>NC_052070.1:103659790-104032706 GCF_015852505.1 Tachyglossus aculeatus | reverse complement strand
TTAACAATGGTGCCCGTGGCAACAGAGCCCCCTACCTCTGTCCCCTGCCCCACTGGGCACTGCCAGTCTGGGAGAGTAAAAGAGGCAGCTGTGCGGCTATTAAGCTCGAGTCAGAACGAATTTGGTTGATCCAAACCTATACATATTGATGTTTCTAAGTTTAGCACAGAATCCAGAACCCACCCCGGCCACGGTGAGAAGCATCTGTGTGCTTGGGAGCAGGGGGTGTCTCCATGGTTCGGGGGGAGCTGGTAGAAGGATGGAAATGAGGGATTTCAGGATCCAGTCCCTGAGTCAAACACAACATTTGATGCTCACAGTCTTCAAATCAATCTGATTCTAAAATGCTAGAAGTGAAGAAACCAGAATTTCCACTCAGAGTTATCTCTGGGGCTATATTTATTTTTTCCATGAGCTATAATAGGAAAAGGTTTTATTCTCTGCTAAGAATTTCACCAACATTTTAGGGGCAATGGCGGTGGAATTACCTAGATTGAAAAAAGCCAAATGCTGGAGGAAAAAATACATCGGAGCTTTTAGTCGGGACTCTATATTGGTAATCGTGATTATCCCAAGATTTCCTACTTCTGTAATAGGATAGATGATTAGAAACACCAGGAAGAAGGGAATCTGCCATTCTGGATGGTTTGAGTTTCCTGAGAGAACAAACCAGTCACATAGGTCAGGTTTCTCTCTGCCATATATTCTGTCTGAATCAGCTGCTTGAGAAATAAAACAGAGGTGTCTTTGTAGGCAAGTGTCTTCTGAGCACGGCGATAGTTGTTTTTTAATGATATTTATTAAGTGCTTACTATGTACTATTTGACAGTTCTACCATCAAATAATTAAGAATTGCATTGGAGTAAAGAAGTACTTCCATTAGTGTTTACTGATACTTTGGTCAAGTGCTTATCATAAAATATTAAATGTTAATGTTGTATGAAATATCTGCATTTTCCCCTAGGGTGAATATTCCAATGTTCATCTATATTAACATATACATTATATGTATATTTTGTATTGTATGCATATTACATATTAGAGAAGCAATGTGGCCTTGTAGAAAGAGTAGGGGCCTGGGAGTCAGAGGACCAGAGTTCTAATCCCAGCTCTACCAATTGCCTGCTGTGTGAACTTGGGCAAGTCACTTCACTTCTCTGTGCCTGTTTCCACTGTGAAATGGAAATTCAATACCTGTTCTCCCTCCGACATAGACTGTGAGCCCCATGCGGGAACGACATTGTGTTCAACCTGATTAAATTGTGTCTACCTCAACACTTAGTATAGTTATTGTTACTTAGTAAGTACTACACAAATACCATATTTATTCATTGTATTTTTATTATTGTTACTGTACAACTTGATTAATCACTAAATCAACCTTAAAATCCTTAAATATAGTATTTCTTAAATGCTGACTGTATGACAAGCACAAGGGTAGATACCAGGTAATCAGGTTGGACACAATCCCTGTCCTACATGGGGCTCACAGTCTTAATCTCCATTTTACATATGAGATAACTGAGGTGCAAAGAAGTTAAGTGAATTGCCCAAGGCACACAGCAGACATGTAGCAGAGCCAAGATTAGAAGACATGTCCTCTGATTCCCAGGCCTGTGCTTTTTCCATTAGGAAGCACTGCTTCTCAATCCTTGTGTTGAAACCAGGGGTTTGGGAGATTGCGGGTGACAGAGCCCTCCCAACTTAAATCCATATACACATCCTTCCGTAAATGGGGCAACACATTCTCCACCTGTCCTGGGGCAGAATCAGTTTCATCAAGTCAAGAAAAATTCATTAAGGTCATATCGACAGCTTGCATTGTTATGCTTTGAACTCGTCTTTGATTTGCATCTCCTTCAGAGGAAAGTGGAGTTAAAGCCCATGCAGAAATCTAAGCCGTAAATCCCTTTCTTGTGTGTATATTTCTGCAAAACTGGACAGCTGATTATCTAAATATAAATAACCAGTTACCTAGGTTTAAGGAAAGTGAATTACTGTCAAGATAAATTTAAAGAGTGTGTGGACAAAAATTCACCCAATGCTTGGAATGACCTAAAAAATTAGCCGTTGCCATCTGAACTTTCAATTACCTGAACTAGACTTGATTAAAGTTTAATAACATAAGAAATATCATCTTCTTCATAAAGTTCTATCTAAACAATTATTATGAGATTTGCCATGATGATATTTTTTAAACACTTTCTGTGTGCCAAGCATTGTTCTAAGCTCAGGGGTAGATACAACTTAATCAGGTTGGACCCAGACCCTGTCCCCCATGGGACTTCAATTTATGTAAGAGGAAAGACAGATATTTAATCCCCATTTTACAAATGAGTTCGCTGGTTCACAGATAAGTCAAATGACCTGTCCAAGGTCACCCAACAGTCAAGTAGCAGAAGCAGCAATAGAACCCAGGTCCTATGACCCCCAGGCCTGTGCTCTTCACACTAGACCATGCTACTCCTCTATTATTTATCAGTCTTTAACATCAACAGGATTTACCTTTCTCAGAATTAGTAAATTTGTTTCAAAGTTTCTTTTTCCAAGGAGTTTCCACAGAACCTCAGGTTCCAAGGAGGTTCAATATCCAGCACTAACCCGCTTTAAGGCACTGTGAGGCAGGGTGGTCTAGTAAAAGGAGCACAGGGCTCGAAGCAAAAAGACATAGGTTCTAGTCCCAGTTCTGCCACTTGCCTGTTGTGTGATCTTGGTTGGTCAAGTCCTCTAACATGTTTGGGACTCAATTTCCTACTTTGCAAAACGGCATTAAGATGTCCGTTGTCCCTCCCTCTTATACTGGGAGCCATGTGTGGGCTTGGTTCATAGAAACTCTTAATAAGTACCAGCATTATTATGGCACTGGTTCTGGGGAGCATATGGATAAACTATATTTTATAAAATTCTGGAGCACTTAGCACATAGGACATACAGTAAGCACTCAAAAGAGGACGGACCTGGGATTCAGAGGACCTGGGTTCTAATCCTGGCTCTGCCACTTGTCAGCTGTAAGACCTTAGGCAAGTCACTTAACTTCTCCGTTCCTCAGTTATCTCACCTATAAAATGGGGATTATGGCTTTGAGCCCTATGGGGGACAGGAACTGTATCCAATACCATTCAAAAATATACCAACTGATTGATTGAGGGGATACACAGGAATCATAGACAAATGGGAAAACAAAGGGGGAAAGCGGGAAGTTGGAAGAGTGCAAAACAATGTACTAAACACTTGGGAGAGTGGAGAGTACAATATAACAACAAACAGACACATTCCTGCCCACAACGAGCTCACAGTCTAAAGGGAGAGACAGACATTAATATAAATAAAGATAGATAAATAAATACATACATAAATAAAATAAGCCCTATATGCGACACAGGTTGTATCCAACTTGATTAACTTGTATCTATCCCAGCCGCTTAGAACAGTGTTTAACACACAGTAAGTGCTTAATAAATGCCATTAAAAAACATTTGGTTCTGACACATTGTAATGGCTTAAAACACAGGTTTTAGGTGTTGCCGTCTGCCTCGACACATCTGGGGAGATGGGCACACGCAATGGAAGAACACAGGCCAGGCGAGTCTCAAGGTGGACAAGGAGACTGTTTATTCAGCACACTGTGGAGGATTTTATACAGTGAGGAGCCTCAAGGGAGTTAGGTGACAGGCGGATGACTGCAAGCTTATCAGCAAGGCTGAGCTTATCAGCAAGGCTGAGCTCATCAGTAAGACTGAGCTCATCAGCAAGGCTGAGCTTATCAGCAAGGCTGAGCTCATGCCTAGATCGGCACGTTCCCAAGGCAATTCTCAGAACAGCACCAAGTTATTTATCTAGCAGCCTGACTTCCTTCATTGCTCCTTGTAGGTCTTCCTGTGACCACGGAAGGCCGGGGGGCCTGGCTTACTACCTAGGCCCAGACGTTAGGTCTGCCACATTTAGGGACCAATTGATTAGTAAGTCTGGACTTCCAGATGCACCTAAATCACCTGAATGTCTCCCAGTCAGTTCTTAGATCACTGACATTCAGCAGTTGGAGTAGCACAATTAGCACTGGCCGAGGAGTCAGAGGACCTGTGTTCTAATCCCAGATCCCTCACTTGCCT
This sequence comes from Tachyglossus aculeatus, assembly GCF_015852505.1. Classification (NCBI taxonomy): domain Eukaryota; kingdom Metazoa; phylum Chordata; class Mammalia; order Monotremata; family Tachyglossidae; genus Tachyglossus; species Tachyglossus aculeatus. Next base: position 104,028,597 of record NC_052070.1, on the reverse strand, counting down.
GCTGCGTGACCTGGGGCAAGTCAATTCACTTTTTAGTGCCTCAGTTTGGGGCATAGGTTACACAGCAGACACGTGGCAGGGCTGGAATTAAAATCCAAGACCTTCCGACTCCCAAGCTGGTGTTCTATCCACATTCTCTATAGGGTCAAAGATACTAATTACTCAAATCTTCAGCAAGAATTATCTTGGTTAATCTTGAATAAAGTGTCTCCCTAAATGAACAACCAAAATGGAAACTTGGACAACGTTCTGGTTATCACAGGTTTCTGCTGAATTGAGTTGGTTTAGTGTGGACAATAAGCCTAGTGGCACAACCTACCACTGGAGGAAAAGCTGCTTTTCTTCACTCAGGCGGTTCTCATTGAAATGTTCTAGGGGTTTTTGTTTGCCCCCATTTTCCATGGAATATACAGAAGGCTAAGGATTTCAGGATGCAAAGAATCCCTTAAATGAGTGTCATCTCCAGAGGGAGGATGGAAATTGTTTCCTAATTAGACAGCACTACCCTGTAATGACCCACCAATAAAGATTCATAATCACTTAAAAGTTGAGGACCAGAGAATTTGATTTTTTTGTGCTTTTTGTATGAAATTCAAAGATAAAGGCCAAGTTGGAGAAAGGAGGGGGATTCAAGGGCAGTGTGAAGTAGACAGGTAAGGCAAATTTTGTTCTGGTGAGAAAAAAAGTGGTTTCTTAGTCTGAATAGCTATTAACAGCAAACAAATGCAGTCAACAAATGCTCAATTTTTGAATTTACATGTAAGTTTAATATTTAAAGCAAATGGGTGTTATGTCTTTGATTTTATAAGTTCAATGGTAATTCATAATAAATGATGATGATCCAGAGAAATTGATGATGATGGGCCACAAAACTGAATAATTTGGTTCAATAAATACTCCTTTTTCTCAATAAGTCTGGTATTTTGGTTCCTTCATTAGTAACAATAATTGTGCCAAGCAATGTATTAAGTGCTAGGGTAATTTCAAGATAATGAGGTCTCACGTGGGGCTCACAGTCTAAGTAGGAGTGGGAACAGGTATTGAATCCTCAATTTATAGATGAGGAAACTACTCTACAGAGAAATTAAATGACTTGCACAGAGTCTCACAGCCGGAAATGGTGGAGTCAGGATAGGAACACAGATCCTCTGACTCCTAGGTCCACGCTCTTTCTACTAGGCCATGCTTGTCCCTTCTTCATTATACTAGAAATGGATTCAGCTTTCCATTTCTCAAGGATGGTCACAGCCTATAATGACTAATTTTGGGGGTGTCACATTCCCTTTATGAAACACAGAAGAAAAGTTAATGGCCTTCTGAAATGGTTCAGTTTGAAATTAGGTTTCATTTTCAGAAGAAATACCAGGTATTTCCTATCTTCATGGGACAAAAAAAACCTTCAGCCTCAAAGAAAGATTAAGTTCTATACAGAAAGAGGGATCTTGTGGGGACACTTTACCCCGGCAGGCTGATTCAAAGCAAAGAAACTGGAAACCTATTAAAGTTAATGGAGATTGGTCAAGTGCAATGTTATGCAGTTATTATAGCTGTGACTATTCTGCAGGGATTTGACAGGTAATAAAGTCCAAAATGAGAGTACTTGGTTGAAACCATGGAGGTATCCTGCAGTGTCATTCATTCAATCATTCAATCGTATTTATTGAGCGCTTACTGTGTGCAGAGCACTGTACTAAGTGCTTGGAAAGTACGATTCATGATTTTTCTAACTAGGTATATATACATCTTTAGATGTTGAGAAGCAGCATGGCTTAGTGGAAAGAGCACTGGCTTGGGAGTCAGAGGTCGTGGGTTACAATGCTGGCTCTGCCACTTTTCAGCTCTGTGACTTTGGGCAAGTCTTTGGGCCTCACCTCATCTGTAAAATGGGGGTTAAGGCTGTGAGCCCCACGTGCGACAACCTGATGACCTGTATCTACCCCAGTGCTTAGAACAGTGCTTGGCACACAGTAAGTGCTTAACAAATACCAACATTATTTAGTATTCTTATTATCTTTAGGTCAGTATACCCCTGGTGGAAAGCCATGTATATTCATTTCTGGGGATTATATAGGCCAAAAGCTTTGGAAATATGTATACTAATATATAGCACTACATTATATCTCATGACACCAATAACACACACTTGCTTAGGAACCTGTATTTACAAAGCCTCCGTTACAGAAAACCCTGCTCTTACAGCATTGTCTTGCTACCAAAACAATTGTATGACTTAAATGCAAAGAAGATGTAAATGTGCCTCCTTCACCAAAACTCTTAGGGACTGTGTGATGTCCTTGGAAGCCTCTATGTCATTTGCAGGACTGGTTTCTTCCACCCCATTCATAGGTCCCCATTAACCTGGGTGCTGCTTCTGATTCATATTGGACACTTTTGAAATCTTAACCCCACTGCATCCGTGCCATTGCCACCATTTCCTCTGATATTGTCTCATCACCACTACTCCACTTATTTTTATTGGCCTAGTACAAACAGTTAATCAATGATATTTAAGGAGCCCTTGCTGCTTGCAGAGCATTTTACAAAGCTCTTGGGAAAGTTCACTCAATAAACTCGTTGTTGTGTCTGTGTATTGGTATATTTTATTCCCCCAAGCACTTGGTACAGTGTTCTGTGCACAGTAAACGTTCAATAAATACCATTGAATAAATGGACTAAGCTTTCCTTTCCTCTTTTCCATTTCCTTCTATGTCACCCAGACTTGTACCTTTTGTTCATTCCTCCTCACAGCTCCACAGAACATATCTGCATCACCTTGTATCCCCCCAGCGCTTAGAACAGTGCTTTGCCATCCAAAAAACCCTATAATTTATTCAATTACATTTATATTAATGTCTGTCTCCCCTCCTAGACTGTAAGCTCAATGTGGGCAGAGAATGTCTGTTTATTGTATTATTGTACTCTCCCAAGCACTTAATAAAGTGCTCTGTACACAGGAAGTGCTCAATGAATAGGATTGACTGACTGACTGCTAAACATGCTCCCTGCCCTAAACCAAGGAGTTTAGAGTCTTTAGGAGGAGCTTACAGTCGGCCACTCTCATCATCCAGGCTACCACCCCTTTGACAAATGTCTTCGTGTCCCTTAAGGACTTTGAAATTCACTCTCCCCCAGTCCCACAGTACTTAGGTACATATTCTTCAGTAATGTATTTTATTGCCTGTCTCCCCCTCTAGTTCAAGAAGCAGCATGGCTCAGTGGAATAAGCACGGGTTCTGGAGTCAGAGGTCATAGATTCAAATCCCGGCTCTGCCAATTGTCAGCTGTGTGACTTTGGGCAAGTCACTTAAATTCTCTGTGCCTCAGTTCCCTCATCTGTAAAATGGGGATTGAGACTGTGAGCCCCACGTGGGACAACCTGATCACCTTGTATCCCCCCAGCGCTTAGAACAGTGCTTTGCATATAGTAAGCGCTTAACAAATACCATCATCATTGCTATTATTATTGTTATAAGCTCCTTGAAGGTAGGGATCATCCATACATACTCTTGTATTATGCTCCTCCAACCACTTAGTACAGTGCTCTGTAGGCACTAAATAAATACCAGCTGAAACACGTGTTTGGTAATTCTGTTGTATTGTTCTCTCCCAAGCATTAGTACAGTGCTCTGCAAATAGTAAATGTTCCATAAACTTCATCGATTGATTGACTGACTGATTGAAGCAAGACCTGCTGGTAAGAGGCCAATGTAAAGATGTAGCTCTTATGCCCCATCTTTCTAAACCTGTGGTCACTGCCCCAGTATGACCACATCTAATGGAAACAGTGTAATATAATAAGATATGAGAAAATGTTTTATTGATAATAATGATAATGGTGGTGGTTGTGAAGTACTTACTATGTGGTAAACACTGTTCTAAGCGCTGGGTTAGATTTGATGCATTCAGATCAGATAAAATCTTTGTCCTACATAAGGGTCGCAGTCTAAGTGGGAGAGCGAACAAGTATTAAATCCCCATTTTACAGATGAGGTAACTGAGACACAGAGATGTTAAGGGACTTGTCCAAGGTCACAAAGAAGGCAAATGGCAGGGCTGGAATTAGAACCCAGCTCTCTTCCCTTCCGGGTCTATGAGCTTTCCACTAGGTCATCCTCCCTCTCTACCTTCATTTACCATCCAGAAATGCACTGTACTTCTGTCTCATTTTTATTTGTTCCCAAAGATAATTGGGATCCTCATTGGGTTATATTCCCCTGAGTCATTTATTTGCATTGATCCCTTGGCACTAGTTAAGTATACATTCATACTTATGTATACACAAGTATACCTTCATTCAATCGTATTTATTGAGCACATACTGTTTGCAAAACACTGTACTAAGAGCTTATAAGTAATGTACATATGTTAGAGAAGCAGTGTGGCTCAATCGAAAAAGCACAGGCTTGGAAGTCAGAAGTTATGGGTTCAAATTCCGGCTTCGCCAATTGTCAGCTGTGTGACCTTGGGCAAGTCACTTAGCTTCTCTGTGCCTCAGTTACCTCATCTGTAAAATGGAGATTTTATGTGAGCCCCACGTGGGACAACCTGATTCATTCATTTATTCATTCAATCGTATTTATTGAGTGCTTACTGTGTGCAAAACACTGTGTTAAGCGCTTGGGAAGTACAAATTGGCAATATAACCTGATCACCTTGTACCCTCCCCAGTGCTTAGAACAGTACTTTGCACATAGTAAGCGCTTAACATATGCCATCATCATTATTATTATTATAAGTGATGTAGACACAAACCACCCATAGTTTTTCCTTGCCCTGTGATGTTTCTATCCTCTTTTCTACAAATTGGCTGTAGATTAGGCATTTGAAGATTTCGTGGAAAGTGAGATATATAATATCTAAATGACTGACCAGATTTCTCATTTGGTATTCCATTTGGAGAAAAGGATGATTAGCATTTTAGAGTACTTGAGTGTATGTCTCTATGTGAAGAGTTTTTTATTCTTATTGATATCTACTTACCCAAAATCGCAACTGGAATTGAAAGCATGATGTTGTCAATCTGGGCTCCCTGAATTGTTACTTTATGTTGCGTGATGGGTAGGATAAGTGGAAAGCGATTGGAAGCCTGTTTTTCCATGAGTAAAGTTCACTGGAGATAGTTTGGGGAGCATGATGCTTTAGGGCAAATTCACCAACGGGAGAGATTCTAGATATAAGGGACAAATTCAATGGATAGTGGATTGATCTTCTATTGTGCACTGTTGATGAAGACATGGCCAGAGAGTCTTGTGAGGATCTGACTCTGGGCACCAAAAGCACTGAGGAGAACTTCATTGATCAAATCAAAATTATCAACAAGAAGCTGGAAAAATAACAACAATAATTGTGGTATATGTTAAATGCTTACTTTCTGCCAAGCACTATTTTAAGCGCTGGGATAGATACAAAGTAATTGGGTTGGACACAGTCCCTGTCCCACATGGGGCTCACAGTCTCAATCCCCATTTTATAGATGAGGTAACTGAGGTTCAGAGAAGTGAAATGACTTGTGCAAGGGAGTCATAAGGACCTTGGTTCTAATCCTAGCTACCTCACTTGTCTACTGTGTGACCTTGGGCAAGTCAATGAAAAGCAGTGTGGCTTAGTGGAAAAACCATGGGCTTGGGTGTCAGAGGTCATGGGTTCTAAACCCGCCTCTGCCACTTGTCATCTGTGTGACTTTGGGCAAGTCATTTAACTTCTCTATGCCTCAGTTACCTCATCTGTAAAATGGGGATTAAGAATGTGAGCCCCATGTGGGACAACCTGATTACTTTGTATATACCTCAATGCTTAGAACAGTGCTTGGCACATAGTAAGTGCTTAACAAAAGCCATTATTATTATTATTATTATTATTTAACTTCCCGGTGATTCAATTACCTCATCTGTAAAGTAGGGATTAAGACTGTCAACTTCATGTGGGATATGGACTTGTCCAACCTAATTAGAATGTATCTACCCTAGTTCTTAGTACAGGGCCTGGCACATAGTAAGTTCTTAACAAATACCATCAAAAAAAAACCTAAAAAAAGAATCAGCTCTTTACCATTTTTCCTGGTGCTCTGGGCAGCTGGTTTCTTGCTGTTCAGCCATCATTCCAATATATCTTTTTTTTTAATTATTTTTCTCCAGGTAATCAATGCTGAAATGGTCAGGGACAATCACACTGCAGTGACAGGCTTCATACTTGTGGGATTGACTGAGAACCCATCGCTTTGGGCTGTCCTGTTGGTGCTATTCCTACCGACCTAAGTCTTTACTCTCATTGGAAACCTGGGGATGGTGTTATTAATCTGTATTGATACCCACCTCCACACTCCCATGTACTGTTTTCTCAGCAATTTGTTCTTCTTAAACATTTGCTATTCCACTGTGACCCCGCCCAAAATGCTAACAAATCTTGTAGGAGAGAAGACAGTCATTTCTTTTGCTGGATGTGCAGCCCAGATGTATTTCTTTATAGCTCTGGGAACTACTGAATGTTTCCTTCTGGCAGCCATGTCCTACAACTGCTTCGTGACCATCTGTGATCCATTAATGTATCTAATTATAATGTCCCCAAAAGCGTGTGTCTCCTTGGTCATTGGTTCCTATGTAGGTGGCTTTCTTCATTCAGCCCTACATACAGATTTCAACTTTTTCATTTACCCTCTGTGGCTCTAATGAAATCAATCATTTCTTCTGCGACATCACCCCTCTGTTGTCACTGTCTTGTTCAGATACATCCCTTACCAAACTGCTACTTTTCAACTCTATCCTTTTCATTGAGATCATCACAGTAATGGCCGTTCTGACCCCCTACACTATATTGAACAGAGCAAATAGACCTGAACTATTGCCAATATTAATTCAAGGAATTACTGGTAGGGTAATTACACACCATAATTACTTGAATTGCTCCTGGTGCAAGTAAAAAATATTTAATAATGCCAGCTGTTGCACAGAGACTGCTCTTGAGGCACATACAGAGCAAACCAGGTCATTATTGATCACTTCAGCAAAGAGCTATGGGCTGACAATAAAACTGAGAAAAAGCAATATTATGTATCCTCCTACCCTGGAAAATCTTTCCCAACGGCAAAGATTTTGAATGACCAAATGAAACCTAATATGGTCACTATATCTTGCTCACCCACATAGTACTTAATCCAATGATGCACAGCTTGACAAAGAGTTAGAAAACAGAATACAAAAAGTTGCACAGTTGAGTGGAGAGTGAAATAATTTAGAGGCAGTGGATCATATAGCTTAGAAAACTGAAGGTCTCTACAACTGTTGGGGTATCCAGTCTTCTGTATAACTCTAAGACCTGGACCTACTACAATAGACTCATTCAGAGTCTTAGGGAGTTTCATCAGCCCAACCTGTGAGCCACTCACAGCAAATTGCAGGACTAGATGACCAACAGTGAGGTCCTTTATTGAAATGAGCTCACAAACATTGTAAGCCATCTTAATGTGAGGAGAGCAAACAATATCAGAAGACCAAAGCAGCTGCTAAATGGAAAATTTAAGTGGGGCACCCATGAGTGGGGGGAGCAGAACAAGAGTTTCACAAACAAGGAAGCAGTCATGAACGAAATAATACATCTATATCTTAACACTTAAGAACTTTATCCCTATTTGTTGCACTTAATACCTATTATTATCATATTCATATTATCATTTGTTTCTATGTGTGTATTCAATTATGTATTCTGCTATCTCACCCTGATATTGTTGAACTACTTCCTGTTACATCCTCCTATCACAGAACTAGTAAATAAATTCTGTCTGCCTCTTTCAGAGTGTAAAGCTCCTTGAGGGAAGAGACAGTGTATCTTGCTTTAGTTGTATTTCCACAGGTGCTTAATATGACTTCCCACTCAGTGGGTGCTCAATCCATATCACTGATTGATTAATTAATCTACATGTTCTATCCACAGTTTCCATTATTTACATGTTTTATACAATTGGTATTAATAATGATAATAACAATAATGACATTTGTTAAGAGCTTACTATGTGCAGAGCACTGTTCTAAGCGCTGGGGGGAATACAAGGTGATCAAGTATTCCTACGTGAGGCTCACAGTCTTAATCCCCATTTTCCAGATGAGGTAACTGAGGCTCAGAGAAGTGAAGTGACTTGCTCAAGGTCACACAGCAGACATGTGGCGGGGCTGGGATTCAAACCTATGATCTCTGACTCCAAAGCCCGTGCTCTTTCCACTGAGCCACGCTGCTTCTCTGGGTTTGCTGCTTCCACTGAGAAACGCTGGGTTATTCCAACCCAGCTCCTCCACTTGTCTGCTGTGTGACCATGGACAAGTCACTTCACTTCTCTGAGCCTCAGTTTCCTCATTTGTAAAATGGGGATTGAGACTGTGAGCCCCATGTCAGGGACTGTGTTGAACTCCGTTCTGCTTGTATCCACCCCAGTGCTTGGTACAGTGCCTGGAACACAGTAAGTGCTTAATAAATACCAGAATTATTATTATTATCAGACTTCTCACTGATGTTCCAGCCTTCATTATCTCCTGTTCATACTTTTCTTCACTGTCTTGTTCATTTTTTAAAAACATTGTTTTGGCCCATAGTAAGCGCTTAACAAATACTACTACTACTACTACTACTACTACTACTACTACTACTACTACTATTGTTATTATTATTATTATCACACTATAATAGAATAGGTAGATACCTTTCTTGCCTAGAAGGAGCTTATATAGTTTAAAGATATATATATATATATATATATATATATATATATATATATATATATATATATATATATATACATGCCATGGGGAGATGTGATTGCTACACCGTTTATGTGGAGAGGGTGGATCTGATGAAAGGTGGAAAGACTAGAAATTAATCACATCAGACCGCTTGAGGAGATATGATTTCAGAAGGGCTTCCAAGATAAGGAGAGCAGTGGTCTGTTAGATGTGAGAGGAGTGAATTACAAACATGAGGAAGGGCCTGAGCAGGAGAAGCAAGAGGGAGGTGCAGAGAGGAGGTTGCTTGAGAAAAATGAAGAGTTAGAGTTCCAATGCAGTGAGATAAGAGAGTGAATGAGAAAGATAGAGTTGAGTGAGTGGAAGTTTCTTCTAGGCACAAAGAGAAATGAACAACTTTTGTGAGGTTTTTGAGGGGAGATATGTAATAATAATAATGATAATAGTGGTATTTGTTAAGTGCTAACTATGTGCCAAGCACTGTTCTAAACACTGGAGTAGATACAAGGTAATCAGGTTGTCCCACGTGGGACTCATAGTCTTTAATCTCCATTTTACAGGTGAGGTAACTGAGGCACAGAGAAGTTGTGACTTGCCCAAAGTCACACAGCAAACAAGTGGAGGAACAGGATTAGAACCCATGACCTCTGGCTCCCAAGCCTGTGCTCTTTCCACTAAGGCATGCTACTTCACTCCTAGGTATACTCTCCTTAGCACTTAGTACAATTCGCCGCACACAACAGGTGCTCAATAAATGTGATTAATTGATTGATAGATATTTTTCTTCTTATATTCATTTTAGTGTCTGTTCTCTTCTACATTATAAACGCCTTAAGGGCGTGGATCATATTTGCTACTATATTATACTCTCCCAAATGCATAGAGCAGGGCTATGCATGCAGTCGGTGCTCAATAAATACTACTGATTTATTGATTGTTTGCCTCTTTTTGTATCTTTCTATTACAAATATAAATTAATGAAGAAATATTTTGCAAAACAATGCAAAAAAAAACCTAACTACACAAAGTAAGCCTAACCCTATATGCCAAACTCATGAGTCACAGTGGCCTAGGGTGGATTAAAACAAGATTTGGAGCTATGTACTACTAGTATTGCCTCAGAGTCTGTCTTAAAAACTAGCATGCCAACTCAGAGATTTCACAATGCATTCTCTATTCCAGATCATTCATGAAATCATATTAATGATAATAATAATAATAATAATAATAATGCAAACAAACTTTGGTATTTGTTAATTGCTTACTATGTACTAAGCAGTGCTAGGGTATGTATCAGTTAATCAGGTTGGACACAGTCCCTGTCCCACATGGGGCTCATAGTCTAAGTAGAAGAGATATACCATATTTATCAGATGAAATTGATAAATTGAACAATCCTAACAATAATCCCTAGTAACTCTTTGTCTAGGAAAATGATCATTAAGAGCAGCATGATATAGTGGGTAAAGCACGGGCAAATTGCAAATGTGTGACATCAGGCAAATCACTTAAATCCTCTAAATCTCTGCCTGGAACACAGTAAGTGCTTAATAAATACCAGAATTCTCTGGACGAATTTGGACAAATGGTGTGATATATTTTGGGCTAGGTAGTGCTGGGAACTAACTCTATACATTACTGGTCCACGGTGGAAGGAATCTTCAATATTTATATTGATTGAGGGCTAGTCTTCTGTATGTGTCCATCCAGACCCACATTACCTCAAGAAATCTCACCTCAAAATGCATTTGGATTTGAATTATCCCTATAACATTCAGATATTTTGAGTGGGTGGATTTATTTGCTCAGGAAGATTCACCTCAAGGTGTCATTTTAGGCCCCGATTATCATGGCAATATATATATATATATATTAATATAGTCACTCCTGCATGCTTGAAGAAGACCATGTATCTTATTACGTATTGTGATTCTAGGATTGGTGATGACATCCTGTCATGAATGGGAAACTTGGTAAAGATGGCAAAAAAAGAATAGGGGGGATAAATATTCATAATAACAATGATAATTCTGGTATTTGTTAAGTGCTTACTATATTCCAGGCACTGTACTAAGTGCTGGAGTGGATACAAGCAAATCGTGGTGGATGCAGTCTCTGTCCCATGTGTTGCTCACAGTCTCAATCCCCATTTTACAGATGAGGAAACTGAGATTTAGAGGATTTAAGTGATTTGCCTGATTTCACACATTTGCAATTTGCCCGTGCTTTATCCACTATACCATGCTGCTCTTAATGATCATTTTCCTAGACAAAGAGTTACTAAATCTCAGTTTCCTCATCTGTAAAATGGGGATTGAGACTGTGAGCAACACATGGGACAGAGACTGCATCCACCACGATTTGCTTGTATCCACTCCAGCACTTAGTACAGTGCCTGGAATATAGTAAGCACTTAACAAATACCAGAATTATCATTGTTATTATGAATATTTATCCCCCTATTCTTTTTTTCCCATCTTTACCAAGTTTCCCATTCATGACAGGATGTCATCACCAATCCTAGAATCACAATACGTAATAAGATACATGGTCTTCTTCAAGCATGCAGGAGTCTCTATATTAATATATATACTGCCATGATAATCGGGGCCTAAAATGACACCTTGAGGTGAATCTTCCTGAGCAAATAAATCCACCCACTCAAAATATCTGAATGTTATAGGGATAATTCAAATCCAAATGCATTTTGAGGTGAGATTTCTTGAGGTAATGTGGGTCTGGATGGACACATACAGAAGACTAGCCCTCAATCAATATAAATATTGAAGATTCCTTCCACCGTGGACCAGTAATGTATAGAGTTAGTTCCCAGCACTACCTAGCCCAAAATATATCACATTATTTGTCCAAATTCGTCCAGCAATTCTCCTCACTCAATTTAAATTTGCATAGGCTGACAATGATAATAATAACTTATTACTAAGCACTTATCATGTGCTAAGCACTGTACTAAGCACTAAGATAAGATATAAGAAAATTAGATTGAACACTTGGGGCTCACAGTCTAAGTATCCTGGATATTTATTTTATTTTGCCCTGGGACATTTAAGTTACTGAAAGCAATAAATTCCCTGGTTCTCAAAGAGGAAAGTCCTTGAACATTGATTATTTAAGGATTACAGAGTAGAGTGCTGTCTAATTAGGAGACAACATCATTCTTCTGCTCTCAGGGAGCTGGCATTCCCTTTGTGATTCCACTGTACCCTGGGAATAGGGGGCAAGACTGAGGTCCTTAGAGGGAAGCAGAAACAAATAAGATGCTCCAGCAGCTTCAAGCAAGAACCCAGTGAGGAAAAACAACGTCCCCCACTCAGGTCAGTCAGATTGTCAGGTTTCGTTCTGCATTTTTTTTAATGTTCAGAACCAAAACAAATGTTTACTTGACAAGATAAGTTATTTAACTCACTTTAAGGAAAATATTAAGGGGTTGCTTCATTCAGAACAAAATGCTGCCATCACTATTGAATTATTTTTCCATTAATTAAGAGAGGTAATTCATGTTTTTCAGAATTGCAAATAAGTGGTGGGCAGGTAAGTTTTCTGTCTTTATGAGCTGACTTGCTGCTGCTGCTGCTGCTGCTGCTGCTGCTGCTGCTGCTGCTGCTGCTGCTGCTGCTGCCATCTTGTCTTCTGCTCCAGTACTTCCTGCTGAAGGAATTTCCTTAAAGGTGAACACAACTAAATTCTCCTTTAAAATAAACATTTAACATAAATGACAACAAATAATATCATTATAGCTATTTGCATGCTTGATACTAATATTTTAAATTAATTATTAATTATTAATCCTTGAGTAGCAGCGTGGCTCAGAGGAAAGAGTGTGGGCTTGGGAGTCAGAGGTCACGGCTTCTAATCCCGGCTCCACCACCAGTCTGCTGTGTGGCCTTGGACATGTCATGTCACTTCTCTGGGCCTCAGTTACCTCATCTGGAAAATGGGGATAAAGACTGTGAGCCCCACGTGGGACAACCTGATTACCTTGTATCTAACCTAGTGCTTAGAACAGTGCTTGGCACATAGTAAGTGCTTAACAAATCCCATTATTATTAATACTTTATATTGCCTTCTTGTTCTAATTGACCTTAATATATGTTGCCTCTGCCAGTATTTTCCTCTAATATTGTCATTAGACCCTCATATTTTCACCACTTACTGCAGTCCTGATAGGATAATCTTATCTTCCTTTTGTGCAGAGCAGTGTTCTAATGACTTGAAAGAGCACAACAGAGTTAGAAGACCCAATCCCTGTGGCTTATGGAATTGCTTTTCTGCTTATGGATTTTATTTTATCTATGAATCTCACTGGGTATTTATTGAGATGCTCCTGAAGTCACTTGGAAACCCTTGATTTTATTTCGGACTGAAATTATGCAAATGCAAATCAAGATATCTAAGATCAGGGTCAGCTCTCGGGCAGGGAAGTAGCATGGCTTAATGACAAGAGCACAGGGCTGGGAATCAGGAAACCTGGGTTCTAATCCCAGCTCCACCACTTACCGTATTTGTGACAATGGGCTTAACTTCATTTACCTTCTCTGTGTCTCAGTTACCTCATCTATAAAATGGTAACAAAATGCCTATTTTCCCTCCTCCTTTCATAGACTGTGAGCCCCATATGGAAAAGAGATTGTTTATGATCTGACTGTACAGTACTTACCCCAATGCTTAGCAAAGTGCTAGAACATAACTGCTTAAGAAAACTAATAAGTATGTTTCTTGAATGACTGCTGTATGCACAGCACTGTACTAAGTGCTTGGGAGAGTTCAGTATAACAGAGTTGATAGGCATGTTCCTTATCCAGAAGCCCAAGATATGTATGGGTTGAGGAAAGGTGAACATAGGCCAGCATGAAGGCTATATTTGGTAGATAATAATAATATAATAATAATAATAATAATTGTGGTATGTGTTAAGTGCTTACAGTGTTCCAAGAATGGGTCTAAGCACTGGGGTTGATACAAGATACTCAGGTTGGACACGGTCCCTGTCCTTCATTCTAAATCCTCATTTTACAGATAAGGTAACTGAGGCATAGAGAAGTTAAGTGACTTGACCAAGGTCATACGCAGGCAAGTGGTGGAGCCAGGTATAGAACCCACATCCTCTGACTTCCAGGCCCGTTCTCTTTCCACTAGGGCATGATAATAAAAATGAACCCTGTTCTTGGGGCTCAACAACCTCTGGCAAGCTTTTCTGGGCAGCCACTGTTGCCGCCTTTCTTGATGCCACCTATTTCTTTAAAGAGGTATGTGGTCACTAACTTCACTCCCCTCCATCCCCACATGGATCTCTAAAGGGCAACTCTTGTCTGTATCCCAATGAGGAAACTGATTGCCAAAGAGGATGGCCAGCACTATGTCTATACCAAACATCTGTGCTCTCCCCACATATTAGCACTAATGTTAGCTAAATGGACTGGCCTATGCATGTGCTTTATATACACACATCTAAGGATCTAATTTCTCTTGAGACATGAGTTTGTCAGTCAGTCAACCATATTGATAAATACTTACATTGTGCAAAGCACTGCACTAAGCACTTAGGATAGTACAACCTAATGATAAACCAACACATCCCCTATTCACAGTGAGCTTAGAGTCTAGAGGGGGAGATAGACATTAATATAAGAGAATTAATAATAATAACGATGGCATTTGTTAAGTGCTTAGTACAGTGTTCTGCACACAGTAAGAGCTCAATAAATACAATTGAATGAATGTGCCAAGCACTGTTCTAAGCACTGGGTTAGATACAAGGATCTAGAAATTAGAAATTAGGATCTAATTTCTCTTGAGACACGAGTTTGTCAGTCAGTCAACCATATTGATAAATACTTACATTGTGCAGAGCACTGCACTAGCACTTAGGATAGTATAACCTAATGATAAACCGACACATCCCCTATTCACAGTGAGTTTAGAGTCTAGAGGGGGAGACAGACATTAATATAAGAGAATTAATAATAATAAAGATGGCATTTGTTAAGTGCTTAGTACAGTGTTCTGCACACAGTAAGAGCTCAATAAATACAATTGAATGAATGTCCCAAGCACTGTTCTAAGCACTGGGGTAGATACAAGGTAATCAGGTTATCCCATGTGGGGCTCACAGTCTTAATCCCCATTTTACAGATGAGGTAACTGAGGCACAGAAAAGTTAAGTGACTTGCCCGAAGTCACACAGCTGATAGGTGGCAAACCCGGGATTAGAACCCACAATTTCTGACTCCTAAAGCCGTGCTCTTTCCACTGAACCACGGCTGTTTCTCAACTACAGAATTACAGATATGTACATAAGTGCTGTGGGGCTAGGAAGGGGGATGAATAAAGGGAATAAGGGTGATGCAGAAGGGATTGGGAGAAGAGGAAAGGAGGGTTTAGTCAGGGAAGGCCCCTTGGAGAAGATATGCCTTCAATAATAATAATAATGTTGGTATTTGTTAAGCACTTACTATGTGCCAAGCACTTTTCTAAGTGCTGGTGTAAATACAAGGTAATCAGGTTGTCCCTCACGGGGCTCAGTCTTAATCCCCATTTTACAGATGAGGTAACTGAGGCATAGAGAAGTTAAGTGACTTGCCCAAAGTCACACAGCAGGCAAGTGGCAGAGCCGGGATTAGAACCCACCACCTCTAACTCCCAAGCCCGGGCTCTTTTCACTGAGCCACGCTGCTTCTCTGAGGCTTTGAAGCAGGGGAGAGTCACTGTTGTACATGAAAAGGGAGTTGAATCTCTGCTTCATGGTGAATTCTCTTCTAAGAACTCACACAAGCATGTTCATTCTGTTATGAACTTTGCATTTATTCAATACCAAGGTCATTACTTAGAGTCTTGATTATCTGATGTTGAAGTTTTTCACCAAGAAAGTTTCTGTTTATTTTGAGGACCACCTGTTAGGCATATGAAGTAACTGCCCTAATCAAAGTAGAAAGGAAATGCTCTCTTTTGAATAAATTTAAACTGCAGACAAAATTATAAAAAATATTCTGTGCTTATTTTTTATATTTTTGTGTTTGCTTCCCCCGGTAGGATGTAAGCTTTTTGTGGGCAGGGAACAAGTCACTTTGATAGTCTGTACTTCCCAGCATTTAGTACACTGAACCACACCAAATGGGTGCTCAATGAATGCTACCACTGATACTTGTTGACCGCAGGTTCCTAATCTTTTCTGTATCATATGCCAAAGTGGGCATAGCTCTTCATTAATTTTTTCTATACTTGTTTTATGTTAACAGTAACCTGTTAAAAAACTGGGAAAATAAAAAGGTGCAGAACCTCAAACTGTTCAAGATCCAAGAAGGACTGTTCAATCTTTCAATCATATTTATTGAGTTCCTACTGTGTGCAAAGCACTCTACTAAGCAGTTGGGAGAGTTCAATACAAAAACAACCAGACACATTCCCTGTCCACAATGAGCTCACAGCCATTCCCCATTTTTACAGGTGAGGTTATTCATTAGGTAACAGAGAAGTTAAGTGACTTGTCCAAAGTCACACAGCAGACAAGTGGTGGAGCCAGGATTAGAACCCATGACCTCTGACTCTCAAGCCAATGCTCTTTCCACTGAGCCACACTGCTTCTCTGTATCAATAACTGGTACTACTGCTTCTACTACTACTACTACTACAAGTAGATGCTTTTGAGGCTGACTGTCTACAAATATATTGGGAGGGGGAAGTTTACTTTAAACTAAATGTTATTCCGTTATTCCATTATGTTATGCTAAATGTTTTCCCGTTGGCCTGAGAGAATCACACACCTCCTTACTCTTGCTTCGTTAATAAAATACCACCTCTTGGGTTAAAGTCTGGGAAATCTGGAGGATCTCATGGGGCAAGGTAACAATAATGATAATAATAATAATAATAATAGCATTTTTAAGTGCTTACTATGTGCAAAGCTGCGATGCAGTTCATTCTGGTGGGGCTCATAGCATACAGATGCGGGCCATCCTTTTTGTGCTTTTTCTATTGATCTATGCACTCAGTTTCATGGGGAATCTAGGACTAATTGGATTAATTGGGCTCAGACCTCGACTTCACAGTCCTATGTACTTTTTCCTAAGCCATTTAGCCCTTGCTGACTTCTGTTATGCCTCCTCCATCATTCCCAACATACTGGTGGATTTGCTTGTAGAGTTGAAAAGCATTTCCTTCGTAGCCTGTGCTATTCAGCTATGTTGCTTCATCACTTTTATAGGTGTAGAACTTTTACTCCTGGCATGGATGGCATATGACCGTTATGTGGCAATATGCCAACCTCTTCTTTATACCACTGTGATGTCTTGGAAACTCTGTACCCAACTGGAGGCTGGTACTTACCTATACTGATTTTTGGTTGCATTTTTTCACACATTTCTGACATTTCATTTCTCCTACTGTGACTCCAATGTCATTAATCATTTCTATTGTGATGAGGTCTCCTTGTTAGCATTGTCTTGCTCTGACACCCACATCAAAGAGAGGCTGATTTTTGCATTTGCTTGTTTTAAAATGCTAAGCTCACTTCTGATTGTCCTCATCTCTTACATTTTTGTTCTCTTGGCCATCTTAAGGATTCACTCTTCTGAAGGGAGACATAAAGCCTTTTCCACCTGCACCTCCCACTTAACATATGTTACCATATTTTATGGGACCATCATCTTCATGTACTTACAGCCCAAATCAAATCATTCACTGGACACTGATAAAATTGCTTCCATGTTCTACACCACTGTGATCCATGCTTATCCCTTGACCTATAGCTTGAGAAATCAGGAGGTGAAAGGTGCCTTAAAGAAGAAAATAGGAATAATAAATTGTATGACACCACAAGTGCAATTCATTAAATAAGAAGTGTAGCCTAATGGAAAGAGCTTGTGCCTGAAAGTCAGCAGAACCAGGTTCTAATGCCAGCTCCACCCACTGTCTGCTCTTTGGTCTTGGGCAAGTCACTTAACTTCTCGATGCCTCAGTCACCTCATCTGTAAAATGGGGATTAAATCCTCCTCCTTCCTGTGTCAGACTTGGAGCCCCATGTGGGACAGGAGCTGTGTCCAAACCAATAACCTTGTATCCAGCTTAGTGCTTAGTGCAGTTCCTGCAACATAGTGAGAACTTAGCAAAGTCTCATAAACAATAAAGACTAAGGTGACCATTTGTCCCATGGTAGACGGGATGGTCACATATTTTTGAGTCCTATTCTCCTGAGCCCAAAGTGATAGTACGGACTACTTGATACCTCTCTCTCAGCTCAAACGCAGGAGAGTGGGCATGAAAACAACATCGGTGTAGACAGCAACAGTAGCAGGTAAGTAAAGAAGAGACAGTCAATATTACTCACCCACTTCGTCTCCTCCTTCCTACCTTTCCTCTTTTCTTTCATTGTCATTGGATTGCCTTACTCTTCCTTTCCTGTTCCTGCCATAGCTGTCCCAACCAATCAATCAATTGGACTTATTCAATCAATCAATCGTATTTATTGAGCACTTACTGCGTGCAAAGCACTGTGCTAAGCCCTTGGGAAGTACAAGTTGGCAACATATACAGTCCCTACCCAACAGTGGGCTCACAGTCTAGAAGAGTAGGCTCACAGTCTAGAAGAGTGGGCTCACAGTCCAGACTTATTGGGCACTTACTATGTGCAGAGCATTGTGCTAGGAGCTTGGGAGAGTGCAATGTAACAATATAAAAGACACGTTATATGTGCCCCAAGCACATCTATCATGACCACATCAGCCAGCTGTTTTCTAGAAGTTTCTGGAACTGCTTTTTCTGTGTGCAAAGCAGCCATGCCTGGGACCTAGAGGGAGAAAGCAGCCCCATCAACTATCGCCATGACCGATGGGGCAATGGAAATGGAAGACAGCTGATGACAGTAATGGAAGAAGGTTGATGTTAACTATTGAAGAGTGTCTAGATGAGAGTTGGTGACTGTCTATCGCTATGTGTGCCTCTACAGGCAACTTTGTATATGTATGTGACTGTGCCAGTAACCACTTCACTGTCCTTCTGTGTCCCTCTCTGCTGATTTTTCAATTTCTTTTTCTTCTAGTTCTTTCTCAATGACTGCTTCCAAGTGTTTTTATCTATTCCTGTTCTCATTTTAGTTATTCCTGCCTAACTTTGATGTATTCCAGTGACTGTCTCCTCATCTAGACTGTAAGATCCTTGAGAGCAAGAATCATGTCTACTAATTCTATTCTATTCTTCCTTGTGCTGAGAACAGTACTTTGCACGTAATAGGCACTCAATAAATACTTGGATTGATTAATAATAATGATGGTGTTTGTTAAGTGCTTACTATGTGCAAAGCACTGTTCTAAGCGCTGGGGGATACAGGGTGATCAGGTTGTCCCACGTGGGGCTCACAATCTTAATCCCCATTTTACAGATGAGGTAATTTAGGCACAGAGAAGTTAAGTGACTAGCCCAAAGTCACACAGCCGATAAGTGGCATAGCTGGGATTAGAACACATGACCTCTGACTCCCAAGCCCGGGCCTTTTCCACTGAGCCACCTTGCTTCTCAGATTAACAAAATTACTCTGTTCCTTTATCCACCTTTATTTCTCTGCCTTCCTCAATCTCTCTATTTATTGGTTGATTGATTGATTCTCTCTTCTGTTCTGATTCTTTCTGTCTTTATAATAATAATAAAAATAATAATAATAATGGTATTTGTTAAGTGTTTACTATGTGCTAGACACTATACTAAGCATGGGGGTGGATACAAGCAAATCGTGTTGGACACGTCCCTGCCCCACATGGGGTATTTATGTCTTCTAGTTTCTTGACCTCTCCCTGAGAAGCCCTATTCCCTATCCAGCTTTGAACTCCATAAATATTCACATTAAGACCTGTAAAAAATCACTATTGCTTCCAATTTCTGTTTCAAATTTACAAGTGCTATAGGTTTTGTAGCAAATTGATTGTAAACTCCCATCAGATTTTGAAAGCTATAAGGCAGTGACCCCTCATTTCATTTAGATGCCGTACACCATATCATTCACTCATTCAGTCTTTCAATCATATTTATTGAGCGCTTACTATGTGCAGAGCACTGTACTAAGCACTTGGGAAGTACTAGTCGGCAACATATAGAGATGGTCCCTACCATTTTAATTCCTAGCAGGGAAGCAACTAAATTCGACCATATTTATTGAGCACTTACCGTGTGCAGAGCACTGTCTTCCGGAAGGAGTACTATGTGTGAATGAGGCTTTGATAAATGTGTTTTCTAGGAAACAAAATAGGTGTGTTGCAGCAATTATTGATTAAATGTTCTCCTGATAGTTAATGCACCTTCTTAAGTCCCCAAAACAGAATCATTAGGCTACAAAAATCATCTTTATCCCACAAAATCTTTGTCCTACCCAAACTGCTCTATCGTCTAGGATAACCTCTACTCCCTCTCCTCTCTAATCCTTTCTTTCTATTGTTCACTATATTACCAGGTTAAGCATAAGCAAGTCTCTGCTGCAAGTTCTTTCAAGAGTTTTCTACTAAAAATTATCCCTAAAACAAAGTAAATCAATTGATAAGGAGAGGTAAGGGTGCTTTCTTTTAGGTTCTCTGGCTTATTTTCTGCATATCATGTATCCTAGTGACTTTTTTTTCCTTATTGTAAGACCCTGATCATATTTTAATATTTTTTCCTATCAACACTCAAATCATTTCCCAGGGCTTATTTGCAGATGCAGCAGACTGTAACACCATCTTTGACAACTCACCAGTGTTTCCCTTTAAAAACAGTCACTTTGGGAATATTTTAAAGTCAAAGTTAGCAAATCAATGTGTGTTAATTGCACAACACATAACTATGAAAATCCGATCCCAAGGGAATTATTAAAAGTGGCTCAGGATTGTAATCCCTTTTGTGTACATAGAAAATTATTTTTTAAAGACAGTTGAAGTCCATACAGTTTCTAATGAAAAATCAGTATATTGCCAAACACTTTTATCAGTTATGGACTTGAAGATGATGACTGGATTCATATTGATGGTCAGGCAATTAATTTATCAATAAGATATTCCAATTTCAGCCATTTGTTATATGACCTGTAAGGAAAACATGGTCCCAAAAGAAAGACAAAGTGATGATTAAGCCATCAAACTATCATTCAAGGTTGAATAGAAGTAGCATTACCTAATTGAAAGAGCATGGTCTTGGGAGTCAGAGGACTTGGGTTCTAATCTAATCCCGGCTCCACCACTTGTCTGCTGCATGACCTTGGGAAAGTCACCTCACTTCTCTGTGTCTCAGTTATCTCCACTGTAAAATGGGGATTTAATATCTGTTCTCCTTCCATAGGAACTGTGTCTGACCTAATTAGCCTGTATCTAACCCTGGGCTTAGAACATTGCTGGACACATAGTAAGCACTTTTTAAAATGCCATAAAAAGAATTTATAAATTGAGAAAAGTCAAATGAAGTTTTACTTGAATGGAGAGGGAGATAAAGTAATTAATCAATAGCATTTATTGCCTTTCTTGGGCTCATGCCTGGAGAGTTTCCACTACTGTACCAGTCTCGGCTATGGGAGGGAGAGTCAAGCAGTGGCATACCCATTCCATTTCTAGCTTAGGTAGTAGCTAGAGAGTGCAAGACAATCCCCTACAAGTCAAAACTCACCTTTGCTGGGCAGCAGCAGCATGGGAGAGAATCAAGTGTGGAGAATCAGGTTTACTGCATGGAAGGAAGCAATAGCAAACCACTTCCATATTTTTACCAAGAAAGCTCTATGGATAATCTACGAGAACAATTGCAGATGGAGATGGGGTGTTCTGTGAGGAATATTCATTCATTCATTCATTCAATCGTATTTATTGAGCTCTTACTGTGTGCAGAGCACTGTACTAAGCACTTGGGAAGTGTAAGTTGGCAACATATACAGACGCTCCCTACCCAACAGTGGGCTCACAGTCTAGAAGGGGGAGATAGAGAACAAAACAAAACATATTAACAAAATAAAATAAATAGAATAAATATGTACAAATAAAAAAGAGTAATAAATACATACATATATATATGCAGAGGGGATGGAAAAGGGGAGGTGTGGGAGAGGAAGGAGTGGAAGGCCTCCTGGAGGAGGTGAGCTCTCAGTAGGGCTTTGAAAGGAGGAAGAGAGCTAGCTTGGCAGATGTGCAGAGGGAGGGCATTCCAGGCCAGGGGGATGACATGGGCCGTGGGTCGATGGCGGGACAGGCAAGAACGAGACACAGTGAGGAGATTAGCGGCAGGGGAGCGGAGATTGTGGGCTGGGCTGTAGAAGGAAAGAAGGGAGGTGAGGTAGGAGGGGCGAGGTGATGGAGAGCCTTGAAGCCGAAGGTGAGGAGTTTTGGCCTGATGCGTAGGTTGATTGGTAGCCACTGAAGATTTTTGAGGAGGGGAGTAACATGCCCAGAGCATTTCTGCACAAAGACGATCCGGGCAGCGGCGTGAAGTATGGATTGAAGTGGGGAGAGACGGGAGGATGGGAGATCGGAGCGGAGGCTGATGCAGTAATCCAGTCGGGATAGGATGAGAGATTGAACGAGCAGGGTAGCGGTTTGGATGGAGAGGAAAAGGCGGA
The DNA here is from genome assembly GCF_015852505.1 of Tachyglossus aculeatus. Lineage (NCBI taxonomy): Eukaryota > Metazoa > Chordata > Mammalia > Monotremata > Tachyglossidae > Tachyglossus > Tachyglossus aculeatus. Next base: position 104,006,298 of record NC_052070.1, on the reverse strand, counting down.
TCTTGGCGATGTTGCGGAGGTGAGACCGGCAGGTTTTGGTGACAGATTGGATGTGAGGGGTGAACGAGAGAGCGGAGTCACGGATGACACCAACTTTGCGGGCTTGTGAGACGTGAAGGGTGGTAGTGCCATCAACAATGATAGGAAATTTAGGAAGAGTGCAGGGTTTGGGAGGGAAGATAAGGAGTTCAGTGTTGGACATGTTGAATTTTAGATGGCGGTCAGACATCCAGATGGAGATGTCCTGAAGGCAGGAGGAGATACGAGCCTGGAGGGAGGGAGAGAGAGCAGGGGCAGAGATGCATATTTGGGTGTCATCAGCATAGAGATGATAGTTGAAGCCGTGGGAGCAAATGAGTTCAACAAGGGAGTGAGTGTAGATAGAGAACAGGAAGGGACCAAGAACTGACCCTTGATGAACCCCTACATTAAGGGGTTCCTCAAGAATCTTACATCTAGCAGGGGAGACAAACAGTAAAGTAATTGATAGATAGGAAGAAAGAGAGAAGAAAGATTTGTCATGAGTTACTACTTAAGAAATAAGGCATGTAAAATATATGAAGGGAGAGGGAGTTCCAGGCAGATAGGAGAGGGTGTGAGCTACTACTACTACTACTACTACTACTACTACTACTACTACTACTACTACTACTACTAATAATAATAATAATAATAATAATAATAATGGTATTTTTAAGTCCTTACTATGTACCAAGCACTGTTCTAAGCACGGGAGTAGATACAAGGTAAGCAGGTTGTCCCACATGGGGTTCGCAATCTTAATCCCCATTTTACAGATGAGGTACCTGAGACACAGAGAAGTTAAATGACTTGCCCCAGATCACCCAGCAAACAAATGGCAGAGCCAGGATAAGAACCCATGACCTCTGACTCCCAAGCCCAGGCTCTTTCCACCACACCACACTACTCTCAAGAGGTCAAGAATGAGGCACTGTGAATAGATTGGGTTGCGGGGAATGAAGAGTGCGAGGGTGGGTTATAGTAGGAGAAGTGAGTTAATAAATTAGAAGGAGGGAGTTGACTGAATGCATTGAGTACTTAACCTCAAGTCAGGAGGCTCTGCCACTTGCCTACTGTATTGGCAAGTCACTTAACGTCTCTGGCCTTAGTTACCTCATCTGTAAAATGGGGATGAAAACTGTGAGCCCCATATGGGACAGGGACTGTGTTTTACCGGATTGGCTCATAGTTTATATCCATCGAGGTGCTTAATACAGTGCCTGTTGCATAGTAAATTATCGTCAAATATCAAGAAAAAAATGAAGTATTTTATCCCCTTTTCATAGATGATGAAACTGAGGTGAAGACGAATTAAGTGAATTGATCAAGGTGACTTAGCATGGTGTAAGTGGGAAAGAGAAGCAGAAGAGAGGGAGGGAAATTGGTTGGGGACATTTGGAGATATCAGGAGATGCTGTATTGGAAAAAGACTCCATAACAGTTTTCAAACTTTGATCAGGGACGAATCACTAAATTCCATAAAACAAGCCTGTTTATAATAGTAATTGATAATTATGTTATTTTTTAAGCACTTACTCTGTTCCAGGCACTGTAACAAGTGCTGGGGTGGATACGAGAATATGGGGTTGGACGTAGTCTCTGTCTCATATGGGGTTTACAGTCTCAAATCACCATTTTACAGATGAGGTAACTGAGGCACAAAAAAACAAAGTGACTTGCCCAAAGTCACATAACAGACGAGTGGCAGAGCTGGAATTAGAACCCATGACTTTTTGACTCCCAGGCCCGTGGTCTATCCATTAGGTCACGCTGCTTCTGTTGTGGCAGGTGCATCTGTCAAATCCAAATACAAATTAAATTGAATCCAGCCTCACATTTTCAGAAGCAATACGCAGTTCATCTTGACTGAGACACTAATATCCATCATGAAAATCAATAAAGTGTCTGCAGTTCTCATTTCAGTAACACAAAAAGGCACATTTTAAAAAATTTGGAAACCCATTTTCAATACTCCCAGCCAAAGGAAACTATAAATGGGTGTTGCTTTGGTCAAGGGAGCATCTGGTTGTGATCCCTGTGACCAGCTGCTCAATTATTCCTCTCACTGGTCACTTGTTTCACCCACCCACCCCCCAAATTAAAAAAAAACAGAAAGCATACACCCACACAAACACACACGCATGCAAACACACGCGCACACGCGCACACACACGCACGCACGTGTGTATGAGCCATGTCAACCAGATACTGGGTGGCCATCTCATTTGAGGAAAAAAAATTCCACCCTGAAGGCAAGTTTTAGTAGTCATAAAGATCCGAGTTTACTGCAAGCACTGAGCAAGGGGCAGCTGGTATGTTCTGACTGAGGGAAGGTCTTTGAGATCTTTCCAGGCACAATGTCAACAGTACTGCCCTCGTTTTCTGAGTATGGTGACAGCTGTTACCTCATGGGTTGCAAAGAAAAATAATAGGAGAATTTCATTGCGCTTTATCATGTCTTTCTGCTTTCTGATCAGTAACATTGTTATGAAGGAGAACACTAAGATTTTAATTAAGATAAATAGCATGAACTCTGGAAACTCCACTAGTTCATGTCAGGTGGTGTGGAAGCCTGCCATATACACAGTACTTGTTAAGTCCTTTCGATATGCCAGGCACTGTACTAAGCACTGGGTACAAGATAATCAGGTTGGACACAGTCCCTGTCCCACCTAGGGCTCACAGTCTTAATCCACAGAGCAGTGCAATCTAGAGGATAGAGCAGAGGCCTGGGAATCAGAAGGACCTGGGTTCTCATACCAGGACTGTCACTTGTCTGCTGGTGAGTTTGAGCAAGTCATTTCACTTCTCTCTTCCTCAGTTACCTCATCTGTATACTGGGGGTTAAGACCATGTGTCCTATGTGGGACATAAACTGTGTCTAGCCTGATCAGCTTGTATCTACCCCAGCACTTAATATTGCATCTGGCATTTAGTAAGAACTTCACAAATACTTTGAAAAAGAAAGTAATAGATGAGGTAACAGAGTTACAGAGCACTTGTTAAGCAAGTTGGACACAGTCCCTGTTCCACATGGAGCTCACAGTCTAAATCCCCATTTTACAGATGAGGTAGCTGAGGCCTAGATAAGTTAACTGACTTGCCCAAGGTCACAAAGTACTCATATGCAGAGCCAGGATTAGAACATAGAGCAAATAACCTTGTGCATCTTGCAGACGTGAAAATAAATGAAATAAAATCTTTAGGTAAAATATACCCTAAAGAGAAAAAAGTGGTTACATGAAAAATAGGCATTATTTTTTGGGACATCCAAGCATCCTACATTTTTTAAAATGCTAACAAATACATCCAGTTCTCTGTAACATGAGAGATGCATTCTTGCAGAATCCTACATTTAGGAAATCTTGCATTGTAGCATTCTCCCTGTGTCTGACATCACCTGCATGTGCACGACTGCTTCTCTGAACACTATGTAGTGTTCTATTCAAAAGAATGTTCGTCAATCCTGCCATCATGGTCTATCCAAAGTAAATAGTGAAAAAATCGTTACAGTGGAACTGAATGATTCAGTTTCCCAGGCACCACATCCAAACAGGAGCGATAGAAGAGACACATTTTTGTTTTCAATCGGCATCGCAGTGTTTTAAATAGGCTTTGGTGTTTCTATCTCCTCCGTTTTGCTATCTCCTGAGGATATTTTGGTGTGCTTCATGCAGAGATAAACTCTAAAATCGCTCATTTAGAGGGATGAAATCTACTCCAGCAATTAGCTTGTGAGAAAATCAACTGAACAATAACATTAAGCCTAGAGTGCAGATACTGTCATTTTGAGGCATTCAAATGTCTCTTCAATATTCACTGCAGTACACTGTCAAGTCATGCTTTTTTTCCACTCTAAAGAACGGACACCACGTGTAGAGATTAAGCTACGTGGTTCTTGTTACAGGTAGAAAGAGTTACAGCTTATATCTCAAGCAATGCTTTGAAATTAAGGCAGTAAAACAGCATGTGTAGCACATCATTTGGCTAAAAGCATTTTCAACAAGAAGCACAGTACTGTTCCCCTATTTCACAGTAGGTAGCAGTCTTGCATTCCCTTCCTCACTTATTATGTGACAACAATCCACTTTGCCTCTCTGTGAATCTCTTCCCACCTCACTTTCTCCAGTGGAGACAAGGAAGTTCAGGATAAGGAGAGGTAAATGCAAACACAAGTTATCCTTGTGTTTATCACCCTCCAAGTGACCCATGCATCAACACAGCAGAGGACAGTCCGTATATGCGTACAATCAGTCGTATTCATTGAGCACTTACTGTATGCAGAGCGCTGTATGAAGCACTTGGGAGAGTACACTAAAAGACAATAATAATAATAATAATAATAATAATAATAACAATAATGGCATTTGTTAAGCACTTATTATGTGCAAAGCACTGTTCTAAGCACGGTGCAGGATACAGGGTGATCAGATTCTCCCACGTGGGGCTCACGGTCTTAATCCCCATTTTACAGATGAGAGAAGTGGGGCACAGAGAAGTGAAGTGACTTGCCCAAAGTCACACAGCAGACAATTGGCAGAGCCGGGATTTGAACCCATGATCTCTGACTCCCAAGCCCATGATCTTTTCACTGAGCCACACTGCTTCTCTAATAACAGACATTCCTTGCCCACAGGAAGCTAACAATATAGAAAAGGAAACAGACATTAATATAAATACATAAATTACGGATACGTTCATAAGTGCTATGGGCATGGGGGGGGCATTGTGAATAAAGGAAGCAAGTCAGATCGACGTAGAAAGGAGTGAGAGAAAAGATAATGAGTCAGGGAAGACCTCTTGGAGGAGATGAGCCTTCGATAAGGTTTTGAAGATCGGGAGAGAAATTGTTTGTCGGATATGAAGAAGGAGGGCATTCCAGATCAGAGGTAGGATGTGGGGAAGAGGTCAATGGTGAGATAAAAGAGATAGAGGTACAGTGAGTAGGTTGGCATTAGAAGAGTGAAGTATGTGGGCTGGATTGTAGTAGGAGCGTAGTGGGATGAGGTAAGAGGGGGAAAGGTGATTGAGTGCTTTAAAGCAGATGGCCCTCCAGGGCCTGCTGCTGGGAATGAGGCTAACCCCACAGAGACCACCAGTCTTTTGATCCCATACAATTTTCTCAAGTCATTATGCCCTCTTCCCTTTTAGACTGTGAGCCCCCTTTTAGACTGTGAGCCCCCCTTTTAGACTGTGAGCCCCCCTTTTAGACTGTGAGCCCCCCTTTTAGACTGTGAGCCCACTGTTGGGTAGGGACTGTCTCTATGTGATGCCAATTTGTACTTCCCAAGCGCTTAGTACAGTGCTCTGCACATAGTAAGCGCTCAATAAATACGATTGATTGATTGACTGATTGATTGATTCCCTTGAGGACTATAATGATGCCCTCAACACCACCATTTCTTCTGAACTCAACTCATATGCTCCCCTGTTCCTTCGTCATTCTCATACCACTAACCCACAGCCCTGGATCACTTCCACAGTTTGCTTCCTTTGCTCTTGTGCATTAGCCACAGAGCACTGCTGGTAGAAGTCCAGGTATTAAGCTGAACTCGTCCACTTCAAGTTCATCCTTCCCTGCTTTAGCTCCACCCTCTCCTCTGCCTGGAAACATTATTTCTCCATCCTTATCGACTCCCATGCCCATTACCCTCACCAGTTGTTTCAGATGTTTAACTTCCTCCTTAAACAACCTGCTCTCTCAGCTCCCCCAGTTCTTGTCCCTAATGACCTGGCCTCAGACTTCATTGAGAAAAGTAAAACTATCAGGCGTGATCTCCCTAAAATCTCCCCTGCTCCTCTCCTGTCCCTCCCTTCTCCTTCCCCTTCTTCAACTCTTCTTCTTCCCAAATAATATCACCTGCTTCCTCTCAAAATCTACCCCCTCCACCTTCGACCCCATTCCTCAGCAGTTATCAAAGTTATTTCCCCTCTCTTATTTCTTCCCTGACCACCATCTTTAAATGTTCACTCGTTGCTCCCCGTGGTTTCGGGGGCAACTCTCGGGTTCTTACCCTCTCCGGGTCTTCGGACGTCTCCGAACGCGGCCCGCACGTTCATACCAGGAAGAGTCAGCCAGAGGTTCAAAGCTTGGTTGCCGTTTATTTGCTATCAGCGGTTACATGGTTGAAAGAGAGAGAGAGCCAGAGAGAGAGAGAGAGAGAGAGAGAGAGAGAGAGAGAGAGAGAGAGAGAGAGAGAGAGAGAGAGAGGGCACGCGCCCCCCCCTTGTCTTGTTCGTCTCTTATACCCTCCGTTGCCCGGGGGCAGGGTTTTCTCGGGGAATGGCGTATCGAGGCTTTGCCATGTAGCACATGCCGCCCTCCAGCCACTAGCCTAGCAACAGCTCTGTACAGTCACGAAGCGTTTGCTCTGGCTCGCCCCCAGCCACCCGTTGCCAACCATCGCTGGCTGCGGATATGGCCTTGAGGTTGCCTCCGAGCCTTGCTGGTGCAAGCTTGTTTTTCTTGCCCTGGGCTCTTTATCTCCTGTTGTTGAGTCTGTTTGGCCTTGAGCCGTTGGGTACCGTTTGTGTGCACATACTGCCTGTCTCAGCACCTTCCCCCGCTCCCTACGTTCACTCTCCAGGGGCTTTTTCCTAACTGCTTTCAAATATTCTCACATCTCCCCTATCCTCCCTCGACCCCATGTCTCTCTCCAGTTATCAGTCCATCTCCCTCCTACCATTCCCCTCCAAACTGCTTGAGCAAGTTGTCTACTACACACTGCCGTCTCAGGTTTCTCTCCTACCATTCTCTCTTTGATCCCCTCTAATCTGACTTTTGCTCCCTCCGCACAACACACTGCCCTCTGAAAGGTCAACAATGATCTCCTTCTTGCCAAATCCAACACTCTCTATGCAGTGTTAATCCTCCTCAACCTCTCAGCTGCCTTCGTCACTACTGACCACCCCCTTCTCCTGAAAACAATATCTAACGTAGTCTTCACTGACACCATCCTCTCCTGTTTCTCCTCCTAGCTCTCTGGCTGTTCATTCTCAGTGGCTCTCACAGGCTCCTCCTCTCTCTCCCTTTAACTGTGGGAGTCCCTCAAGACTCAGTTCTGGGTCCTCTTCAGTTGTCCATCTACACCCACTAAGTGTATAAGGCTAAGGTTTTCCAGTTCTGCAGTAGTCCCCTTGGTCCTTTTGATAGGGCACTGTAAGGAGCCCACAACAAGCTGCCTTGTTAGTCACTGCAGTTAGTAGACTGATGAGCTCTACTTGTGGGCAGATGATTGCTGGCCCGTGGGGGTGGAACATGGAGGGCGATGTGGCTTTTCCTTTTCTACCCAGTAACAGTAATCTTGGAAATGAAGAGGTTGTCCAGCAAAGAATACAGGAAAGATTTGAGATCCTGGAGCTAGAAAATCTCTGGCTAGAAAAGGAGCAGTTGGAACTGTCCTCTAGAGAAGGCTCTAGATAGCCTCTTTATGGCGGGACGGACGTTTAATCAATCAATCAGTGAATTGTATTTATTGAGCGCTTACTTTGTGCAGAGCACTGTACTAAGCGCTTGGGAAGTACAAGTTGGCAACATATAGAGACAGGCCCTACCCAACAGTGGACTCACAGTCTAAAAGGGGGAGACAGAGAACAAAACCAAACATACTAACAAAATAAAATAAATAGAATAGATATGTACAAGTAAAATAAATAAATAAATAGAGTAATAAATATGTACAAACGTATATACATATGTACAGGTGCTGTGGGGAAGGGAAGGAGGTAAGAAGGGGGGATGGAGAGGGGAACGAGGGGGAGAGGAAGGAAGGGGCTCAGTCTGGGAAGGCCTCCTGGAGAAGGTGAGCTCTCAGTAGGGCCTTGAAGGGAGGAAGAGAGCTAGCTTGGCGGATGGGCAGAGGGAGGGCATTCCAGGCCCGGGGGATGACGTGGGGCGGGGGTCGATGGCGGGACAGGCGAGAACGAGGTACAGTGAGGAGATTAACGGCAGAGGAGCAGAGGGTGCGGCGTGGGCTGTAGAAGGAGAGAAGGGAGGTGAGGTAGGAGGGGGCGAGGTGATGGAAAGCCTTGAAGCCCAGGGTGAGGAGTTTCTGCCTGATGCGCAGATTGATTGGTAGCCACTGGAGATTTTTGAGGAGGGGAGTAATATGCCCAGAGCGTTTCTGGACAAAGATAATCCGGGCAGCAGCATGAAGTATGGATTGAAGTGGAGAGAGACACGAGGATGGGAGATCAGAGAGAAGGTTGATGCAGTAGTCCAGACGGGATAGGATGGGAGCTTGAATGAGCAGGGTAGCGGTATGGATGGAAAGGAAAGGGCAGATCTTGGTAATGTTGCGGAGCTGAGACCGGCAGGTTTTGGTGACGGCTTGGATGTGAGGGGTGAATGAGAGAGCGGAGTCGAGGATGACACCAAGGTTGCGGGCTTGTGAGACGGGAAGGATGGTAGTGCCGTCAACAGAGATGGGAAAGTCAGGGTGAGGGCAAGGTTTGGGAGGGAAGACAAGGAGTTCAGTCTTCGACATGTTGAGTTTGAGGTGGTGGGCAGACATCCAGATGGAGATGTCCTGAAGGCAGGAGGAGATGCGAGCCTGGATAGAGGGGGAGAGAGCAGGGGCCGAGATGTAGATCTGGGTGTCATCAGCGTAGAGATGATAGTTGAAGCCGTGGGAGCGAATGAGGTCACCAAGGGAGTGCGTGTAGATCGAGAACAGAAGGGGACCAAGCAATGAACCTTGGGGAACCCCCACAGTAAGAGGATGGGAGGGGGAGGAGGAGCCTGCAAAAGAGACTGAGAATGAACGACCGGAGAGATAAGAAGAGAACCAGGAGAGGACGGAGTCTGTGAAGCCAAGGTCGAATAGCTTGTTGAGTAGAAGGGGGTGGTCCACAGTGTCGAAGGCAGCTGAGAGGTCGAGGAGGATTAAGATGGAGTATGAGCCGTTGGATTTGGCAAGCAGGAGGTCATTGGTGGCCTTTGAGAGGGCAGTTTCCGTGGAATGTAGGGGACGGAAGCCAGACTGGAGGGGGTCGAGGAGAGAGTTGTTGTTGAGGAATTCTAGGCAGCGCGTGTAGATAACTCGTTCAAGGAGTTTGGAAAGGAATGGTAGGAGGGATATGGGGCGATAACTAGAAGGTGAGGTGGGGTCGAGAGAGGGTTTTTTTTAGGATGGGAGAGACATGGGCATGTTTGAAGGCAGAGGGGAAGGAACCAGTGGAGAGTGAGCGGTTGAAGATGGAAGTTAAGGAGGGGGAAAGGGATGGAGCGAGGGATTTCATGAGATGAGAGGGAATGGGGCCAGACGCACAGGTAGCCGGAGTAGCACTTGAGAGGAGGGAGGAGAGCCCCTCTGAGGATACTACTGGGAAGGATTGGAGAGTATCAGAGAGTGTTGAGAGCCGGGAGGTTGGAGAAAGGGGGGAAGTGACTTTGGGGAGGTCGGACCTGATGGATTTAATTTTGTTAATGAAGTAGGAGGCCAGATCGTTGGGGGTGAGGGAAGGAGGAGGGGGAGGAACCGGGAGTCTGAGAAGGGAGTTGAATGTACGGAAGAGCTGGCGGGGGCGATGGGCATGGGTGTCAATGAGGGAGGAGAAATAGTTTTGTCTGGCAGAGGAGAGGGCTGATTTAAGGCAGGAAAGGATAAACTTGAAGTGAACGAGGTTGGCATGGTGTTTAGACTTTTGCCAGCAGCGTTCGGCAGCTCGAGCATAAGAGCGAAGGAGGCGGACAGTGGCAGTGATCCAGGGCTGTGGGTTAGTGGTACGAGAGCGGCGAAGGGAAAGGAGAGCGAGTGAGTCTAGCTGAGTAGAAAGGGTAGAGTTGAGAGCAGTAATCTGATCATCAGGACTGGGTAGAGAGGAGAGGGCAGAGAGGTGAGGTGTGAGGCGCTCCAAAAGATCGGTGGGGTCCAGAGAGCGGAGATCTCTGTGAGGGAGTAATACAGATTTACAGGGGAAAGGAGTGTGAGTGAGGAGGCAGGTGAGAAGATTATGATCAGAGAGAGGGATTTCAGAGTTGGTGAGGGTGGACACAGTGCAGCGGTAGGAGATGATGAGGTCGAGTTTATGACCAGGTTGGTGAGTGGGTGAGGTGGGGTGGAGCAAGAGGTTGGCAGCGTCAAGGAGAGATAGAAGGAGAGCGGCAGAGGAGTCGTTAGGGATATCCATGTGGATATTGAAGTCTCCGAGGATCAGAGTGGGCATGGAGAAGGAGAGAAGGAAGGTGAGGAAGGGGTCAAAGTCATTAAAGAAGTTGGAAGTGGGGCCGAGAGGGCGTTAGATGACCGCTACAAGAATCTGGAGGGGGTGGTAGAGGCCAATAATGTGGGCTTCAAAGGAAGGGAAGGAAAGGGAAGGGGGAGGAGGGATAGTGCGAAAGCGACATTGGGGGGCGAGAAGGAAACCAACACCTCCTCCTTTTCTGGTGAGTCTGGGAGAGTGGGAGAAGAAGAGGCCTCCACTGCAGAGAGCAGCAGAAGAGACCGTGTCGTCTGGAGACAGCCATGTTTCAGTTAGGGCGAGGAGGAGTAGAGAGCTGGAAAGGAATAGGTCCAGGATGAGAGGGATCTTACTTCAAACGGAGCGGGGGTTCCAGAGGCCACACTTGGCAGCATCTGTCGAGGGAGGGGAGGGAGGGGCAACGGTGCGAGGGGTGGGGAGGGTTTGGATTGGGATGAGTTGGCAGGGGCCTGGGCGGGGAGAGTGGGAAGTGGGGTGGCGATGGGAAAGGAGAACTGGGATGCGGTGGGGGCGGGGAGAAGGGGAGGTAGGGGGCCGGGAGGGAGGAGCGGAGGACTGGCGCTGGTACTGAGGGATCCTTGGTAGGTGGTGAGGGGGAGTGGTCTTGGTGGGGGAGAGGGAGGGAAAAAGCTGGGTGGAAGAGGGGAAGGGGAAGGTGAGGAATGGGAATGGCAGTTGGGAGCAAGAGAATTGAAAGTTCATGGTGAGGTCAGCAGGGCGAGTGACAGTACAGCAGGAGGTTAACAATTGAGATGCAGAAGCAATAAAACAGTAGCAATGATATAAGTAGGCGATGGCATCACAGGGTATAGTTAAACAATCAATATGCTATGGCAATAATAAAATTGGCAGAAAATGATGTCACAGAGAGCAAATACAAACGATTAAGTGCTGGGGTAGGGTGGGCCTGTTAAGGGGGGTCAGGGAGCAGAGATACCTGGGGAGAGGAGCGAACAGTCAACTAGCATGGGAGGGCTGAGGAGGTGCGAATGAGGTTGTCGTTAATGTAACATGGTGTTAACAAGGGCTCTTTACCTAGGGGCGGGGGGAGAGTCAGTCAGGACCGGGCCGGGAAGGGGGGGATGAGGGGCACTTTAAGGAAGGTCACCTAAGTGGGCGGGGGGGTGGAAGCAGGGGGGCGTCCGTGGGGGCGCTTTGATGGCGGGCGGGCGGGACTCTCGGGAACGGAGTCCCGGGCGTCTATGGCGGCGCTCTGAGGAGAGGATCCTTCCGGGAGCAGCGGGGGTCACGCGGTGTGATGGCGGGCGGGCCCCTCGGGAACGGAGTCCTGGGCGTCTATGGCGGCGTTCTGAGGAGAGAATCCTTCCGGGAGCAGCAAGGCCGCGCGGTGTGATGGCGGGCGGGCCTCTCGGGAACGGAGTCCCGGGCTTAATATGAGGTATACCGTGAAGGTCTTTAGGTCAACCAGGGTTTAATTGAAAATGTTCATGTGATCTTAGATCAAGCATTTCTTGGTGTGGTTTGGAGGGGTTGAAAAATAGAGAAGGGGATGAAGATAATGTATTTTTTGATAAAGAACGTAACAAGTAGACATGAATCTCTTCTTCCTCTAGGGCAGCTTTTACTCCTGAACCATTTGCTTACAGATTAGGGGTGATGTACAGTGGGTAATTAAAATTGGGTGTGATGCCTGAAACTTCCCCATCTCCAAGAAACTTTCTTCTTTCACTAGGAAGGAGCCTTTGGCTCTGCCCTCCCGGATTTTCCTTTCTAGGTGATCTATATCGGCTTCAGTCAAAAACCCACTCTGAGGGCAAATCTGACATTCCCCATATTCCATATGATAATGATGATGATTATTATTTAAGTAATCACTGTAAAATCAATTAAGCATTTGCTATCAAACATTGGGGTAGATGCAAGATAATAGGCTGGACACAGTTCCTGCCCTACATGTGGTTCACAGTCTAATTGGAGACAGAACATGTGTTGAATCTCCACTTCACAAGAGAGGAAACTGAGGCATAGATAAGACTATAACACAGGTCCTCTGACTCCCAGGGTCCGTGCTCTTTCCACTAGATCATAGAGCTTCTGAAATGGAAAGCAGTGTTCGAATGCAAAGCAACATAATAATGTCATGAGTAACGTTATGGGAAAGACCTTTTTCAGCCATTACTGCTGTGTCACCACTAGCAGGCAGAACTTCATCTGACAATGGCAGCACCTTCACAGTTAATTCCTTGGGGCAAGCACAGCAATAAATCTGGAGCATGACTCACTGCACCCCCAAATTGTCCCAGGCCACTCAATGTGGCAGTGGCAAGGTGGGGACATGACTACTCCCCATGGAGTTCCAGTGGGGAAAGAAGACCCCTGCTTATGCCCAGAACCCCACACACTAACAGAACAGGAATGCAGCTACAGGAATGCCAGCAGGGGGGAAAAGATTGACCCCCCCCACCAACACCCCCTTTTTCTCCTGGAAAAATATCCCACCTTGGCTTCACTGACCCTGTCCTCTCCTGGTTCTCCTCCTATCTCTCTGGCTTCTCGGTCTCAGTCTCAGAACCTCCTTCTTTGCCTCCCATTCCCTAATTTTGGAAGTCCATCTACAGCCACTCCCTACACCCACTCCACACCCATTCATTTGTCCCCCTAGTTTCAACTACAACTCTATGATAATCCGTCCCAAATCTACATCTTCAGCCCTGATATTTCTCCTTCTCTGCAGTCTAATATTTCCTCTTCCCTTCAGGACATTCCTACTTCATGTCTCACTGGCAACTCAAATATAGCATATCTGAAACAGAACTCTTTATCTTCCCACCCAAACCCTGTCCTCCCCTTGACTTTTCCATCACTGTAAAGAGCACCACCACCTTTTCTGTCTTGTAAGCCCGTTATCTTGGTGTTATCCTCGACTCATCTCTCTCATTCGACCCACATAGTCAATCTGTCACTAAATGCTGTCAGTTCAACCTTCGCAACATCACCAAAATCTAACTTTTTTTCCCATCCAAATTTCTACCATGTTAATAATAATAATGATGATGGTATTTTTTTAAGTGCTTACTATGTGCCAAGCACTGTTCTAAACGCTGGGGTGTATACAAGGTAATCAGTTTGTCCCACGTGGGGCTCACAGTCTTAATCCCCCTTTTACTGATGAGGGAACTGAGACACAGACAAGTCAAGTGACTTGCCCAAAGTCACGCAGCTGATAGGTGGCGGTGCCGGGATTGGCACCCTCGAGCTCTGACTCCCAAGCCCTTGTTCTTTCCACTAAGCCATGCCAAGTACTTATCCTATACTGCCTTAACTACTCCATCAGCCTTCTTTGTTGACCTCCCTACCTCCCAACCCTGCTCACTCCAATCCATATTTCACACTGCTGCCTGGATCATTTTTCTACAAAAACGTTCAGTCCATGTTTCCTCACTCCTCAAGAACCTCCAGTGTTTGCCCATCCACCTCTACATCAAACAGAAACTCCTCAATATCAGCCTTAATGCACTAAATCACCTTGACCCCTCCGACCTTACCTCACTGCTTTCCTACTACAACCCAGCTCACACACTTCACTCCTTTATTGCCAACCTACTCCCCATACCTCTATATCATCTAATCTCACCACTGACCTCTTGCCGCTATCCTGTCTCTGGTCTGGAAGGCCCTTCCTCTTCATAGAGAACTGATGGTCACCCTCCCCACCTTCGAAGCCTTACTGAAGGCATACCTGCTCCAAGAGGGTTTCCCTGACCAAGTCCTCATTTCCTCTTCTTCCACTCCATTCTGCACCACCCCACACCTGGATTTTCACCCTTTATCACCCCTCCCTCAGCCTCACAGCACTTATGTACATATCCATAATTATTTGTTTATATTAATACCTGTCCCCCCTCTAAACTGTAAGCTCATGGGAGGGAACATATCTGTAAACTAAGTTATACTGTACTCTCCCAGGGGCTTGGTACATACTCTGCATGCAGTAAGTGTCAAACATATACAATTGATTGGTTGATTGATTGAATGGTTTATCATCTTGCCTCCTCTGGTAGTCCTCTTCCAAATTCCAGGGACAAAGAGTGTGAGCACTGACTGCCCTCTCTGTCAGCAAAAGCTGTGGGGATGAAGCTAATGGCATCATTACTGTGGTTCCAAGGTACGAAATGGATATTTATTCCACAATTGCAGCCACCCTTTGGCCATACACGCCACAAGCATATTGGATCTGAGACTCTGGCTTGCGCCCTGCTAACATATGACTCCCGTTCCATCACAAGCTTCAAGAAAGGCAGCATGGGGAAGTTTTTTTTGACCAGATAGGCAAGTACTTGGTGATACTTCTGAGAAAAAAATAAGAATACATTTTTACCATCCCGGTGACGTGAGTACTCCCCAAGAGAGAAGGAAGAAAGCAAAACATATATTGCAAAGGAAACAACTTCAATTCTTGGCAATTAGCTGATTAAGTAAATTAAGTTGCATTGAGTAAATAACATCAGAAGTAGTCATTAAAATTTGCAAGTAAATTAAAAACTAATCAAAATTTTGTTTTTGGTCATTAGAATGAAGATAAAAGGGGAGATATTATTCCTTGGCAATCGAGTTCACATGTTTTTTTTTAAAGAAACATTCCTTTCTGATGATGATTTTAATCCTCACCCCAGGGCTGGCTGGCTCCTGGGTGTTGCCTGGATTGTCTAGGGGAGGCCCCCTTGGCTGCCAGCCATTTCTGGATCACAGTCTGACTTGATTCAGCATGATCTTTGTTCAGGAACACTGTTTGTAATGATCATAAACATTGGGGGAGACTGGTAGCAGGTGGAGGAACTGGGGAATTCTGAACCTTGTCTGTCCAAACTCAAACCAACTCCTCCACTCCAGGTTGCAATGAACATCACATACCTGTTTGTATTTTTCAAGTGACACCTGCAGGGAATAGTGGGTCATTTCTTGGTTGTTGCTGGCCTTAATGCATGAAATTAAAGAAAAAAGTGGTCACTTTTTGGCATGAAACAATTTCCCTATAGAAGATTTACCCAGTAAGCTGGAAGTTTACTATATCCTTTCCCCTCAGAGACAATTGATACGCAATTCACATCCTGAAAAACATGTAAATTAAGCCTTAATAATATAATGTTGGTAATTTTTAAGCACTTACTATGTGTCAAGCACTATTCAAAGCGCTGGGGTAGATACCAGATAATGAGGTTGTCCCACGTGGGGTTCACAGTCTTCATCCCCATTTTACAGATGAGGTAACTGAGGCACAGATAATTTAAGTGACTTGACCAAGGTCACATAGCTGACAAGCAGCAGAGCCTGGATTAGAACCCATGACCTCTGATTCCCAAGCCCGTGCTCTTTCCACTAAGCCACGCTGCTTCTCCAAACATAGTCACAACAGAAAAAGAGAAAAAACCATTTTTCTATCTCATGGTTGCTGTTAGCTTCTCTCTTCCCACTGATATAGATATGTGTGGACAGCACTGCTCAGCCTCTTTATCACCATCTCTCCCCAGAGAATATTGCCCATCTCCTTTCAGAGGGAATTTTTCATGGAATCCTTGTCTGTCTTATCTAATTCAGGTTTCAGCCCAAGGGTCTGGAACGAGATTGGATTGGATTCTGTTCAGAGTTCTTTCCAGTGACTTCGTCACCTGGTATTTATGACACTGGGCAACACATCATGAACAAACCTTGTTATTTGCTCATAATATTCTCCTAAATTAGCAAACAGTTGCCACGTGACCCAATTTCCTCCTATTTTCTCTTGTACAAGTGTCTCATATCAGTCCTCTTATTCTGAACCTCACACCCCAAAACTTCTCTACCCTTCCACCATTCCTGGACCAGAGCTCACAGTGAGGTTGCTATGGGCGGGGAACATGTCCACTTATTCTGTTGTATTGTACTCTCCCATGCACTTAGTACAGTGCTCTTCACATAGTAAGTGCTCAATACGATTGATGGATTGATTTAATGGTCAAGCCAAGTGGGAACCAGAGCAGGACAAGCAGATAGAGTTTCACTGCCACTGTCCGACTCGTTCGCTCTTATGCTCGAGCTGCAGAACGCTGCTGGAGAAAGTCTAAATACCATGTCAACTTCGTTCACTTCAGCTTTATCCTTTCCTGCCTTAACGCAGCCCTCTCCTCTGCCAGACAAAACTATTTCTCCTCCCTTATTGACACCCATGCCCATCACCCCCGCCAGCTCTTCCGTACATTCAACTCCCTTCTCAGGACCCCAGTTACTCCCCCTCCTCCTTCCCTCACCCCCAACGATCTGGCCTCCTACTTCATTAACAAAATTAATTCCATCAGGTCCGACCTCCCCAAAGTCACTTCCCCCCCTTCTCCAACCCCCCGGCTCTCAACACTCTCTGCTACTCTCCCATCCTTCCCAGCAGTATCTTCAGAGGAGCGCTCCTCCCTCCTCTCAAGTGCTACTCCGGCCACCTGTGCTTCTGACCCCATTCCCTCTCATCTCATGAAATCTCTCGCTCCGTCCCTTTTCCCCTCCTTAACTTCCATCTTCAACCGCTCACTCTCCACTGGTTCCTTCCCCTCTGCCTTCAAACATGCCCATGTCTCTCCCATCCTAAAAAAACCCTCTCTTGACTCCACTTCACCTTCCAGTTATCGCCCCATCTCCCTCCGACCATTCCTTTCCAAACTCCTTGAACGAGTCGTGTACACGCACTGCCTCGAATTCCTCAATGCCAACTCTCTCCTCGATCCCCTCCAATCTGGTTTCTGTCCCCTACATTCCAACGAAACTGCCCTCTCAAAGGTCACCAATGACCTCCTGCTTGCCAAATCCAACGGCTCATACGCTATCCTAATCCTCCTCGACCTCTCAGCTGCCTTCGACACTGTGGACCACACCCTTCTCCTCAACATGTTATCCAACCTTGGCTTCACAGATTCTGTCTTGTCCTGGTTCTCCTCTTATCTCTCCGGTCTTTCATTCTCAGTCTCTTTTGAAGGCTCCTCCTCCCCCTCCCATCCCCTTACTGTGGGGGTTCCTCAAGGTTCAGTTCTTGGTCCCCTTCTGTTCTCGATCCACACTCACTCACTAGGTGACCTTATTCACTCCCACGACTTCAGCTATCATCTCTACACTGATGACACCCAAATCTACATCTCTGCCCCTGCTCTCTCAACCTCCCTCCAGGTTCGCATCTCCTCCTATCTTCAGGACATCTCCATCTGGATGTCTGCCGCCACATAAAGCTCAACGTGTCCAAGACTGAACTCCTTGTCTTCCCTCCCAAACCCTGCCCTCTCCCTGACTTTCCCATCACTGTTGACGGCACTACCATCCTTCCCGTCTCACAAGCCCGCAACCTTGGTGTCATCCTCGACTTCGCTCTCTCGTTTACCCCTCCCATACAAACCGTCACCAAAACCTGCAGGTCTCACCTCCACAACATCGCCAAGATCTGTCCTTTCCTCCCCATCCAAACCGCTACCCTGCTTGTTCATGCTCTCATCCTATCCTCTCTGGACTGCTGTATTAGCCTCCTCTCCGATCTCCCATCTTCTTGCCTCTCCCCACTTCAATCCATACTTCACGCAAGTGCCCGGCTTGTCTTTGTCCAGAAATGCTCTGGACATGTGATTTCCCCTCCTCAGAAACCTCCAGTGGCTACCAATCAACCTACTGACCAGGAAGAAACTCCTCTCCCTCGGCCTCAAGGCTCTCCATCACCTCGCCCCCTCCTACCTCACCTCCCTTCTCTCCTTCTACAGCCCAGCCCACACCCTCCACTCCTCTGCCGCTAATCTCCTCACAGTGCCTCGTTCTCTCCTGTCCCGCCATCGACCCCTGGCTCACGTGATCCCCCTAGCCTGGAATGTCCTCCCTCCCCACATCCCCCAAGCTATCTCTCTTCCTCCCTTCAAAGTCCTACTGAGAGCTCACCTCCTCCAGGAGGCCTTCCCAGACTGAACCCCCTCCTTTCTCTCCCCCTCCTCGCCCTCTCCATCCCCCCGCCTTACCTCCTTCCCTTCCCCACAGCACCTGTATATATGTATATATGTTTGTACGTATTTATTACTCTATTTATTCATTTATTTTACTTTTACATATCTATTCTATTTATTTTATTTTGTTAATATGTTTTGTTCTCTGTCTCCCCCTTCTAGACTGTGAGCCCACTGTTGGGTAGGGACTGTCTCTATATGTTGCCAACTTGTACTTCCCAAGCACTTCGTACAGTGCTCTGCACACAGTAAGTGCTCAATAAATATGGTTGATTGACTGACTGATAGAGCTCTGCATATAGTAAACCTTCATGATTCACTGATTGATTGATAGATGGGTGGAAACTATGTGCCTGGTTGGGATTGGATTATCCCAAGGGCCGATGGGGTTTAGGCCCCTGGCTCCAGAGGGCCTGCTGGAATTCGGGAAGCCCCATCCATTAAAAAAAATAAATAATGACATTTATTAACCTCTATGTGCAAAGCACTGTTCTAAGTTCTGGAGAGGTTACAAGGTGATGAGGTTGTCCCACAGAGGGCTCACAGTCTTCATCCCCATTTTACAGATGAGGGAACTGAGTCCCAGAGACGTTAAGTGACTTGCCCAAAGTCACACAGCTGACAATTGGCAGAGCTGGGATTTGAACCCATGACCTCTGACTCCAAAGCCCATGCCCTTTCCACTGGGCCACGTTGAATTATCACTGTGGGTAGTGCCACTACCACATATGCCTCCTCCTCCCACCTACACCTCCCACCATCTATCACTGTTTAACATGCCCTTGGTGCTGATGCCACCACCATTACCTTTCACCCTCATGTTGGATTGGAACAGGCTCTTCCAGACCCCAGCTGTGGGGGCATGGAGTGCCCAGGCAGTTACTCACCCCACTCCCCCACAACCAATACCACCATTAAAATATGTGCAGCCACAGAGAAGGGGCTTGTGTGTGGTTCACTTTAATTGAAGCATTTTGCAGATAGGGCCTCAGAGGGCTGTGTTCTGGGTTATTTAAGGAAAGAAAGATTTAGAGTTCATTCATTCATTCAATCGTAGTTATTGAGCACTTACTGTGTGCAGAGCACTGTACTAAGCACTTACAATCACAGGTCATGGTGAGCAATGGCTTGGGAAATGGGAGAAGCAGTGTTGCCTAGTGGTGCTTAACAAATACCATCATTATTATAAAGCACAGGCATGGGAGTCAGAAGAACTTCTAATCCTGCTCTGATACTTTTCTATGGTATTCGTTAAGCGCTTACTATATTTCCAGCACTACTCTAAGGAATAAGGTAGATACAAATCAATGAGGTCGTACACAGTCCCACGTGGAGCACCGCCAAGTGGATAGAGCACAGGCCTGGGAGTCAGAAGGGCTTGGGTTCCAGTCTCTGTTCCACCACTTTTCTGCTATGTGACCTTAGACAAGTCACTTAACTTAACTTAACAGTTGCCTCACCTGTAAAATGGGGATTAAGACTGTGATCCCCATGTGGGATCATCCTTCGAAGCTATAAGCTAGTTGTGGGAAGGGAATGTGCCTGTTTATTGCTGTACTCTCCAAAGCGCTTAGTATAGTGCTCTGCACAGGGTAAGCACTCCAGAAATGTGATTGAATGAGTGAATGAATGAATGTGGGACATGGACTGTGTCCAACCTGATTAGCTTTTATCTACCCCAGCACTTAGAACAGAGCCTGGCACATTGAAAGTGCTTAACAAATATCATTTTTAAAAGCACAGAATAACTGAATATTGGCTCAGTTCTGCTACTGTGTGACAGTACATAAACTTGAAGCAAGAGCTGAGGGTTAAATAATTATATCTTGAAAATATTGTTTTCTGGAGCTGGAGAATTTGAGTAAAAATTATGCCTCATGCCTTTTCTTTCATCCTTCTTCACTACTTTTTTTACAACATATAACTTCTTTCCCTTCATAAAGTCTCTCAAATAAATTCATGCTTTCCCGTCCTTCTTTTGGTACCTTGCATCCCTTTTATAACCCTCTTATTTGCAGAAATGATCTAATAACCTTATGTTTAATAGCCCTAATTGGGAAAGGGTAGTAAGTCACATAAACATATTTTACCATTTACAGTAAGTAGGTCAACCCTGAAAATTAGCTCACAACTACATAGCTGGAAAGAAATTAAAGTGGGACTGAAAGAACCAGGCTGTAGGCAGAGAAAAATATTGAAGTAAAACTGAAAATACAAAACCCAGATCTAATACTCCATAAGCTACTTTGCCCCCTTCTGATCAGATGTATGATTCCAATGGCATTAACAGAGTGGGGTGAAAGGGGCACCTGGCCTGGGGAAGTTGAGAGGGGCAAGGCTTGTGAGCAGCACCCCCCCCCCCCGAGAAGGTAGCAAGAGGTAGAGGCAAAGCAAAGATCATGGGGAGCTTTGGGGGTCAATCCATTCTCAATCAATCAATCATATTTATTGAGCGCTTACTGTGTGCAGAGCACTGTACTAAGCGCTTGGGAAGTACAAGTTGGCAACATTCTCCTTCCTATGCCCCTCTCTGCAATGGGGCACAATCTGCAAAAATCATCTTAAGGCCATGACATTGTTTCATCAGAATGACCTATGCCCAGCATAACACTCTGCACACAGTGGGACATCATAAATTCTGCTTAATGACAGGGAATGACAGTGTTCAATGAAGGTTGAACAGAGAATATTTTTTGTGAGTTTAGAGATTTCTTTAACTCTATCTACAATATTGAATTAGATGTATGTAGTACCTTGACTAAGGTCTTTTCCACAGAAATTGATCAATAAAACTCCAGAAACCTTTCTTTTAAAATGTACCATTTAATATTCAAAAGAAAAGAGCACTTAGTATACTTACACCAATTTCTAGTATTGAGAATCATCAGAGACAAATAGACAGGATAACAGAGACATATAGGAACACGAAAGGACATAGAAACAGCCTGTCATTTATTGGATGCATGTCTTCACTTTTCCCCTTCTTCCTACTCACGATGAAGTTGGAGTCCTTGAAAAGTGCTGAACTTTTATTAGTGTCCAGGTAGCTATTTGTGGAAAGCCGAAAAGTAAATATCCAGAGAGTGGGAACATTAATCACATCTCAAACAGAAATGCCACAACTAAAAATAAGGTACTAGGATGATCCCCAAATCAGAAATCATAGAATCTAAAAAGAGAAAATGATATATCTTGATCGGTATCACTTTATCATGTCTGTTTCCTCTTTTGCCAACAAATTAATCAATGAATAAATTTATCTCCCCATCTAGACTGAAAGCTCCCTGTGGGCAGAGAACATTTCTACCAATTCCAATGTTTTGTACTCTCCCAAATGCTTAGTACAGTGTTCTGAACACGGTAAGAGCTCAATAAATGTGATTGATTGATTAACCGATTGATTGAGTGCGTACCGTATGCTAAATATTATACAAAGTGCCTGGGAGAATATTGTTCAGGAATAAAGGATCTCTGCCTCCAAGAGATTGCAATCTAGAAGAGGACACAGACACTAATAGACACAGATAGAAAGAAGAGTATAAAAAAGTGTGCATAAGTCCCCTAGGGGGTTATGAGTATTTAAATTATAAGGTGCTGCGGAAGTTCTTAAGTGGCATGTTGGAGAATATCAAGTAAGGAGATTAGAAGTCAACCAGGGAAGTCCTCCCAGATTTGATTTCATGAAGGGCTTCGAAGATAGGAAGATGGGTAAACTGACTGAGTAGCAGGGGAGAGTGTTCAAACAGGGGGGTAGGCAAGAGCAATAGGTATGTGGCAAGAAATATGAGACCAGGGTTACTTGGAGATAATCAAAGAGTGCCCACTGGAGTGAAATAGGAGGAGAGAGTGGATAATTAGATTGATTGATTAATAAGTAGGAGGGAGTGAGCTGATGAAATGCTTTAAGGCTAAAAATACCCAGGAGCATTAAAAATGAATGCTTATCCAGTGAAAATAATTTGATTTAATTTATTTTACTATCTGTACACCCAGGGAAGGAAGCCAGGTTAAACAAAAGAGTCATTAGCTTGTAAATGGGGGTGCCTATCTACACAGGTGCCATATAGGCACGTCTAGGAGGCAGGCTACCATGGTTACTCCCATTTTACAGGGGAGAACCAGGTTCAAAAATATAAAGCAATGTTCCTACCCACTAAGAGCTTAAGGTCTGCTGATATTTATCTACTTATATGTCCCAGGCATTGACTGTAGAAGAGAGTGGGAAAGAGAAATATAATAACTTGGGCCCAGAAAACGGGGACTTAGACCACAAAGAATCATCCCACAGCACACTCAATGAGGCCCACCTAACATTCCTGTTTGCCCTTTGTATCAGTCCAGTCTTAACGGGGGCTAATTCATCCCCATTTTTCAGTTGGAGAAATTAAAGTACAGAAGTTGAGTCACTTGCTTGGAAAACTCGGAAGTCAGGTTGAACTAAAGTCATAGCTTGTATCTCTAGTCTCCTCTGACTACATTTGACTTCCTTCAAAAGAAGGGCTGGAATCCTACTTCCCAATGGGCTTAAAGAGATTCCCAGAGGTACATGCTATTCTGTTCTCTGCCGGGGTTAAAGTTCAAAGAGACCCTTGCTATTGGAAAAAAACAGACACTAAGCATGAGCATTCACACTGTTACCATATGACCTCTAGACTGTGACAGAAGATCCTGTCTTTGGTCAGAACTTGAACTTTAAATTAGACCAAACACCAGAAGAGGGAAGAGAACAGCAGATTCTTTAATGAAAATGGAGAGGAGGTTTCCATCTTAATTTTATAACCAACACTGGGACTCAGACATCAGCCCTGGGCACTCTCTGGAGCTAAATTTCTTGAGCTAGTTTTGTGTGGGATTTAGGGTTAAGCCTTAAATATTTGATGGAAATCTTCAATCAATCATTTCACCAGTGGAAAAAGAATATTAAATTTGAGCTATCAAATTTTTGTCAATATCAACATTGACCCAAATAGTAACATTCAATAAACTCTTGGGCCACCGTATGTATCTTAGAAAAGTGAGTAAATTTCAAAGGCAGAGATGCATTTATCTTATCAAAAGAAATTCCACACCTCTCGTGGGTTTGTCCCTAAGACTGTCACTGTAAGGTAGTTTGAAAGCTAAGGTCATAGGTCACCAGGTAACCTTAATTATAGACATAGAGCTTGTGGTCTTGGGGGTTGTAGTTGATACCTGTCAGTTTTTCCAACATTTTATCCATAAGTATACTCATTCTTCCCTCTTGCCCCTTGCCTCTTGTTTGTGTCATAGGTATTAAAAATTTCATCTTGGCTGGTGTTGACTGCACGAGTAGCATACAGGACCCCACATACAATGAATGCATTGGAAACAGATGGCTTATACTGCTTAGTTTGCCAGGTGTTCAGTACCTCAAGTGTGGTGTCATTGAGTTTATTAATCACAATATTACCAGTGCTGGCTTCAGTAGTGTAAATCACCCACAATCCACTTTCGTACTGCAAGGTCTATATCTTCCCAACTGGCACCGACATAGGTAAAACGGTTGTAATAGGCAGCATCTGGGAGAGTCTTCCGGACAACCACAGCATTGGTGGTCAAGTTGACCTTGGCGATATCCCTTGAACTGTAATAGTGGATATACATGGGATTCTTGTACACTGCTGTGTTGCTGCTTTCTCCATAGGTGATTCGGTTATCTCGGGGATTTTTAAACAACAATAAATCATCCTTGGAATTGTGAAGCCTTTAATACTCCAAGTACCTCGCATTTGTGTTCAAAGGGGCAATCCAATAGAGAGTTTTCTCTGGAGTAAGTGGAGAGTAATCTTTGCCCCAGGCACCATACTTGTAGGTAACACCTTTCCAGTTCAACTGAATTATTGAAGGTTTGCTGATGTTTACCCAGCTGCTATGATTACAGCTACCTGTAAGTAAGGGAAAAATAAGGAAAGCATTTTCAAAATGTGCCAATATTATAAGGTTCTAAGAAACAATATGAACCACAGAAGTGTTTCCCAGTAGCAAAAGTATTAATAACGATGACGGTCTAGGGCAGCATTATTTGGAGACCTGGGATCAAGTTCTGGTTCTGCCAGGCTTATGTGAGTGAAAACTATCCATGTCCTTCACACTGTGTTGTATCCCTGCCTGCCTACTCCCTCATTGTACTCTGGGTCCCAGTGGGAACTGGACTGTCCAGGATGAGACGAGAGAGTGCCAGTAGCAGAAGCAGCATGGATTACTGGAAAAGGCACGGGCTTGGGAGTCAGAAGTCATGGGTTCTAATCCCGGCTCCACCATTTGTCAGATGTGTGATTTTGGGCAAGTCACTCAATTTCTCTGCACCTCAGTTACCTCATCTGTAAAATGGAGATTAAGACTGTGAGCCCTATGTTGGACAACTTGATCACCCTGTATCTACCCCAGAGCTTAGAATAGTGCTTGGCACATAGTAAGTGATTAACAAATACCATCTTCATCAGTAGCACCAAGCAAGCCATTAGCAAAATAATTTATGTGCAGGTTCTTAGTTCCAAATTCTCAGCGCCAAGCCTCACCCTATTATTCTAATGGGAGATGCTGTAGTACAAACAGTGGTTCTCAATTACTGACACTTCACAGCCCAGCAAAGCCTCTTTGAGAAATACTAGTATTGTCTGCTTTACTAAGAGAGGATGAAACTGATCTGTTTGCTCATTCGTTGCCTTTCAATATCCCTTGAGCCTTATTAGTAATGTAAAGGGACTGTTTTCAATGTTAAAGTTTTCTAGAATGTTTTAAGTGTTGTTTTAGATCACTGTTTTAACTCACTATTTCTCTGCTCTTCCCTTCCAGTCTTCCAACTGCCACAGTCAATCTATTGCCAAATCCTGTCAGGTCTTCCTACACAACAACTCCCAGATCCCTCACTTTCAGTCAGCCCAAACAGCTACTACCCTGGTAGAAGCCCTGGTCATAATCACAGCTAGACTATTGTATTGTCCTCCTCGTTGTTCTTCCTGTCTCCAGCCTTTTCCCCCTCAATTGCTGTAATGATCATCCTATTGAAGCAACTCTCTACCACGTGTCTCTCCACTCATCAACTCTCCACTGGCTCCCCAAGTCCTTCTACATCTAACACAAATTCACAACTGACATCAAGGCTCTCTACTAATTCACCCCCATCTTATCTATCTGCTCTCTATGGCCGCTATTGTCCAATTCACTGTTTTTGTCCTTCCAAGCCAAGCGTCTAGCCAGACTTCACATTCTGCCATCATTTCCACTGGTATCTTACTGACTTGAGAGCTAGAACTCATTCCAGGGCCTACCAAATCTTAGGTTTCCAAAAAAGAGTATGGTGAGTTCTTCTCATGGCATGTGTTTTTCCAAGGTAGAACATGACATGAAATCTTTAGGGAACATTCTTCCAACAACACGTGTCTGTCTGATTAGAACTAGATGAGATGTTGGATGAAATGGTTTTGCTCTTCTATGTGGCATCAGTCAATTGTGGTTATTATAACATGAGTTTCCCTCAATGGAGAATCCTGAAGAACATGACCCCTGTGTTATAGGAGAGCTGACTGTATTATTATTTACAAAATCATTCTGCTGTGCCCCATGAAATGCTCAACCTAGTCTATCTAAATAACACAAAAGCAGATTATCCATATGATATAAAAGCCCATTTACTTGACATCGTCTGAAAGATTGAGGCCAAAGTGAATTTAGAGACATAATATATAGGTGTAGACTTGGATGGCGAAATTCAGGTCGAATTCCATAAAAATCTGTAGGGAAGAGCCAAGATACTGGAGAAGGACCATAGTCCATGCGCATTAGTGCTACATTGTGACCTGGGTTATGCATGTGGCCTTCAAAGTTCTGTTCACAATTGAATCTCTTCCACTTCTTAGAGACCATGACCTTCAGCAAATGGAATTCAGCCGTTTTCCCTATAACTACATAGCCCATTTACTAACTATTTTGTGTCCAAGACCTATTTCAGTTTTTCTCTTAGTACATGGTAGAGGAAATCTAATTAGCATAACATTTGTGATCTTCATCACTTGAAGCAAACTGGAAAGGGAGAAAGTGCTGCCCTAGTCACACTGTACATTAGCTGTAAGTACATGAGAAGCAGCATGGCTTAGTGGAAAGAGCACGGGCTTGGGAGTCAGAGGTAGTGGGTTCTAATCCCAAATCTGCTACTTGTCAGCTGTGTGATTTTGGACAAGTCACTTTACTTCCATGGGCCTAAATTCCCTTATCTGAAAAATGGGGATTAAGACTGTGAGCCCCCCATGGGACAACCTGAGCACCTTGTAACCTCTCCAGCGCTTAGAACAGTGCTTTGCACATAGTAAGTGCTTAATAAATGCCATTATTATTATTATTATTATTATTATTATTATTATTCTCTGTGCCTCAGTTACCTCATCAGTAAAATGGGGATTAAGACTGTGAGCCCCAAGTGGGACAACCTGATAACCTTGTATCTATCCCAACACGTAGAACAGTGCTTTGCACATAGTAAGCGCTTAACAAATACCATCATTATTATACCGAAGTGTACTTTTCAAGCACTTAGTTCAGTGCTCTGCACACAGTAAGCACTCAATAAGTACGACTAAATGAATGAACTGTACTTTTCAGCTTGAAGATCATGATTCAATCCATCAATAAATCAATCAGTAGTACTGTGTGCAAGTCATTGTACTAAATTTTTCGGAAAGTACAAATGGAGGCATAAAACACAATCCCTTCTCACCTGATTAACAATCTAACTGGGAAGATAGACACAAAATAATTTGCAGATAGGCAGGAAAAGAGAAAAGGAAAGATGGGTAGATGCATGAAGAAAAGAGAAGCCAAGAGCAAAGACCCAAACACTTCATCCATTCATTCATCCACGAGCATTATCTTCTTGAAATGCTCTCCCTATTCTAAATCTGTAAATAACAGAAAAATCATCTGCCTTCTCTAAAAATCCCATTTACTTGAAATAGCCTGAAAGACTGAGACCAAATTTAATTTGGGAACATAATATGTAAGTGCAGATGCAAATGGTGAACCCTAGTCCTCCAGACTGTAAGATCATTTTGGACTGGGATTGTACCTATTAATTGCTATATTGTACTCTCCCAATCACTTAGTACAGTGAGTGCTTTGTACACAGTAAGCACTCAATAAATGCGACTGAATGAATGAATGAAAAATGAAGGTCTTCACCCAGGAAATCCCTGGCCAGAACACTGAACTAGGCTCTTGGTAAAAGACAATAAAAGTAAAAGGCAGGGGCCGTGCCCTGAATAATCTCACAATCTAATGGGTTTGTTGCAAGGAGCCAAGCACAGCCTAAAAATAATTGCTCTGGTGTTTGATCATTCATATTAAAATGAAACTATTACCAAGGGTCTTCCCTTCATTTTTTAAATTTCTGCTCTTTTAGCCCTAGGTTTAAATACACATTTATTAATGTTGCCTCTAAATTTTCAACTAACAAAACCTTCCGACCACTGCAGCAGGTAAAGAGGATGGAAATTTATCTGAACCCAACCTCAAATAATTTTGCATATGATTAAACTACAGAATCCTGGGTTTCTCTCAATAATTCATGGACTGGTTCATGAATAAAAAACAAAAGTGTGTTCAGCCAAGATATGGCCTTCACAAAAAAAAGGTATGAATTATTATTTTTTCCCTAAAAGTGATCTCTCAGATGAATGCTTGTTTGCTTTTGTTTATGAAACATTGCATGAATTATTAAAATAAAGTTAGTCGGTGTTCAGTTTAATAACAAAACTATTTGAGGTTCTTTGTGATTTATACTTGATTTGCCTTTTGAAATCACTTTGAAGATTTTTATTTATGCTTTACTCTTTAGTAGCAAGTTAGTTATCTTTCCTGCCTGTTCAAAGGAGTCTCAGTTGTTTTCTTAATCTAATCCTGCACTGGCTTCTTATTTGAACCTTGGAGAGAATTTTCCAAAATAAAAAAAGAGAAGATTGCTGTGTCATTTCATGAGTTGTAATGCATGTGACTTAAACAAACATTATTATGAGGTTTCAAGTCAAAGACTGTGCTCTTCCCCTCAGCAGTACAATCATGCAATAAGGGACCAAATGCTTATTGGAAATCAGTTCAACCATATTCTGACATCTTGTAATACATGGTATTTAGTGAGTGCTTACCGTGTGTAGTGCACTGTATTAAGCACTTTGGAGAGAACAATGCAATAAACTTAGTAGACATAATCCCTTCCCACAAGTAATTTACAGTCAATTACAGATAGGGGAAATAGCAGAGTATAAGGCAATAGTAGAGTATAAGGTAAGGCCCTATATTAGCTAATGTAATGTACATGAGTTGGAAAATGCACTGTGTAACTTGCCATCATTTTCCCTTCCCCACCATCTCTCTCCTTGGTGGTACCTTAGCTCCATTTCCTTTTCCAAATCCCTTTCCCTACACCTCTACCAGGACGTCCTGGAGCAAATAATAATAACAATAATAAGAATAAGAATATTTGTTAAGAACTTACTATGCACCAAGCACCATATTAAGTGCTGGGGTAAATTCAAGATAATCAAGTCAGAGACCGTCCCTGTCCCTCATAGGGCTTAGAGTCTAAGTAGGAGAGAATTCTCACTTTACAGATGAGGAAACTAAGTACGGAGAAGTTGAGTGATCTGTCCAGGGTCACACAGCACAGCCAGGATTAGAATGCAGGCTCTCTAACTCCTAGGTATGTACTTTTTCCACTAGGCTATGCTGTTGCTGGCATTTTGATGTTCTTCATTTTCCTCTTCCAATTTGCCACATCTCATTGCAAACTCCTTAAAGGCAGGGTATGTGCTTCTATCTTATATTGGATATTCTCCAACAATCTAGTACAGTGCTTGGCACACATAAGGGGCTCAATCATTGCAGGAAGGATGTTGGTGTTGCCTGGAAAACATCCCAACTGCCTGACCAAACACTCCCACACAGAACTGTCAGGGGCTGCTTTAAAATCACAGTGGTAAAAAAGCCACCTGCTACTCTTCAACACAAATAGAAAATGTGTACTTCCTTTTTTTTTATTTTTCAGGAACACACAACACAACCCAAAATGTACTTGGCCTGCACTTAGCAAATACCCCGATCATTATTATTATTACCAGCACTTAGAACAGTGCTTTGCACATAGTATGCACTTAACAAATGCCATTATTATTATTATTGTTATTGTTATCATTGTTATGCTACCTAGATCAGATGAAGAGTAGGAAGAAGGTAGTAGGGGAATAAAACTGCAGAAAACACCGAAGTGCCTTTTTACCCAAATTAATTTTTAGAGCAATAAAGGCAGGGGACTACGAAATGGATTGGAGTGCAAAGTCTTTCCACCCAAGCACGTTCTTAATCATCGATGTTCTCTTTATCTGTGCATCATGTAGATGACACTTCCCCAGTTGGCAAGATCCTCGGATGCCCAATTTAACGGTGCTGTACAGAAACACCACCCTGACTGGGAAGGCTGTTGTTTTGCAAAAGTCTACTTCGGCCGGCTTGAGTAAAAAAAACACCTGAGAATGTTAACCCCGGTTCTACCACAATTTCATTTTCCAGACCAGGCAGATCGCTGAATCTAGGTTCTTACCTCTGGGCCAGTGGGGAATAAAGCAGTAAATGGCCATTCAAGGAGGTTATGAGGATCAGGCAATTAAATTGGTATAAAGTGCTAGGAAAAAGCTAAAGGGAGTCCAATTCTCAAGTATATGAATATCCAGGAAAATGTATTGAGCAACTGAGAATGTGGTGCAGAGCAATTAGGATACATTGGCCTCTAAATTCTAGATCAGCCAACCCGGCTCCTTTCAGGCTGACTATAGCCAAGCATGACAGTGTCTGCTCCTGATCTATTACTATTAAATACAACTTAAATCCCACACGAAGAAGGGCTAGTTGGTTGATTTGGAAAATTTGATGAAATGAGGCAGATTATTTTGTTTTAAGTTCTAAGAAATGAAATATAAATTTAGAATGGAGACACTGTAAATTTGCAGAAATAACAAATGACACTCTGCTACTTAAAAATATGCTTACTGAATTGCAACTCTAAATAGGCAGTCAAAATATAAACCAGCCACCTATGTAAAACAATCTGACCCAAACTCTGTTTATTTGACCATTTCTAGAATGGCCAGTCATCCAGGATAGATTTTTAAAGTCCTGCAATAGTGAAAAACCATGAACTCTCAACAGAGTTTTGTTTTTTTTTTGGCTCTCTGGAGGTGCTTCAAGTACTCTCAGGTCTACATTATCAACCAAACCAAGCAAAAATAGAAAGGGAGAAATTGATTTAAAAACATGACAAAAAATCAGTTTAATATAAACCTCATAAATATAATATTAACTCAAGCTGGAGAAGGACCAAGGGGTTTGACAAAAATTCAGGTACACCCAAGCTTGTTGGGAAAGTGAAAATAAAACTGGGTCCAATTTTTTTGAGGAAATCTGAATCCAATTTGTTTAAACAACTGACCTAGGATTAGGGTGGTATTCAAAGCCCAGGAGTGCCTTACTAGGAATTTTTTTTTTTAAAAAATGCTCATTTCAATTCACCCCTACTTTCAAGTAACACCTTTCTCTGTCCCATCTCTGGGTTTTCGGTCTCCACTGAGCAATAATAATTTTTGCTTAAAAAAATCATCGGAACAGTCAATACTAGGGTAAAAGTTTCTGGGGAGGAGAGAGCAAGCTTTTCTATTTTCAGAAATCAAACATGGCATCCTTCACTATGCATATGTTGAATCAACACACACACAGAACCTGAAGACACATAAAGTAAAAATGCCCAAAATACAAATATTTCTTAGTACAAAAATGTTTGCAATTCTTCTGACTTACTGGGGATCATTCCCTTCTAGTGTAGCCAGGGTTGGCATGCCAAAAATCTGGACTCCAAAATGCATATGACATCAAGTTTTTAAAACGGCACCCAGCATGACATGACAACATCATGTGGCTGAGTTTTCTGCCAAAATATGCCCAATTCGAGTCAAATTGGCCCAAATCTAGAACATTTACCTGAGGTTCCCTGACTTCCCAATTGTTCCAGGTCCCAACAAGGTCCGTGGAAACTTGGATGCCACATTATTCATTCATTCATTCAATCGTATTTATTGAGTGCTTACTGTGTGCAGAGCACTGTACTAAGCGCTTGGGAAGTACAAGTTGGCGACATATAGAGACGGTCCCTACCCAACAGTGGGCTCACAGTCTAGAAGGGGGAGACAGACAACAAAACAAAACATATTAACAAAATAAAATAAATAGAACAAATATGTACAAACAAAATAAATAAACAAATAGAGTAATAAATACTTACAAGCATATATATATATGTATATATATATACAGGTGTTGTGGGGAGGGGAAGGAGGTAATGTGAGGAGGATGGGGAGGGGGAGGAGGGGGAGAGGAAGGAGGGGGCTCAGTCTGGGAAGGCCTCCTGGAGGAGGTAAGCTCTCAGAAAATTGAAAGCATCAACAGGAGCTGAGATCAAGGGAGATGAAGTACTGATACTTAAGATAACTAAGATAATTAAGATGGCCTTGATACTCCACTCTCGCTGTGTGATTGATTCAGGCTTTGTAGCTGCTAAGAATGGAAAGTGCCAGTCAAACAAATTTCTGGCAACTGAGTCCTAAGGAACTGGGTTTGATTCCCAGAACTTCCACTGACCCAGAGTGTGGAGTTTGCCATGTCCTTTCACTTTTTGTTGCCAAGTCTTTGAGTCTATGTTCTTTCCAATTCAGTCATGCTTCCTGGAGCAATGGCTGCTGCCATGGGTCCTCACCCACCTCTGATATTCCTGGGTAATCTCCAATAACTACTACTGCCATGGGAATTAATGACATTTTCTCCAAAAAACAAATGCCATAAAGGTTTTTCCAACTTCTGTCCCTTAACTCTACCCCCATCAGAGAGATCTTCTCAAGAAAGGTGCTTGGGTCAGCACAGTGTGCAGAGACTCAAGAAGTCTTGCTGCTTAAATGTCTGCTTGGGAATGGATGAACTTCTCTCTGCAACTGGGAACAGTCCAGGAGACTTTCACATCAGCAATTAGCAAAGCAAATTTATCCCAGGTCTCTAGTTCACTTGGTCAGACCCCAGTGGTACAAACAAATCAGTTCATTTCTCTTTGCTTTTGTGATTTCTGTAAATAACTGAAATCTATGAATTTCCCCCATTTTCACACTTCCTTCAAGCTAATCCAAATGATAAATAATAATAATAGTAATAATGATGGCATTTATTAAGTGCTTACTATGTGCAAAGCACTGTTTTAAGCACTGTGAAGGTTACAAGATTATCAGGTTGTCCCTCATGGGGCTCACAGTCTCAATCCCCATTTTACAGATGAGGTAACTGATGCACAGGGAAGTTAAGTGACTTGCCCAAAGTCACACAGCTGACAAGTGGCGGAGCGGGATTTGAACCCATGACCTCTGACTCCAAAGCCCGGGCTCTTTCCTACTGAGCCACATGGAGTCAAACATGAGTCAAACATGGACTTATCCTTCACTGGGGATCAACACACACACAGAACCTGAAGACACATAAAGCAAAAATGCCCAAAATGCAAATATTTCTTAGTACAAAAATGTTTGCAATTCTTCTGACTTCCTGGGGATCATTCCCTGCTAGAGTAGCCAGGGGTGGCATCCCAAAAATCTGGACTCCAGAATGCATATGACATCAAGTGGTTAAAACGCAGAAGCAGCATGTCCTGGTGGAAAAAGCATGGGCCTGGGAGTCAGAGGACCTGAATTCTAATCCCAGCTCCACCACTTACCTGCTGTGTGACCTTGGGCAAATCACTTAACTTTTCTGTGTCTCAGTTCTGTCTTCTGAAAAATGGCGATTCATTCTCCCTCTTAATTACAATGTGAACTCCAAGGGGCACCTGATTTCTTGTCTCTACTCCAGTACTCAATACAGTGCCTCGCATATAATAAGTGCTTAACAAATGCCACAATAAAAAATAATAATAATTACTGTCATTATTACCATCACAAATAAAAGAATGCTTACCTGGTGGGAAATTTTGAACTAGGTCATATTGTTTATTAGATTCTTCACATTCCTTCAGTCTGTTCTTTAGAGCTGCAATTTCCCGACGAATTGTAAGGATATTGTTTTTGTCTAGGGACTCCAGCTCCTGCACCAGGAGAGTCATATTCTTGATCTAGGGAAATAAAAACTCAGAGTGACTTTATGGTATGGAGCAATTTCTTTCATAGACATTCTGGAGCTGAATTTATCATTTAGTGAAACACTGCCAGAGAACACACCAGGGGTTTTTGAAGCTGTTTCATTTGGAAGAATAAATTATATGGATTATCTTGAAGAACTGTCAAATTGCAGGCAGCTGTGTGAGTGACCCGAAAAAATGGCAGAAAAAGTGAACAGTTTTAATAGCATATCATATATTCCTTGTATCATCCCTAAATGCCCATTAGAGCTTACTTTTAATAATACTTTCCTAATAAACTCTTGTATACTAATTCTATATTGTATACATGTTACTAATGAATACTACTTTTTTAAGAAACTCTTTACAAACTAGTTCCAGGAGTAACTTTTTTATTAAGATAAATGATGCACATTGCACATTGTACCACTGTTCATCTGAAGACCCTAATAGCTTTGAAAATTAAACTGTAAAACAATCCTGCTGAGGAGTAAGATAGGTGTTTGGGTAGACATTCTAAGACATTCTAGGGCTAAGGGACATCTGCAGAGTCATAATTAAAAACGGGCACAGTGCCAGGGATTCTGAGGCACAAATTTCAAGTAAATGTTTCCAAGCAACCTCAAAACTGGGAGCTCACATTAGTCAGGTCCCTGAATGTCTACCCTTGTTCAGTCTTGGAAAGACCAAACAAATGCTGGGCATTTCTGCCCCATTTGACCAATAGGAGGATATGTTGCTTTTTGTTTTTTTTCTTTTATGATACTTCTTAAGCAAGCACTTACTATGTATTAGGCACTGTCCTAAATGCTGGGATAGATACGAGGTAATCAGGTTGGACACAGTCACCATCCCACATGGGACTCACAGCCTGTTGGAAGGAAGAGGATTTAAGTGTCATTTTACAGATGAGGTTTCTGAGGCCCAAAGAAACTAAGTGGCTTGCCCCAGGTCACAGTAGAGAAGCAACGTGGCCTAGTGAATGGCACATGGGCCTGAAAGTCAGTAGGACCTGGATTCTAATCCCAAGTCCACCACTTTCCTGTTTGTGACCTTAGGCAAGTCCCTTAACTTCTTTGTGCCTCAGTTACCTAATTTGTAAAATGGGGATTAGGACTGTGAGCCTCAAGTGGGACATGGACTGTGTCCAACCTGATTATAATGTATCTACCTCAGCACTTCATTCAGTGCCTCACACATAGTAAGTGTTTAACAAATACCATTAATAATTTAAAAAGTGGTGGACCTGGAATTAGAAACAAAGTTCTCTGTCTATCAGGCCTGTGATTCCTGGCTGTTACTAAATCCACTAGGTCACATTTGTTGTTCATTCAATATTTCACCCCCAAGCCAAAATTCAAAGGCTAGGCTCAAACTGAACCCTCATTAGGATCATTCGTGGTTATTTGTGGTTGAGAACAGGCTTTTATTTAATAAAATGTCTCTGTCTGTGAGTGTGTTTGTGTGTGTTTGTGTGTGTGTGTGTGGATGTGGGAGACAATAAAGCATATGTAGTGGACCGCAACACACATATAATCACAGGGGAAGTCATTGTAGGCCAATCCCAGATCACAGCTGAAAGCAACAGTCTTGGAAACCATACAGTGCTGGACAGAGTAGAGCACTTAGTGTAATGCTCTGCACACAGTAAGCGCTCAATAAATATGATTGAATGAAGTTGCATTTCTCATTCCAGGAACCAGGAGCTGAAGTAAGACTGGCTAATGCCTTATCTCTATTTCCAGTTGATCAATAATTACACTGCTGCCAAAAAAAGTCGTTTTCATCTGGGTGACCAGTCTCTGCATCTCCTTGACTTCCAGCTTGAGTAACTCAAAGTCCAGGTAATTGTAAGAAATGCTGGTCTTCTCCATGGTCTCAACTCGGATTGTTAGGTTTAGGAGCCTTTGTTCATACCTCTCAATGACTACAGAATACTCTTTTATCTGAAAGAGTTAAGTTCAAGTCAATTCATCACATCATATTGCAATCAAAGAAATACTATTTCCGGAAAGATAGTGTATAGTCAGAGGGTGTGGTGTCAGGGTTCAGACCACATTGAAGGTCTACAGACCTGTATTACTACACAAACCTCTCTACAGTTTTCAGATGCAGATCCACCACAAACACCATAACCAGCTAGAGCAGTGACTTTGTGTCACTTACATCCCACCCTTGGCATCAGGGAGACCAAACAGGATCACCAACATCAAAGTCTTGAAAAGAAATCAGTCTGCTGGAACTGAAGCTGTGTTCAGCCTAGTCAAGCTTTGCAGGCTAGGACCTATGAGGAAAGGGCTTTTGCTAAAAGTCTCCTTGGATCCTGCCCCTTCCTTCCCCCACATACAACTGCTGTTTTTCAGTCTTTTCACATCTTGATGTCCTTTATCTACCCATCAGTTGAATAGAAGGAGCTCCACATTTTTGTCATACAACTCCAGCATGAACTAAAAGCATCTGTGATCCATCAGAAAAGCTACTTGACTTTACAGTGGCCTAAATTGGAAATAGCATTTATTGCTGCTCAGACTTCACAGATGTGTCAGAGGGCTTTGCAGACCCCTGGTCCATGGTTAACAAATGGATAGAAGCTTCTGAAAAGGTCTCTTCCTGCTGACCATGGCCAGGATCTCATTCAAGCTGAGAAAGATAATTTTCACTTCTGATATTTCTTTAGAGCATAGAATGAGGTTTGTGCCTTTGGGTGCTAATTATAGTATAGGACACCAACTCAACAAACAATACATATGGGCAAACATGTATAATACAGCATCTATAATTGAATGCTCCCACATTTATTCTAAAAGCTGAGTCTCACAATCAGAGCTCCAAATTACACATTTGGTGCATATATTTGAATATCTGATCCCAAAATTCCCTCAGTGCATTTAATGACTGGAACGCATAAAAGGACATTCCTATAAGCAGACTCAGTCAATAGTTCTTTCTATGACTGATCTTTCAAAGAAATGTCAGGGATTTAATTTAAGGATTTAATTAGTCAAACTCTAATGCTTATTTAAAAACAATTGTGGTGTAATTTTTTTTGGTTGTTTGTTTTTAGTTTAGGTTATACATCAGTGAAAATAACACTAATATCATAGTGCAGAAGCCTTTCCCCAGTTGAACTGTGTTCAATCTGATTACAGTGTACCTATCTCAATGCTTAGTACAGTGTTTGGTACATAGTAAGAATTTTCGCAGATACCACAATTATTATAAATCCAATGCCAAGCTTTATTTTTGATTCCTCGAACATCAGAAGGAGTCCAATATGTATGACACTGAACTCAAAATTCTGCCCTAAATCATTATACTGAATCCAGGCTTGCAAATTGGCGCTTACTCACAGGCTGCTGAACTGAAAGAAATTAGGCTACAGGCAAAGAGGAATTTTAATAAAAATGGAAAATGCAGTCCGTAGCAATGCTTCTGTATTCCTTCAGGTCCTGTTGCTCATCACTTTTAGGATAGCAAAAGCCTTCCAGAAGGAAAGTTTCAGAGAGAGAGAGGACACACTGGGAGCAACATAAAGCTGCAGAGGAATTGCTTAAGAGAGGCTTATATGCACCTAATTAGAGACTATAAATAAATGTTATTTTGCTATTTAGCAGAGCACGCATGATTGATTGGTTTAGAACTTCCCACTGTCACTATGAATATTAGAACGCTAGGAATCTGAGCCAGGGCTGGTGATATATTTGTAAGCTGACATTTGTTGTTCCTGCTTGCAAGGCTGACACATCATCCAAAGATCTAAAACCAAATCTCTATGCAAGATGACCAAATTTTACTCAACCGGAAGCCATGCAGTATTGCTTTTCAAATCTCCCCTGGAATACTTTTCCTCTAGTAATTTAAAGCTGCTTGCTGTGAAGTAAGTAAATCAGAAATCTCATTTGCTAAGGGAAAGATCAATCGAATATGTCTGGAGACCATTTAGGTGGCATCTGAATCATGCCACTTATCAACTGTGTGTGCTGTGCCTGTCCTTACCATAGGATGAAAAGCTTGGATAACATTGCTTTGGAATCAAACTTTGAATCCCTGGAAACTTTAGAAACTATGGGAGTTTTGGCCTGTATCTCCCGGGGTGACATTGTTTTGAAAAGCCAGAAGACAATGGGCCTAAAAAGCCAAAGTGGAAACATTCCCAGATTGTTTGAACCAAAGGTACTAGAATAGACTCTCAAAGGAAGCCCCTCTTACCTCTTTGGCAAGGGTAATGATGCTTACTGAGTAGCCCCTGGAGGAAACACACTGTACTAAGATCTTGGGAAAGACCAACAGAAATACAAGAAGGACCTACCCTCTAATGGGGGAAACAGATATAAAATTATTTACAATTTGTGGAAGCAGAATAAATAATTGAATGTATAATTGGATGCGGACACATATAGACACAGGTACTGAGGATGGGTAGAGAACTTGGTGGAAGAGATCTCTAAGGCCAACAAACTCAAACTGACAAAAACTCCTTGTTTCTCACACTGAGCAGTCACAGAAAATATCTCTGAACAATACAGCACTCATATATTTCTATATCAACGGAGATCTTACCATTAGTCACCAGTTTAGTGTTAAGCAGTCATGCCAAAAGCATTCCCCCTCAGGGCTCTTTTTTATTTATGAAACATCCTTCTCATGCCAGTGACAGGCTCTAAGATTTTCTCTATACCAGATTTTGGCCTTGCTCTATTTCTGTAACCAGGGTGTTTTCTGTGGGGCTACATGAACCTTTCCATCGCATCTCCCTCTCCTGAAAATTAAGGTCTGCAAATGTATTTTACTTGTGTTGGTTCTGAAGAGGTAGCAACCCCATTAAGAAAGATCTCTGGGATAAAAACAATTCATTCCTAACATGGTTCCTCGGGCACCCAGCGTGTTATTGTTCCTACCTCTTTAGCATCGATCAATAGCTTGGGCTACCTATTTGCATACAATTTGGGGATATCTTCAGCAGGACATGTCCTTGATAATTTTTTATAGTAGTGGTGATGGCAGGGTGGGGGTGCTGAGTCCCTGGCATTCTCTCATCTGGTACATCTCCCCTTCTAGATTGCAAGGTCGCTGTGGGCAGGGGATGTGTCTACTAAATCTGTTGTATTCTCCCAAGCATTCAGTACAGTGATCTGCACACAGTAAGTACTCAATAAATACCACAGATGACGGTGATGATGATGATGATGGTACCCCAGCAGACAATAGCACATTTTGAAAGATATCTGGCTGAGGTGCAGGATGAAATCTGAGGACAAGGATATCTCTAAACACCCTCCCAGCAGAAGACACTGCTATGTCCCTGTCAGCTTCAGGCACCACTGTTGAGCAGACTACTCCTTCCTCCCACAAGAACCACTGAGGTCTTTGCCAAACAGCTAACTGAAAAATAAAGGGAATTTTGGAGTCAGTGAAGGAGAAACAGAGTGGGTGGGAAAGGAGATGAACATACCTGTGAACTTTCTTCCTTTACTCCGAGTCCCAGAATTGGTCACCAGCCAAGAACCTCCCTCACCAGCACCCTGACAAGCAATTCCAGAGGGGAAATCTTGGCAGGTTTCAACCACCCCACAGAAAATACCAGAGACAGGCATTAGTGGGTGAAGTCAGGTTTGTCTTCTGCCAGCTACAGTGGACAATTTAGGGTCACTAACACCATCCCCGCACCCATACTGAGTCTTCTAAGACTCAAAAGCAAGATTTTTGCAGCCCATAGAAGGTGTAGAGACTTTCTATTTCCACTGTTTGCTGCAGATAGGGTGCTCTACCAGTCTCAACAATGGGAGGGAAAGTCAAGCAGAGGCATTTCCATTCCTGGCTTGGGAACTGGCTAGTGCCCTGTCGACCCCTGGCCCATGTCCAACCTCTAGCCTGGAATGCCCTCCCTCCTCACATCCGACAAACTAGCTCTCTTCCCCCCTTCAAAATATTACCGAAAGCTCACCTCTTGCAAGAGGCCTTCCCAATCAATGAATCAATGAATCAATCAATCAATCATATTTATTGAGCACTTACTGTGTGCAGAGTACTGTACTAAGCGCTTGGGAAATACAAGTTGGCAACATATAGAGACAGTCCCTATCCAACAATGGGCTCACAGTCTAAAAGGGGGAGACAGAGAACAAAACCAAACATACGAACAAAATAAAATAACTAGAATAGATATGTACAAGTAAAATAAATAAATAAATAGAGTAATAAATATGTACAAACATATATACATATATACAGGTGCCGTGGGGAAGGGAAGGAGGTAGGATGAGGGGGATGGAGAGGGGGACGAGGGGGAGAGGAAGGAAGGAGCTCAGTCTGGGAAGGCCTCCTGGAGGAGTTGAGCTCTCAGTAGGGCTTTGAAGGGAGGAAGAGAGCTTGCTTGGCGGATGGGCAGAGGGAGGGCATTCCAGGCCCGGGGGATGACGTGGGCCGGGGGTCGATGGCGGGACAGGCGAGAACGAGGCCCGGTGAGGAGATTAGCGGCAGAGGAGCAGAGGGTGCGGGGTGGGCTGTAGAAGGAGAGAAGGGAGGTGAGGCAGGAGGTGGCGAGGTGATGGAGAGCCTTGAAGCCCAGGGTGAGGAGTTTCTGCCTGATGTGCAGATTGGTAGCCACCGGAGATTTTTGAGGAGCGGAGTAACATGCCCAGAGCGTTTCTGGACAAAGACAATCCGGGCAGCAGCATGAAGTATGGATTGAAGTGGGGAGAGACACGAAGATGGGAGATCAGAGAGAAGGCTGGTGCAGTAGTCCAGACGGGATAGGATGAGAGCTTGAACGAGCAGGGTAGCGGTTTGGTTGGAGAGGAAAGGGCGGATCTTGGCAATGTTGTGGAGCTGAGACCGGCAGGTTTTGGTGACGGCTTGGATGTAAGGGGTGAATGAGGGAGCGGAGTCGAGGATGACACCAAGGTTGCAGGCTTGTGAGACGGGATGGATGGTAGTGCCGTCAACAGAGATGGGAAAGTCAGGAAGAGGACAAGGTTTCGGAGGGAAGACAAGGAGTTCAGTCTTGGACATGTTGAGTTTTAGGTGGCGGGCAGACATCCAGATGGAGATGTCCTGAAGGCAAGAGGATATGCGAGCCTGGAGAGAGGGGGAGAGAGCAGGGGCAGAGCTGTAGATCTGGGTGTCATCAGCGTAGAGATGATAGTTGAAGCCGTGGGAGTGAATGAGGTCACCAAGGGAGTGATTGTAGATCGAGAACCGAAGGGGACCAAGCACTGAACCTTGGGGAACCACCACAGTAAGGGGATGGGAGGGGGAGAAGGAGCCTGCAAAAGAGACTGAGAATGAACTACCCGAGAGATGAGGAGAACCAAGAGAGGACGGAGACTGTGAAGCCAAGGTCGGATAGCGTGTTGAGGAGAAGGGGGTGGTCCACAGTGGAGAAGGCAGCTGAGAGGTCGAGGAGGATTAGGTTAGAGTATGAGCCATTGGATTTGGCAAGCAGGAGGTCATTGGTGACCTTTGAGAGGGCAGTTTCCGTGGAATGTAGGGGACGGAAGCCAGACTGGAGGGGGTCGAGGAGAGAGTAGGTGTTGAGGAATTCGAGGCAGCACGTGTAGACAACTCCCCACCTCCAACTTCTTTAACGATTTTGACCCCTCCTCACCTTCCTTCTCTCCTTTTCCATGCCCACTCTAATCCTAGGAGACTTCAACATCCACATGGATATCCCTGATGACTCCTCTGCCGCCTGCCTTCTATCTCTCCTCGACGCTGCAAACCTCTTGCTCCACCCCACCTCACCCACTCACCAACTTGGTCATACCCTCGACCTCATCATCTCCTATCGCTGCACTGTGTCCACCCTCACCAACTCTGAAATCCCTCTCTCTGATCATAATCTTCTCACCTGCCTCCTCACTCACACTCCTTTCCCCTGTAAATCCATATTACTCCCTCACAGAGATCTCCACTCTCTTGACCCCATCCATCTTTCTGAGCGCCTCACACCCAACCTCGCCTCCCTCTCCTCTCTACCCAATCTTGATGATCAGATTGCTGCTCTCAACTATACCCTTTCTACTCAGCTAGACTCACTCGCTCCCCTTTCCCTTCGCCGCTCTCGTACCACTAACCCACAGCCCTGGATCACTACCACTGTCTGCCTCCTTCACTCTTATGCTCGAGCTGCCAAACGCTGCTGGCGAAAGTCTCAACACCATGCCAACCTCGTTCACTTCAAGTTTATCCTTTCCTGCCTTAACTCAGCCCTCTCCTCTGCCAGACAAAACTATTTCTCCTCCCTTATTGACACCCATGCCCATCACCCCCGCCAGCTCTTCCGTACATTTAACTCCCTGCTCAGGCCCCCGGTTCCTCCCCCTCCTCCTTCCCTCACCCACAACGATCTGGCCTCCTACTTCATTTACAAAATTAAATCCATCAGGTCCGACCTCACCAAAGTCACTTCCCCCCCCTTCTCCAACCCCCCGGCTCTCAACACTCTTTGCTACTCTCCCACCCTTTCCCGCAGTATCCTCTGAGGAGCTCTCCTCCCTCCTCTCAAGTGTTACTCCGGCCACCTGTGCTTCTGACCCCATTCCCTCTCATCTCATGAAATCTCTCGCTCCATCCCTTCTCCCCTCCTTAACTTCCATCTTCAACCGATCACTCTCCACTGGTTCCTGCCCCTCTACCTTCAAACATGCCCATGTCTCTCCCATCCTAAAAAAACCCTCTCTTGTCCCCACCTCACCTTCTAGTTATCGCCCCATATCCCTCCTACCATTCCTTTCCAAACTGCTTGAACGAGTTGTCTACACACGCTGCCTTGAATTCCCAGACTGAGCCCCACTTTTCCTTTTCTCCTTCTCCCCTCCCCGTCATGCTTACTCCCTCCCTCTGCTCTACCCACCTCCCTGCACTACAGCACATGTGTACATTTGTACTTATTTTTTATTCTATTTATTTTATTAATGATGCATATATCTATAATTCTATTTATCTATTTTGATGCTATTGATGCCTGTCTACTTGCTTTGTTTTGTGGTCTGTCTCTCCCGTTCTAGACTGTGAGCCCACTGTTGGGTAGAGATTGTCTCTGTTGCTGAATTGTACTTTCCAAGCACTTAGTACAATGCTCTGCACACAGTAAGCACTCAATAAATATGATTGAATGAATGAATAGTGAGTGAAAGACAATCTGCTACAAGTCAAAACTCACCTGTGCTGGGCAGCAGTGGCACGGGCACACAGTAAGTGCTCAGTAAATACGATTAAATGAATGAATGAATGAATAAAATTTTCTGCTTGGAAGGAGGCAGTGGTAAGCCAGTTCTGTATTTTACCAAGAAAACTCTATGGATACATTACAAGAAGGATTGCAGATGGAGATGGGGCGTTCTGGAGAGATGTGCCCATAGCATTGCTGTGGGTCTGAGTTGACTCAACGGCATAAGACAAGAAAATTGTGTTGAGGAATGGAATGTTTTTGGTTTGGCTACTGCATCAAAGAAAGAATCTGTCCTGTAAATCTTTTACCAGCTCCAAAATCCTTTACAACATATTTAATGTTTTTACATATGTGATATACACACATACACATATATGTATTTGCATATTTACATATATACATGTGGGGATATAATCCCTTTCTGCCTTTTCTGTGAGCCTTCTACTGGGACAGGCATTGTGAACAACTGGTTATTTAATAATTGTGGTATTTGTTAAGTGCTTATTATATGCCAAGCATTAGGGTAGATACAAGGTAATCAGGTTGTCCCACTTGGGGCTCATTGTCTTAATCCCCATTTTACAGATGAGGTAACTGAGGCCCAGGGAAGTTAAGTGACTTGCCAAAGGTCACACAGCAGACAAGAGGCAGGCCTGGGATTAGAACCTGCATCCTTTGACTCCCAAACCCCTGCTCCTGCCACTAGGCCATGTTTATTTGTTTCTTCCCCAGCGTTTAGTACTGTGCTTGCCACAGAGTAAGCACTTCACAAAGAGTACTATCAATATTAATATTACTATTAGTAGTAGTAGCAGTAGTAATATATTCACACACATAAATCCTGCAAAGGGCTTTGCATTCAGTACTAGGTGCATGGGTTTTATATTTCAGGTGCCTGCTACAACAGCAAAGTCAGGTAGACACCAATTATCAACACTACAAGAAGTGTGTGTGTGTGTGTGTGTGTGTGTGTGTGTGTGTGTGTGTGTGTGTGTGTGCGGTTTGCTGTTCTGCAGCCCCAGGTGACTGATTTGTCTTGATACTCAACAGTGAGATTCTATTGTGGCTCAATCAGGACTTTAAGTGCCCACTACTGCCTTTCCTATCTAAAAGTTTCCCTATCTGTTTTTTGACCCAACCAGTTACAAAGCAAGCAGATGCTTCCAGCCCCTACAAAAAGACAGCATATACAAACTCCCATTTTCACAGATCTATCGTTATCCATTTACCCTCAAGCACTGTGTATATTAAAAAGGCCCTTCATATTTTTTCCAACAAGTGAGTACATATAAATCATTAGCTTCCATTATTGCAAAGAAAGTGATTTTAACCAAAAAAGTCTTTACCTACACTTCTCCTCCACTTTTTTTCTGTTTTTAGGCACAACTTCTTATATGCTCTTGGTTATGCTAGGAAAAGGTTATGAATACTAATAGATGGAATTTATAATTTAGTGCTGTGCTTTTTGGGCTTATTAATTCCAGGACATTTTATTTCTTAAGAAGCTTCACTCCTAGAGCAGTCAAAGACATTTTCCTGGATAACTCATTTAAACTCTGAATATTTATCTACCAACTCAGGTTGAAAGTGGGGCCTCATCCATACAATCATTTCATTGGGGAGGATAACTACATTTGAAATTGAGATAGTTGGCCCAAATGTATATTTGGTTTGATAATGTACCTCCGATTCTGCCATAAAACCTCTAGATGATTGTAATTTAAAAGGAAATGGATTAAATGAGAATACAAAATTCAATCATCTCTTTTACCTGAATTCTTTATTGGAGACTTTTCCCATTAATTTTAAGTCTACTAAGAGAGTGAGGACTGGAGGCGGGAGATATCTAAATATGGACTACGTCAAGTTTTCCCTGGGCAGTCTTTTTCCTTATAATCTTCGGTATTCCCTCCCTTTCCCTCCTCCAGCTAGCTGAAGGGGATCTGACATTCTGATTTAGATGGGACAGTCCTGAAATTTGAGAGGTCTGTCTCTCCTCCCATATTAGGTTCTTTGAGCCCAACTCTGTCCTAAAAAGCTCTCAGGAAAAAAAAAAACTGGTCTGAGATGCACCTGCATCTTAGCCA
This sequence comes from Tachyglossus aculeatus, assembly GCF_015852505.1. Lineage (NCBI taxonomy): Eukaryota > Metazoa > Chordata > Mammalia > Monotremata > Tachyglossidae > Tachyglossus > Tachyglossus aculeatus. The sequence continues at coordinate 103,961,652 of NC_052070.1, read as the reverse complement.
TATTGGAAGGAGAAGGGGGCTGGCAGGGAGATGGGGGAAGATACCACTTGTCACCCAGAAAGCCTTGGCCTGCGGCTCCAGGACTAGATTTCACCTCTGCACTGGGGAGAGATCAGAACCAGAGCCACCAAGCGGGAATACCAGATGAGGCAACAGTAGATGAAGCTGACAAGGGCTTCTCCTCATCTCCACTGCCTCTCTCCTCAATTCTACCCTCTGCCTCTCTCCCCCTTTCTTTCCTTTTCCCTCTTCCCTTCTCTTCCCTATTTCCTTTTTTCTCTTTTTCCTTTTTCCCTTTCATCCCTTTTCCCCTCCCATTTTTTCTCCATTTTACATCTCCTCTTTTCCACTTCACCCTTCTACCCTTCTTTGTTTTACCTCCAGCCCTCTCTCTGGCCTCACCCCATTTTCCTGGCCTTACCGCTTTTGAATGTCACCCTGCCCTGATCTGCTGATAAATTGAACCTGGTCACCTGAAGACAGCCAGACATGGGAGGAGTCCTTCAAACTGATAGAGAGGCCCTGCTGCCAAAGGGGAGTATCTCTGGTTCCCAATAGCAAGGTAACTCCCTTGGAGTTCTTTTAAGACCAAGTATGGTTAGTCTGATGTACAAAAGTAGTTCAACAGATGAAAAAGGAGGAGAAAGGAAAGAAGAATGAGGGGAAGAAAGGACAAGGACAAAAAACAGGGGGCATGGGGCAGAGAGAAGGCTGGAGAACAAAACTTGGGGAAGACATGGGTTTAGGTAGTCCTGGAATTATGTAGCCCATCTATGCCAATTTAAAGAAATATGTTAATGTCCCAGAAGTGAAATTGTATCAGATAAACTGGTCAGCCTATAATCTCTAGTCAACCTGCAATCTCTCTTGCTCATTTTAAGTGCTCAGTTTTCTGGGTCCCAGTTGTGGCATCCTCCATAGAATAAACATTTAGGAGCTTACAATAGGGACACCTCAGAATTCTGGGGGATTTTCACCCCATAATGTTTTCCTTTACCTCTTGCTCTCACAGTGGACAAGAGGGACCGGGGAGGGATGGGCAGGAATTCTGATTCCCTGCCCTGACTTTCAACAAAAATATGTCCTGCCTAGCTACAAAGCTTAATGAAACCCATGATTCTATGCCAGAGTACTGACTTTATTTTCCTTATAAACTCATCTTTTTCCTTTTATAAATGCAAAATTGAGGATGGTCAACAAAATAATTTGCATTTACCCAATACATTCATTGCTCCCATAACATGGGTGTTGTGTTTCTGAAGAATCTTGCATTCAAGCCAACACATGCTGTTGAGTTCACCCCTTGCCTGACTCCACATGTGTGCAAAACTGTTTCGTTTGACATCACATCATGTCATAACCAGTGGAAGAACATTCCCTAATTTCACAATGGTGTCCCAACCAAACTATGTAATGAAAACCACATTGTGTCAAAATGTGCTGCAACAGCATATATTGTAAATGCCACTGGTATCCTCACCTTGAAAGGAAGGGAAGGAGATTCATGACGCCTGACTGTCCCGAGGTGACCCTTGGGTACCGGCCATCTCAAGATCAAAAGCTATCTCATGACCACCTGAGCCAGCAGGCAGAACTCAGAAGTGAGGGTGGGATACCGCCCCCACGACCAAATCTGCTAGATTGACAACCCAAGCCGGGAACACAGAAGGTGTCCTTCGCTCCCGTGCAAATCAATTAGGTATGGAGGAGGGGGGAGGGCAGAGACTGGATAGACTGAGGCCGGAACCTGGAATGGCCTAGGGGCACAGGCAATAAATACCTGTCGGCTCTGAACTTCAGGGTCAGAACACCAGGACATGCAGCAGCAGCAGCAACACACGTGTCTCTCTGCCCAGAAGGCCAGATGCCCACTCTACGACCAGAACCAACACAATGAGGCAAGGGCCGCGGGACGGGTGAGTGTCTCGTTGGTCGGACCCAGGTACGCCGCTGCTGATGGGAATCATTAGTGGATTCCTCCCATGTAGGGAGAGCACATTGTGAGAGCTAGCCACCCACCACGTGTGCAGGTAATGTAATGAATTCTTCCCATGTGGGAAAGTAAGTGGATTCTTCCCGAGTGGGAAATGCACATGGGTGAGAGCTAGCCGCCTCACCCACGTGCAATTAACATATGATTGTGTTCCTCCTGTGTAGGGAAGCTCTAATATTTCTAATTGGTTATATTCCTCCCGAAAGGGAAGTGCAATCCATTGCGCCTAAACAAAACAATTACATAAATTCAATTTGCCTCGCGGAATAAATTTTATATAAAACTCAGGCTTTCCGTCCCTGGCCTCTCTCTCTCTCTCTCTCGCCTGGCCGATCACTGAACGAACCCGTCCCCAGACGACGGGTGACACTGACCAGCCTATCATTATAGGTTTTCTCATTTCCTTACTTTCCAAGAATGTTGGCATGTATTTGAAAAAAGAAAAGAAAAGGACTACTTACTTTAGTAAGTTCGCTGTAAAATTTCTCTGAGAGGTCATGGGTGGTTAATATCAGGCTTTCCATCAAGGAAGGGAACAGGGAAGGGAGTGTATGGTAGGGAGACGGAGCACTGGCAGGTTCCATGGTCATCCACAGAGCCGGTGAAGTTGGACACGAACTGAAAAAAATAAGGTCAGGGTATGAGATGAAGCACACAAGAACCTAAGAGATGCATGGAGGATCCACTATCTTCATAAACACCCAGACTGTTCCAGGAAAAAGCTGCCAGCTGAACCAAGCCACTGAAGATCTTTCATGAAGGACCGAAAAGTGAAGCTCAGCCAATGAAAAGGATTAAAGGAGAGAGATAATGATTAACATATTCACCCCAGTTAGAGCTACACTAAGTAAGAACCCTGCCTGGTCTTTCACTCTCAGAAGTGGTCACACTGACTCAATCAATCAGTGACAATGACTCAATCAATCAATGGTATTTATTGAGTGCTTCCTGTGTGCAGAGTACTGTGCTAATGCTTGGGAGAGTGTAACATAATATAACAGAATTGGGAGATATTTTCCCTTCCCCAAGGAGCTTACAGTCCAGAGGGAGAAAGACATTAATGTAAACAAATAAATTACAGATATGATATATATAAGATATATATATACAGATATAAGATATATATATATATACAGATATAAGTGATGAGAGTTGTAAGCTCATTATGGGCAAGGGACGTATTTTCTATTTCTGTTGTACTCTCCCAAGTGCTTAGTACAGTGCTCTGCACATAGTAAGTACTCAATAAATACCATTGATTGAACTCATTTTGGGCAGGGATTGTGTCTGTTTACTGTTGAATTGTACTCTTCCAAGCGCTTAGTATAGTGCTCTGCATACAGTGAACACTCATTAAATATGACTGAATGAATGAAAGAATGATTAATAGAGAGTGGGATGAATGAAGGGTGAAAATCCAAGTTCAAACGTCATGCAGAAGGGAGTAGAAGAAGAGGAAATGAGGGCTTAGTTGGGGAAAATCCCTTGCAAGAAAAATCACTAAAGGCTGTTGGGGGACTTTGTAGGGAATGGGAGAGGAGAATGATGAAGTGGCAGTTAGAGAAGCAGAATGGCTCAGTGGAAAGAGCATGGGCTTGGGAGTCAGAGATCATGGGTTCGATTCCTGGCTCTGCCACTTGTCTGCTGTGTGACCTTGGGCAAGCCACTTAACTTCTCTGTTCCTCGGTTACCTCATCTGTAAAATGGGGATTAAGACTGTGAACCCCACGTGGACAGCCTGATCACCTTGTATCCCCCCAACGCTTAGAACAGTGCTTTGCACATAGTAAGCGCTTAACAAATACCATCATCATCATTATTATTATTATGGGAAATAAAGCTACCTGGGGCAGGGAAACATAGTAGGGTTGGACCACATTCTCAGGAAGAACACCTGGCTAGACTGGAGAAAACTGAATACTAAGGTCACCCAGAGAGTCCGATAGCCCACTGTCTTTCCCATCACAATTAATTATCATCATGTTAAACAACATGCATTGAAGGCCTATTTGGTAGAGACCACTATGCTAGGCCCAATCCCTGCCCTTAAGATGCTTACAATCAAATGAAGGAGATGGGAGTCACAAATCTATGAACACACTATAAGGCAGAGAGAGAGAGAGAGAGAGAGAGAGAGAGAGAGAGAGAGAGAGAGAGAGAGAGAGATGGAGAGCCAAAAAGCAGCCCAAGACTTTTATATCTAAGTAACATCTAGCAATACTGGTTTCTACCATACGTGCTACTACTTAGAAATAGTGCAGTGTATGAGTGGGAAAACTAACTTCAAAGTTCTTCCTTCTTATTTGAAATAAAAGTTTTACAGTTCACCCATTTCCAGAAAACTCATTTTACTATATTTGATGTTCCTTTAAGATATTCAGTCTCATGCTTCAATGCCGGTGCATATTTTTAAATGACAGATTTGAAAGATCTTGATCTCCCTTTGTCCCCATCTTTCTTCCCCAGGGGCATCCCACTACAATTAACTTTTTTTAATATTGTTACAAAAAGCCAGTCCTGGAAACTTTATTTCCAAGTTGAGCATTCACCATACATTTTTTATTTCATCTTACTGCTTCACAGGGCCTTTGTTCCAGAGCTCCTCGCAATAGATGTCAGCACTGAAGGTCTCTCTGTAAGTGTCGCAAGGAAGCAGCAGTGATCTGCAAAGTTTTAAGAGACTTGTTCCACACCACTTAGATTTTGGGAGTTCTGTTTGCCACAGCAAAGATTACATCCTCTGTGCATTCAATTTCTGCCAATCCCCTTGACTCCCACATCTGCTGCAATTAGATAATGTAACCTCTTTCATCAGGACCCTCCCAAAGAAGGAAAACAGAGGGTTTTTTATTTTATTTTTTTACTCCAGTACTTCTGATGTGTACTTCACAAAAAATGGCAGGGTCCTGTGGCTCTTAATGCACCAGTATCTGGGTAATAATTAATCAATTTAATCAACCATATTTAAAGTGTGTCTCCTATGTGCAGCACACTGTACTGAGTGCTTGGGAGCATATCACTGAGTAAGAGACTTCTCAAGAAGTAACGTGGACCACAGGGAAATTTAAAGAAAGTGATGTAATTCTCATATGTAAAAAACATGGGAAATAGAGATCAGACTGCAGGAGTGTTTTAACCAGCAAGGTTACTAACTGATCACTTCAGTTCTTAGTACAGTGCTCTGCACACAGTAAGCGCTCAATAAATACAGTTGAATGAATGAATGAAACAACTCAGCAGATGTCAAATAATCTGAAGCCTTCTGGCTAGGCTGTTGAAGAGCCTAACAGGAACAGAAGTAAGGAACAATGTATGCATTGCTTTGTAAAACTAGTTCAGTATGATGGACTTGATAGCACTTAGAGAAAATGGAGGTTATAAACCAACTAGGTTGGCCAGTGACAGCCCTTCCATATACTGGACAAGGAAATGTTTGTGATGTGTGTGACACCGGCCATGCAGCGTAATGTGATGACATTGCAGGCCCCATTTTCTGGAAATTTGTAAATTTCACATAATCCTAGAAGACTTCTCCAGGGGAAACCTTGAGCTCCTCACTTGCTCCAGAGCCCTTGTGCTTTCCTCCCAGGCCAGCTTGTGAAGTCTGGCCAGTGTCTGAGCAACAGGATGTGGCACAGGAGTCACAGAGGAGGAAATCTCAAAGCAAAGAAAGAATTTAATGGGTATAAAAGCACCCAGACAGGGGGAAGTCCAGCTGAAAATCAGAATGTGCAGTAAAAAACTGGATACCTCAACACCAGGCTGCCCCAGGGAAACCTCACCTACTGATATAGCTTTTCATCAAGAATAAAGGGAACGTGTCTATCAACTCTGTTACGTTGTACTTTCCTACAATGGAAATACAATTGATTAATAGATACAGAACTGAGAGCTACCAATCAGTTAATAGTGCTTGTTTAGAATTTACTCTGAACAGAGGATTGTATTAAGCACTAAGGAGAGTGAAATGGGATAGAATGAGTGAGTGGGACAAAGTAGCATGACAAAGGAAAGAGCATGGACTTGGGAGTCAGAGGATGTAGGTTCTACTCACGGCTCCACCACTTGTCTGCTGTGTGACCTTGAGCAAGCCACTTAACTTCTCTGTGCTTCAGTTACCTCATATGTAAAATGGGGATTAAGACTGTGAGCCCCACGTGGGACAGCATGATTGTCTTGTATCTACCCCAGTTCTTAGAACAGTGCTAGGCACATTGTAAGCACTTAACAAATACCATTATTATTACTATTATTATTATTATTAAATGGAGTTAGTCAAGGACCTTATAATCTAGCAGGAGTGACAGATGTTGAAATAAATTACAAATAGATGAAAACAATAGTGTTTAAAGATATGGACACAGACATTACATAAGTGCTTAGGTGATGCAGAAATATGGGGATGCTAAATGTTAGTAATGCTAGTGCTCGCCTACCTTCAAAGCCATATTAAAATCACATCTCCTCCAAGGGGCTCTCCCCCCTCTAAGCCCTCATTTCCTCTACTCCCTCTCCCTTCTGAGCCACCCTTGCACTCGGATTAGTATCCTTTATTTACCCCTTCCTCAAACCCACAGCACTTACATAGAAATCTGTAATTTATTTTAATGTCTGTCTCCCCATCTAGACTGTAAACTCCATGTGGACAGGGAACATGTCTACCAACTCTATTGCACTGTGCTCTTCCAATAACTTAGTACAGAGCTCTGCAACAGTAAGCACTCAATAGATGTAACTGATGGATTGATTCTCTGTGTCTCAGTTTCCTCATCTGTAAAATGGGAATTCAATACCTGTTCTCTTTCCCCTTTAGACTGTGATCACCATGTGATACAGGGACTGTGTTCTACCTTATTCTCATGTATCAACCCCAGGGCTTAGTACAGTGTCTGGGGCACAGTAAGCACTTTACAAATAACCATTTTAAAGAAATGGAAAGAACACTGGCCTAGGGGTCAGGGACCTGGATTTTAATTATGACTCGGCCACTTGCCTGTGTGACCTTGGGCAGGTCACTTAACTTATTTGTGCCTTAGTTCCCTCATCTGTAAAATGGGGATTCAATGCATTTTCTCCTTCCTACTTAGACCTTGAGCCTCATGTGGACCTGATTATATTGTCTGACCTGATTATCTTGTATCTAATACTGCACCTATTACAGTGCTTGGTAGGCTCTTAACAAATAATATTATTTTCATCATTGTTTCCTAAAATGGCATAATTCCATTTTTGCAGTGAAGTAATGAAAATATAATACATTTTAAGAATTCTAATTTACAAAATGATTCAAGAGTTAGAATTTAGATTAAATTGGGTAAAATCCAGAACATACTTGGATGTAACGATTAGGACACATCCAGATATTTTGGAAGATCTTATATCTGTCTCTGCTGCTGGTAATCTATGCTGCTGGTGACCATAGATAGTAATACTGTTAAAGGATTCTATTTGCATTCATAATGCAGGTGAAACATCAAGCACTTCACCTCCCTGCCCTTCCCCAAAGCCTCTGATGACTGTCTATTCCTTTCTCCATCAGACAGAAACTTCTGATCATTGGCTTCAAGGCCCCCACTCAGCCCTCCCCATCAGCTCTCCTCCCTCATCTCCTCTACTTATCCTTCCTCTTCTCTCATTTCATCCTAACTCACATACTTTTCTTCTCAACCCAGTTTACTCACAGTGCCTCATTCTTGTACCCTTTTGTGGCTGACGTCTTGCTCACATACTCTTTTCTCACTGAAATTCCCTCACTCTTCACATCTGGCTGATTACTCCCCATCATGGAAATTCTTCTGAAAGTGCAAACTTTTAGAAGTCTTTCCCTGGTTAATCTCTCAATTCTCTGCCCTATTTCCCCTCTTCTGGACAATCAATTTCACCTAAACATTTGAGTACTCGCTTTCCCTTGTGCTGGCAAAATGTGTGTACATATCCTTAAACACTGTTTCTTCCCCCTAACTTATTTTAGTGTCTGTCTCCTCTGCTAGGCTCTAAGCTCTTGAAGATGGGAATCATGTCTTCCAATTCTATTGCATGCTCAAGTGCTTAATATAGTGCTAGTCACAGAATAAGCACTCAATAAATACTATTAATTGATAAATTGACTGATTGAAGACAGAAGGTCTTCACAAGAGACAGTATCATAACTATGAATTAGAAAACATTTTTGGATGGAATTAATATGTATTATTATTTTTCTTTAAATGAAAACTAACATGAATCATTCATCAGCCCGCAACCTTGGTGTCATCCTCGACTCCGCTCTCTCATTCACCCCTCACATCCAAGCCGTCACCAAAACCTGCCGGTCTCAGCTCCACAACATTGCCAAGATCCGCCCTTTCCTCTCCATCCCAACCGCTATCCTGCTCATTCAAGCTGTCATCCTATCCCGTCTGGACTACTGCACCAGCCTTCTCTCTGATCTCCCATCCTCGTGTCTCTCTCCACTTCAATCCATACTTCATGCTGCTGCCCGGATTATCTTTGTCCAGAAACGCTCTGGGCATATTACTCCCCTCCTCAAAAACCTCCAATGGCTACCGATCAATCTGCGCATCAGGCAGAAACTCCTCACCCTGGGCTTCAAGGCTCTCCATCACCTCGCCCCCTCCTACCTCACCTCCCTTCTCTCCTTCTACTGCCCAGCCCGCACCCTCCGCTCCTCCACTGCTAATCTCCTCACTGTACCTTGTTCTCGCCTGTCCCGCCATCGACCCCCGGCCCACGTCATCCCCCGGGCCTGGAATGCCCTCCCTCTGCCCATCCGACAAGCTAGCTCTCTTCCTCCCTTCAAGGCCCTGCTGAGAGCTCACCTCCTCCAGGAGGCCTTCCCAGACTGAGCCCCTTCTTTCCTTTCCCCCTCGTCCCCCTCTCCATCCCCCCGTCTTACCTCCTTCCCTTCCCCACAGCACCTGTATATATGTATATATGGTTGTACATATTTATTACTCTATTTATTTATTTATTTATTTATTTATTTATTTATTTATTTTACTTGTACATTTCTATCCTATTTATTTTATTTTGTTGGTATGTTTGGTTCTGTTCTCTGTCTCCCCCTTTTTGACTGTGAGCCCACTGTTGGGTAGAGACTGTCTCTATGTGTTGCCAATTTGTACTTCCCAAGCGCTTAGTACAGTGCTCTGCACATAGTAAGCGCTCAATAAATACGATTGATTGATTGATTGATTGATCAGGAAAGAAAATAATCTTCTCACAAGTCAGTCAGGAAATATTTGGGTCCTTCAAAAGACAATTCTTTGAGCAAATAAAAACATGCATCAGGGATAAAATAATTCAGAATGCTGATTGGGGGAGACAATATAGTTGGGGGACATAATATAGTTAAGAGATAACGACCAATTTTAAATTATCTTCCTGGTTTACTTGAGACAGTTTTACCTTCAAAGCCTCAGAGAGAGCCAGACTTTTAAAATGGTTTATCACTCCTGAATATACAAATTCTTGGACACTCAGGCCACTTTTATTAAGGAGCAGATGTCACTTCCATTATATATCCAAATTTCTTGGCTGTTGAACTAAGCTTTTTTAATTTACTCTAGGACGACATGCAAATTAACAAGTCTGATGCACATTTTTTAATAGTAGGAGAAATCCTTTTGAAATGGTTTGAAGTGGTGGATACAGCCCAGGCCTGGGAGTCAGAAGGTCATGGTTTCTAATCATGGCTCCTCCACGTATTAGCTGTGTGACCTTGGGCAAGTCATTTCACTTCTCTGAGACTCAGTTACCCCACCTGTAAAATGGGGATTGAGACTGTGAGCCTCACATGGGGCAAGGACTGTGTCCAACTCGATTTGCTTCTATCCACCCCACTGCTTAGTACAGTGTCTGATACCTAGTAAGTGATTAACAAGTACCTTCATTATTATTATTATTATTACATGCCTTGCAGATAACCCCTCTCACCCCACACGGAAGGTTCCTGATCAGCTCACTGATCTTATGGCTCACACAACAGGCATAATAATAATGATAGTTGTACTATTTGTTGAACACCTACCATGTGCCAAGCAGGGTAATAAGTGCTGGGGTAGATACAAGATAACCAGGTCAGATACTGTCCCTGTCCCTTAAGGGGCCCACAGTCTAAGAAGGAGGAAACCCGTTGTTGAGTAGGGACTGTCTCTATATGTTGCCAACTTGTACTTCCCACGCACTTAGTACAGTGCTCTGCACACAGTAAGTGCTCAATAAATATGAATGAATGAATGAATGAATGAATGAGTGTTGAATCCTCATTTTACCAAATAGAGAACTGAGCTAAAGAGAAGTTAAGTGTAAGTTAACTCTTCACTTAAGAGTTAAGTTGCTCAATGTCATCCATCAAGTGAGTGACAGAGTGAGATTAGAACCCACATCCTCTAACTGTCAGGCCCATGTTCTTTCCACTAGGCCATCTACTTTTCCTAGGACAGGAGAGATGAATCTGGTAGATTTCTTCCCTAGTATGCTTCATTCTCCCCATTTATGTTCTATGCAGTAATAATGATTGTGACATTTATTAACCCTTACTATGTGCCAAGCACTATGCTAAACATTGGGATAGATTCAAAGATAATCAGGTCAGAAACAGTCCCTGCCCTACATGGGGCTCACAGTCTAAGAGAGGATAATAATAGCTGTGAGATGAATTAACCACTTACTATGTGCCAAGCATATACTAAGCACTAGACTGTAAGCTCATCTCTAGTCTGTAAGCTCACTGTGGGCAGGGAATGTGTCTATTTATTGCTATATTGTATTCTTCCAAGTGCTTAGTACAGTGCTTTTAGACTGTGAGACCACTGTTGGATAGGGACTGTCTCTATATGTTGTCAACTTGTACTTCCCAAGGGCTTAGTATAGTACTCTGCACACAGTAAGCACTCAATAAATATGATTGATTGATTGATTGATTGCTTTGCACACAGTAAGTGCTCAATTAATATGATTAAAATAATAAATCAATGAATGGGGTGGTTATATGCTAATCATCAGGCAAGTGGGTGAGGGGACGGTGGCGTGATAGATGCCATTGAGGCACAGTGAGTAGGTTGGCATTAAAGTTGTAAAGTGTACAGGCTGGGTTGCAGTAGAAAATCAGTGAGGTAAGATAGGAGGGGACAAGCTGATTGAGTGCTTTAAAGCCTACGTTAAGGAGTTCCTGTTTGATGTAGTAGTGGATGGTCAACAACTGAAAGTTATCAAGGAGTGAAGAAACATGAACTGAATGGATTTTTAGAAACCTGATTCAGTCAGCAAAGTGAAGTACGGACTGGAGTGAGGAGAGACAGGAGGCAGGGAGGTTAGTAAGGAGGCTTATGCAGTAATCAAGGTGGGATAGGAAAAGTGCTTGGATTAATGTGTTAGCTGTTTGGATGGAGAGCAAAGTGTGGATTTTAGTAATGTTACGAAGGTTAAACCAACAGGATGTAGTGATGGACTGAATGTGTGGGTTAAATCAGAGAGATGAGTCATGGCCTACTGTATAGATAGAGCATGGGCCTGGAAGTCAGAAGGACCTGGGTTCTAATCCTGGCTCTGCCACTTGTCTGCTGTGTGACAAGTCACTTCACTTTTCTGGGTCTCAGTCACTTCATCTGTAAAGTGGGACAGTGTGTCTAGCTGATTATCTTGCATCTACCCCAGTGTTTAGAACAGTGCTTGACACATAGTAAGCACTTGACAAATATGAGAAGCAGTATGCCACAGTGGATAGAGCATGGGTCTGGGAGTCAGAAGGTAGTGGGTTCTAATCCCATCTCTGCCGCATGTCTGCCGTGTGACCTTAGGCAAGTCACTTCATTTGTCTGGGCTTCAGTTACCTCATCTGTAAAACGGTCATTGAGACTGTGAGTCCCAAGTGGGACTGTTACTTTGTCCAACACAATTTGCTTGTGTCCACCCCAGCGCTCAGTACAGTGCCTGGCACATAGTAAGTGCTCAACAAACACTAGTGCTTAGTACAGTACCTGGAACATAGTAAGCACTTAACAAATGCCATAATTATTATTATGAGTCAAGTAAATCAAACGTCACAGGAGTCAGAAGGACCTAAGTTCTAATCCTTGCTCTACTACTTGTCTGCTGCACGACCTTGGACAACTTTTTATTGTCTCAGTTACCTCATCTGTAAAATGGGGATTGACTGTGAGCCCCATGTGGGACTTGGACTGTGTCCAACCTAATTAGCTGGTCTCAACCCCAGTCCTTAGTACAGTGCCTGGGTCATAATAAGTGCTTAACAAATACTATAAAAAAGAAGGAAATTGCAATGGTTATGGGCATATAAAACAGAGAGAATGATGGTACTGTCTACAGTGATGGGAAAGTCAGGGTGAGGACAGGATTTGGGTGGGAATATGAGAAATTCCATTTTCAACACTGTTAAGTTTGAGGTGTCAGTGGGGCCTCCAAGTTGAGATATACTGAAGGCAGGAGAGAATACAAGACTGAAAAGCAAGAAAAAGATCAGGACTGGAGATGCAGATTTGGGAATCACCCACAAAGAGATGTTAGTTGGGCCCGTGGGAGTGTATCAGTTCTCACAATGAGTGGGTGTAGATGAAGAACAGAAGTGGGGTTAGGACTGAGCCTTGAGGGACTCCCACAATTAATGTGTGGGAAGAAGAGGAAGAGCCAGCAAAAGAGACTGAAAACGAGCTGCCAGAGAGGTAGGAGAAGAACCAGGAAAGGACAGTATCAGTGAAACCAGGGTTAGATAATGTTTCCAGTTGAAGGAGATTGGCCACAGTGTCCAAGGTAGCTGGGAGGTCGAGAAGGATTAGGATGGAGTAGAGCCCATTGGATTTGGCAAGGAGATCATTGGTGACCTAACAGAAGGTGTTTTCTGTGGAGTGAAGGGGTGGAAGCCAGATCAAGAGGGGTATGGTAGGGAATTGGAGGAGAGGAAGTGGAAAAGGTGGATGTAGACTACTCACTCTAAGAGGCTGGAAAGGAATGGAAGGAGGGAGACAGGGTGATGGGGTGATAACAGGAGGGAGCTGCGGGGTCAAGGGAGAGTTTTTTAGGATTGGGGATACATGAGAATGTTTGAAAGTAGTGGTGAAGATGCCATTGGCTAGTGAACAGTAAAAAGATGGCAGACAGGGAGGGAATAGGCAAGTCTTTTGATCCCAGCTCTGCCAATTATCAGCTGTGTGACTTTGGCAAGTCACTTAACTTCTCTGTGCCTCAGTTCCCTCATCTGTACAATGGGGATTAAGAATGTGAGACCCCTGTGGGACAATCTGATCACCTTGTAACCTCCCCAGCGCTTAGAAGAGTGCTTTGCACATAATAAGCATTTAGTAAATGTCGATATTATTATTATTATAAGATATAAAGAGATGGGGTTGGAAGTGCAGGTAAGGGGTATAGATTTTGAGAGAAAACAGGAGATCTCTTGAGATACTGCTGTGAAAAATGGGAGAGTCAAAGAAGGGGCAGGAGAAGGGAGGGATAGAAGCAGGGGAGATTTTAGGGAGCTTATGTCTGATTGTTTCAATTTTATTAATAAAGCATACGGCCAGTTTATTAGGAGTTTAAAACAATTCAGGAGAATTCAAGGAATTGTGAAGGGCTTCAAGAGCAAGAGGGAAGAAGAAGAGTTCAGAATTATATGTGCCATGCACAGCCTTACCTCAGGTTGGGACAGGTTTGAAGTCGGTGCTGACAAAGTCGGTGCTGTCGGAAGCAGTGTATTTGAATGTAGTGCATTTGAGGTGTATGCACTTGTAGTCAGTTGATGTGCAGCCATGATACTTGTTGCAGTTGTCACTACTAAACTAGAGCATTGCAGCTGCAGCAGCACAGATAGGAAAATTGAGACCATCATTTCTCTTAACTGAAGTGACTGTGACTCTGCATAGGCCTAGACAGGCTTTTTTATACTGTTCAGTGGGAGTTTCCCAATTGCTAATCTATGTGGAAAGACAGAAGTTGACCAAGATTGTAAAATTGATTGGCAGTTCTCATAGAGGGGTTTACAAATCTAAGGGGGCTGAGCTAAGACTTAAAGACACTGTGCTCTAGCCATAAAGTCCATCCTGACAAATGTTTACTTCAGGATATGCTGCAACAAAGCTTCCTGAAAGTACAACGTCTAGTTTCCAGCTTTGTATTCCCTGGAGAAAATGCATGGAAGGGTACAAATGGATAAGATTGATCCAGACACTAGAGCGGGGAAAGGTATCCACTGATCCTTGCCCTAAAGCTCTTTGTTCACATTCTTCATGCCACATTCACCCTACATTCTAACCGGTTCAGCCACCCTGACCGAGGATTTACAGGTAGTTGTTCCTGTGGTTTGCCCTTTAGAGTGTCTTTTAGAAATTTTTACTTTCGTTGGTTACTCTTTCAGGCTGAGTTTGAATAGGATATGAATATTTTAGAGGCAGGAGTTCCTGCTTCCTCCTTTTAACTCTTCTCTATGCCAGTTATAGGGATAGTAACAATGGTGATAGTAGTAATAGTACTAATAGGGTTCTAATCCCTGCTCTGCCACTTAATAATAACAACAATAATAATGATGATGGCATTTATTAAGCACTTACTATGTGCAAATCACTGTTCTAAGCACTGGGGAGGTTATAAGGAAGGTGATCAGGTTGTCCCACAGGGGGCTCACAGTCTTCATCCCCATTTTACAGATGAGGGAACTGAGACACAGAGAAGTTAGGTGACTTGCCAAAAGTCACACAGCTAACATTTGGCAGAACCGGGATTTGAACCCATGACCTCTGACTCCAAAGCCCGAGCTCTTCTCCACTGAGCCATGCTGCTTCTCACACTTGTCTACTGTGTGACCTTGGGCAAGTCACTTAACTTCTCTTTGCCTCAGTTGTCTCATCTGTAAAAATAGGTATTAAGATTTTGAGCCCCATGTGGTACAACTTGATTACCTTGCATCTACTTAGAACAGTGCTTGGCATATAGTAAGCACTTAACAAATACCATCATTATAGTAGAGGTAGTAGTAGTAGTAGCAGCATTTACTAAACTCCTATTTGGAGCTTGGGAATAAAGAAGTGACATGTTCCCTGGTCACAAAGAGTTTACACTCTAAAATGGGGAGACAAACCGCTTTTCATAAAGGGACAGTGCAGTAAATGTCACTGACCAAAGAGTGTGTCTGTGGATTTCTGAGTCTGTGGCAAACTCGCCATCTATGACTTCCCTCTGATCTCTGACCACCTCTTTCTCTCTACCAAGACTACAGCTTGATTAGACATCTGCCTTATGTCAAACTCTATTTTTACTACCTTCTCTTGGCATAGCACTAATACAACCTATGTTTTCACCCTACCAGACAGCAACACAGAGTGCTGAAAGAAGTATTTAAGTTGTGAAAGGATTTTTCAAGGGTTTAAAAATATTTAATTCAGGAGATACTTTTATTTTCTCAAAGTTCTGGTAAAAGCTGATTTTTTTAAAATTTGGCACAGTTTTATCCTCCATTGTTATAAATCATCTATAATGACAAATGACCCCAATTGCTAAACTAGTGATAGACATCAAAATTACCTTCCAGCGTATCCAACAATAGTGCCACCCTAACCCTAAACTGCTAAAATATTGGATCCTATGATTTGTCCAAAATCTAGTACTATCCAAACCTTATTTTTCAGAGGAGGGCTCTATTTGGACTGAAAATGGTGACACACACTCAAGAAATAAACCAGTCACCAAAAGAAACTCCAGGTTCTAGAAGAGTGAGGTCTTTATCTATGACCTTAAATATTTCTGTCAGGTTTCCACCGGGATGAGAGAGACCAGAATATGAAAAGTCTAAACTGACTTTTTTTCAAAAACATCAGGAAACTCTAATTAAGGTTCTAGTTCCTAAGCCCAAGGCTCTTTTGTGTGCGTGTGAACATACCCGACAGGACCCCAAGTAACCTCTGTTAATGGGAAAAATGAATAATTCAAAAGCACAGACTAGGTACTCAGTAGACGAATCAAATCCAAGCCACGATATTTATTGAGCACTTACCCTGTGCAAAGCACTGTATTAAGCACTTGGAAAAGTGCACTTCAACAGAGTTGGTAGACAGATCATCTACTCATGAAGAGCTTACAGCCTAGAGGGGAAGGCAAATATTAAAATAAATTAGAGCTGTGTACATGTGTTGTGGAGCTGAGAGTGGGGTGAATTTCAAGTGCTTAAAACTTACATATCCAAGTGCATAGAGGATACAGAATGGAGAGGAACAGGAAAATGAGACTATAGTTAAGAAAACCTCTTGGAGGAGATATGATTTTAAGAAGGCTCTGAAGGTGGGAAAAGTATTGGTCTGTTACATATGAACAGGGAGAGAGTTCCAGGCCAGAGGAAGGACATAGGCAATGGCTTGACAGGTTTGAGGTACAGTGAGTAGATTGGCACAAGAGGAGTGACGTGAATGTGCTAGGTTGTAGTAGGAAATCAGTGAAGTAAGGTAATAATAACAATAATAATGATGATGGTATTTGTTAAGCACTTACTATGTGTGAAGCACTATTCTAAGCACTGGGGGCCTTTTTTTAAAATGTCTTTTTAATCTTCAAATATCTCTAGAGAAGGAAATTTATCAACCTTCTTTGGTAATCCATTCAGTGTCTCAGTCCTGAAAGTTTCCTTTCAACATTCCTCCTTATTTTAACTCTAAATTTTTCCTCTGAAATTTACGTTCATTCTTTGAGAGGATAAGGATGTAAGCCATCTTCCCTTTTTGTCTACTTTAAGAGAATTACTAAACTACTCAGCCCTTTATTTAGGATGAAATAACTGCCAGTTTTTCAGCCTTTTTGTCAGGTTTCTCGTTCTTAGCCAATGATCACTTTTGGTTTTTGTTTAGGGGGTGGTTATTGTATTTGTTAAGTGCTTATTATGTGTCAGGCACTGTATAAGCACTAGGGTAGATATGAGCCATCAGATTGAACACGGTCCATGTCCCATATGGGGCTCATTTTACAGATGAAGTAACTGAGGCACAGAGAATTTGGGTGACTTGCCCAAGATCACGCAACAGAAAGGTGGCAGAGCCAGGATTAGAACTCAAGTTATCTGACTCCCAGGTCCATGTTTTCTACACTAGGCTATATTGCTTCCCATCCTTCCCTTCCCTTTTGTTGGCCTCTTCTTGAACTTCTTCATCTATATATAGCCAACCTGTTGATTCAAATATGAGGCAACTGTCAAGTAGATTTTTTATTAGTGTGTGGGAATATGACAGAATATGACTGCGTGACTATTTATTCCACACTGGGAGCACCAAAGTTTGTCCTTTTCTGCCCTGTTACGTTTGTTACCTACAGTGCCATTTTCATGTTATATCGTGATGCCTTGAGTCTAAGAGAATCAAACCATCTCCAATTGATATATGCCAGGCTTTCTGTTCCTGCTGCTGTCTTCCAGTTCTCCATGCTTATGCCTCCTCAATTTAAGATTTTGTATGTAAAGCAGTTCTTCTGTCCTCCCTACTTATCATTTCCCATTTCAGTTCATCGTGCAGCAGCTATTTAGGTATCCTCAGAGGGAACCATAGGTTATTCTCATATTGCCCACCTAGAGAAGATTTGAAGTAGAACTGCCTGCATTACAGGATTTCAATTTTTACGATATTTGACCATATGAGGTAGAATTGTCCTTTAGTATGAAGATGATGCTGCCACTGGTGAGACTGCAAACATGAGTATGAGTCTCTCTGAAAGAGAGAGGCCTCATTCTGGCCCTCCTTCATTCATTCATTCATTCATTCATTCCTTTGTATTTATTAAGCACTTACTGTGTGCAGAGCACTGTACTAAGTGCTTGGGAAAGTTCAGTACAACAATACACAGTGACATTCCCTGCCCGCAGTTAGCTTACAAGTCTAGCAGGGGTAGACAGACATCAATATAAATAAATAAAATTACTGATATATAGGGAAGTGCTGTCTTGCAGGTGGTTGTTATTCAGATACCAATGGTTCAATGGTATGTTCCACCTCCAGCAGGACTTGCATTTAAGTAGATATTATGAAAATGGTGAAAAGGAGCAGCATCACCTAGTGGAAAAAGCCTGGGCCTGGGAGTCAGTAGGACCTGGGTTCCAATCCTGACTCTGCCACTTGTCGACTGGGTGCCCTTGGGCAAGTCTGTTAACTTCTCTATGCCTCAGTTACTTTATCTGTAAAATGGAGATTAAGACTATATGACCCATGTGGGATATGGACTGTGTCCAGCCTGATAAGCTTGTATTTAACCCAGTACTTAGTACAGTGTCTGGCACATAGTAAGCACTTAACAAACACCATTTTAAAAAAAGGCTCACACTGAGCCATCCACACTTTCTCATGCAGTCTTCCTGCGCTCAGCAGAATGCATTATGAGACAACTAATAAGGAGAGAGGGCACAGAGTGTGGTCATCAAACAAAATACTCTTTGTCTGAAACCTCGAAAACAGAAAACAGCACTATGCCCTCACTCACTTTGAAAGCCATCATTGAGTATGATACTTAGAGTGGTTTAACAAGGGTCGAAGGGAGGGGCTTTTCCCCCTCCTCTTTTAGATTGTGAACCCCCTGTGAGCCAGGAGCCAAGAGCCCTGTCTGGATAATTATATCTTGGGGATTTTTTTGGTGTTTTTTCTTTAAATGGCATTGCTAATTGCTTACTATATGCCAAGCACTGTACATAGAGCCATGGTAGATACAAGCTGGTCGGGTTGGTCACAGTCCCTGTCCCACATGTGGCCTAGTCTTAATAGCTGCTTTGCAGATGAGGTAACTGAGGCACAGGGAAGTTAAGTGACTTGGCCAAGGTCAAGCAGCAAGACAGTCACTCAGCAAGACAAGTGGTAGAGGCAGGATTAGGACCCAGATCCTTCTGACTCCCAGGCCCATTCTCAATCCACTAGGACAGGCTATATGCAAATAACCCAGAGAAGCTTCCAGGAGGACTCAAATATTTTAACTCCCTTTCCACGAATGACTGATGTGCAAAGTACAGTACTTGACACATAGTAATTCCTTAGGAAAACCATTTTTATTATTATCATTAGAAGTTTAACAGGTATGTTAATGACACTATACGGAGCGCTGATTAAGCAAAGCAGGCAGATGTTGGGGAGAAATGCATAAAATGAAAATTGCAGTGTTTCCATGGCTGTGAATGCAGACAAGACTAAGTTCTTCGAGGTTCTCCTTCACCAGAATTCAGACTCTCCCTTCCATAACTCGCACTGGCCAAGCTATATTGATGCTGGGTCTACATCTATATATTGAGAAGCAGTGTGGCTCAGTGGAAAGAACAGGGGCTTTGGAGTCGGAGGTCATGGGTTCAAATCCTGGATCCACCAACTGTCAACTGTGTAACTTTGGGAAAGTCACTTAACTTCTCTGTGCCTCGGTTACCTCATCTGTGAAATGGGGATTAAAACTGTGAGCCCCCCGTGGGACAAGCTGATCACCTTGTAACATCATCAGAGCTTACAACAGTGCTGTGCACATAGTGAGCGTTTAACAAATACCATTATTATTATTATATCAGGGATACATATGGTTGATGCTACTGAGAGTGAGAGAGTGTGGGGGAAAAGACCTGCTTTGATTCATTCAGTCTTATTTATTGAGCACTTTCCATGTGCAGAGCATTGTACTAAGAGTTTGGGAAAGTACAACACAACAAAAAACAGTGACATACCTGCCCACAACGAGCTTACACTCTAAAGCATTTGAGAACCCATTCCACCCCGTGATGCACAGCAACTGTTTGTTGCCTCTTGAAATGGTGGAGATTTAAATGTAGCATTTTTTGCTCTATTTTCTAATCAGCCTGGGTCTTGCCAAGCCCCTGCAACCCACCAGAATGGCTGGCCACTACTCATGTTTCCTTGCCAGTCTGCTATTGCCCTTCATTGTTTGAAACTATGCTTCAATGTGTCTTTAAAATGTCTTGTCTTTTTTCTCCATCTGTTTGTGTATGTCTAATTTCAGGACCCCATCTAGCAACTGTTAGGCTATCTTTCTACCAGCTCACCAACTCCACTATATCTGTTCTACATTTGGGCTCTCTCACAATAGCCTATTGAATTTTATCTCACGTCTTAATACCCCTCTGCTTCTGCAGGAGTGCAAAGTTTACTTAGGCTCAAACTCCTTTCATCTTTCATTCTGTTTTCCTGAAATTTAGGAATACGTTGGCTGACTTGAACAGAGAGGTTAGAGTCCATTTCAGATTCTGTTTGTTCTTCCTTTGGCGTTAGATAATGATCTTGTACTGTGCTAAAACAAGGTGACATTTTGCTGCTAGAATGTGAAAGAAAACACTTTGAAAATCAAATATTTATCTATGGTACAGATAAAAACCCCCAACTAATTTATAGTATTTTATTATTGGCACATATTTATATTATCATTTGATTATGCAATTATGTGCTTTGCACTTTTATTTCTCTTACTCGAGATATTTATATTGTTTTGGCCTTCTTTTTGGATCCTGGGAATGTATTAATGCATTTTACATTATTTCCTATGGGAAACTGTCCTTCATTTAGTGCACACCTCCTGAATATTATATTTTCACAATAGTGATTAAAAGTGGTAACCAGGGAGTCTCTGTGTATCCATACTTCCAAATATGTTCCCCCAGAAAGCTGTATTATTAGGTACATTGATTGTCCCAATACAGGTGATTCAATCTATCAATGGTGTTTACTGAGCAGTTGTGTGGTCAGAGCAAGCAGTGCAGCTTAGTGGATAGAGCAGGGGCCTGGGAGTTGGAAGGACCGAGGTTCTAATATCGGCTCCACCACATAGCTTCTGTGTGCCTTGGGAAAGTTTCTTCACATCTCTGGCCCTCAGTTACCTCAGATGGAAAATGGGAATTAAGACTGTGAATGCTATGTGGGACAGAGACCGTGTCCAACCCAATTACCTTCTAGCTACCCAGCTACCCAGTGCCTGGCACACAGTAAGTGCTTAACAAATGCCATAATTATTATTATTATCGTTATTATTATTACAATAAAATAGAGTTAGTAGACACGTCCTCGTGGGCAGGTGCCCTAAGATCTAGAGGGTGAAGTGACTGCATTTCAGGGGCTCTTGGCTGGTATTCCTGTCCTGCCATTTGACATTGAATATGATCCAAAGGCAACACTGACAAAACTTCCTCTGCTTGTGTGCCTCTTCCACAATGCGCTACTGGTGGAAATTCAGTCAGTATGCTGAACTCGTCCATCACAAAGTCATCCTCACCTGCTATTCCTCTTCCCCCTCCGCTGCAACAATACTTCTCCTTCTTTATTGACTCCCGTGCCTGTGGATCATGACAGTTGCTTCACACTTTTAACTCCCTTTTCAAATACCTCCCACTCCCCTCTGCCCCCCTCACTTGTCCCTAATGGCCTTACCTCCTACTTCAATTAAAAATAATTGTAACCATCAAGTGTGGGCTCCCTAAAATCTCCCTTGCACCTCTTCAACTCTCCCATCTTCCCCAGTAGTATCTCAAGAGGCGATTTCTCTCCTCTTTTCAAAATTGACTCTCTTCATCTGGCCCCCCGATCCCATTACTTTGCACTTTATTAAAACACTTGCCCCCAACGCAAACAATTCTTCCCATCTTGACCATCATCTTCAGTTGTTCACTATCTAAAGGACCCTTCACTACTGCTTTCAAACATTCCCAGGTACCCCCATCTTAATAATCTCTCCCTTGACACCATTGTACCTTCCAGTTATCACCCTGTCTCCTTACCATTCCTTTCCAAACTCCTCAAGCATTGCTTACACCTTCCAAATCTTTCCTCAGTGCACTACAATCTGATTTCCACCTCCTTCACTCCACAGAAACTGCCTTCTCCAACATCACGAATGACCGCGATTTGGCCAAATCCAACAGACTCTACTCCATGTCTATCGTCCTTGACCTCAGCTGCCTTTAGCACTGTGCACCATCTCATTCAGTAGCCTTGGCTTCACTGACACTGTCTCCTCCTGGTTCTCCTCCTATCTCTCCGGTCATTGGTCATTCCTTCTTCAGTCTCTTTCACCAGCTCCTCCTCTACTTCCCTTTCCTCACTCCCCACCCTCCAAATTAACTGTGTTGTTCCCTCAATACTGAGTTGTAGGTCCTCTTCTGTTCTCCATCTACACCCACTTCCTTAGAGAACTTATTCATTTCCATGGCTTTAATTACCATATCTAATAGTGATGGCATTTGTTAAGCGCTTACTATGTGCAAAGCACTGTTCTAACTGCTGGGGAGGATACAAGGTGATCAGGTTTTCCCACGTGGGGCTCACAGTCTTAATCCCCATTTTACAGATGAGGTAACTGAGGCCCGGAGAAGTGAAGTGACTTGCCCAAAGTCACACAGCTGACAAGCAGCGGAGCAGGGATTTGAACCCATGATCTCTGACTCCCAAACCCGTGCTCTTTCCACTGAGCCACGCTGCTTCCCAAACAAATGACTCCCAAATCTACCTCTCTAACCTTGACCTGCCTTCTTCTCTGTAGTCTCACATTTGTTCCAGCCTTTAGGATCAATCAATCAATCAGTCGTATTTATGGAGCGCTTACTGTGTGCAGAGCACTGTACTAAGCGCTTGGGAAGTACAAGTTGGCAACATATAGAGACAGTCACTACCCAAAAGTGGGCTCACAGTCTATAAGGGGGAGACGGAGAACAAAACCAAACATAATAACAAAATAAAATAAATAGAACAGATATGTACAAGGAAAATAAATAAATTAATAGAGTAATAAATATGTAAAAACATATAAACATATATACAGGTGCTGTGGGGAAGGGAAGGAGGTAAGATTGGGGGGATGGCGATGGGGACGAGGGGGAGAGGAAGGAAGGGGCTCAGTCTGGGAAGGCCTCCAGGAGGAGGTGAGCTCTCAGTGGGGCCTTGAGGGAGGAAGAGAGCTAGCTTGGTGGATGGGCAGAGGAAGGGCATTCCAGGCCCGTGGGATGACGTGGTCCGGGAGTCGATGGCGGGACAGGTGAGAACGAGGTACGGTGAGGAGATTAGCGGCAAAGGAGCAGAGGGTGTGGGGTGGGCTGTAGAAGGAGAGAAGGGAGGTGAGGTAGGAGGGGCGAGGTGATGGAGGGCCTTGAAGCCCATGGTGAAAAGTTTCTGCCTGATGCGCAAATTGATTGGTAGCCACTGGAGATTTTTAAGCAGGGGATTAACATGCCCAGAGCGTTTCTGGACAATGACAATCCGGGCAGCAGCATGAAGTATGGATTGAAGTGGGGAGAGACATTAGGATGGGAGATCAGAGAGAAGGCTGATGCAGTAGTCCAGACGGGATAGGATGAGATCTTGAATGAGCAGGGTAGCGGTATGGATGGAGAGGAAAGGGCAGATCTTGGCAATGTTGCGGAGCTGAGACTGGCAGGTTTTGGTGACGGCTTGGATGTGAGGGGTGAATGAGAGAGCAGAGTCGAGGATGACACCAAGGTTGCGGGCTTGTGAGACGGGAAGGATGGTAGTGCCGTCAACAGAGATGGGAAAGTCAGGGAGAGGACAAGGTTTGGGAGGGAAGACAAGGAGTTCAGTCTTGGACATGTTGAGTTTTAGGTGGCGGACAGACATCCAGATGGAGATGTTCTGAAGTCAGGAGGAGATGCGAGCCTGGAGAGAGGGGGAGAGAGCAGGGGCAGAGATATAGATCTGGGTGTCATCAGCGTGGAGATGATAATTGAAGCCATGGGAGTGAATGAGGTCACCAAGGGAGTGCGTGTAGATCAAGAACAGAAGGGGACCAAGCACTGAACCTTGGGGAACCCCCACAGTAAGAGGATGGGAGGGGGAGGAGGAGCCTGCAAAAGAGACTGAGAATGAACGACCGGAGAGATAAGAGGAGAACCAGGAGAGGACGGAGTCTGTGAAGCCAAGGTCAGATAGCCTGTTGAGGAGAAGGGGGTGGTCCACAGTGTCGAAGGCAGCTGAGAGGTCGAGGAGGATTAGGATAGAGTATGAGCCGTTGGATTTGGCAAGCAGGAGGTCATTGGTGGCCTTTGAGAGGGCAGTTTCCATGGAATGTAGGGGACGGAAGCCAGACTGGAGGGGGTCGAGGAGAGAGTTGTTGTTGAGGAATTCGAGGCAGCGCGTGTAGAGAACTCGTTCAAGGAGTTTGGAAAGGAATGGTAGGAGGGATATGGGGCGATAACGAGAAGGTGAGGTGGGGTCAAGAGAGGGTTTTTTTAGGATGGGAGAGACATGGGCATGTTTGAAGGCAGAGGGGAAGGAACCAGTGAAGAGTGAGCGGTTGAAGATGGAAGTTAAAGAGGGGAGAAGGGATGGAGCGAGAGATTTCATGAGATGGGAGGGAATGGGGTCAGAAGTACAGGTGGCCGGAGTAGCACTTGAGAGGAGGGAGGAGAGCTCATCTGAGGATACTGCTGGGAAGGGTGGGAGAATACCAGAGAGTGTTGAGAGCCGGGGGATTGGAGAAGTGGGGGAAGTGACTTTGGGGATGTCGGACCTGATGGATTCAGTTTTGTTAATGAAGTAGGAGGCCAGATCGTCGGGGGGAGGGAAGGGGGGCGAGGAACCGGGGGCCTGAGAAGGGAGGAGTTGAATGTACGGAAGAGCTGGCGGAGGTGATGGGCATGGGTGTCAATAAGGGAGGAGAAATAGTTTTGTTTGGCAGAGGAGGGGGCTGAGTTAAGCCAGGAAAGGATAAATCTGAAGTGAAAGAGGTTGGCATGGTGGTTAGACTTTCGCCAGCAGCGTTCGGCAGCTGGAGCATAAGAGCAAAGGAGGCGGACAGTGGCAGAGATCCAGGGCTGTGGGTTAAGTGGTATGAGAGCGGCGAAGGGAAAGGGGAGCGAGTGAGTCTAGCCGAGTAGAAAGGGTAGAGTTGAGAGCAGTAATCTGATCATCAAGACTGGGTAGAGAGGAGAGGGAGGGGAGGTGGGGTGTGAGGCGCTCAGAAAGATGGATGGGGTCAAGAGAGCGGAGATCTCCGTGAGGGAGTAATAAGGATTTACGGGGAAAGGAGTGTGAGTGAGGAGGCAGATGAGAAGATTATGATCAGAGAGAGGGATTTCAGAGTTGGTGAGGGTGGACACAGTGCAGCGATTGGAGATGATGAGGTCGAGGGTATGACCAAGTTGGTGAGTGGGTGAGGTGGGGTGGAGCAAGAGGTTGGCAGCGTCGAGGAGAGATAGAAGGCAGGCGGCAGAGGAGTCATCAGGGATATCCATGTGGATGTTGAAGTCTCCGAGGATCAGAGTGGGCATGGAGAAAGAGAGAAGGAAAGTTAGGAAGGGGTCAAAGTCGTTAAAGAAGTTGGAGGTGGGGCCGGGAGGGCAGTAGATGACAGCTACAAGAATCTGGAGGGGGTGGCAGAGGCGAATATTGTGGGCTTCAAAGGAAGGGAAGGAAAGGGAAGGGGGAGGAGGGATAGTGCGGAAGCGACATTGTGGGGCGGGAAGGAAACCGACACCTCCTCCTTTTCCGGTGAGTCTGGGGGAGTGGGAGAAGAAGAGGCCTCCACTGGAGAGAGCAGCAGAAGAGACCGTGTCGTCCGGAGACAGCCACGTTTCAGTTAGGGCGAGGAGAAGTAGAGAGCTGGAAAGGAATAAGTCCAGGATGAAAGGGATCTTACTTTAAACGGAGCGGGGTTCCAGAGGCCACACTTGACAGCATCTGTCGAGGGAGGGGAGGGATGGGGAAGGATGCGAGGGGTGGGGAGGGTTTGGATTGGGATGAATTGGCGGGGGCCTAGGCCGGGAGAATGGGAAGAGGGGTGGCGATGGGAAAGGAGAACTGGGATGGGGTGGGGGCGGCGAGAAGGGGAGGGAGGGGGCTGGGAGGGAAGAGTGGAGGACTGGCAGTTGTACAGAGGGATCCTTGGTACGGGGTGAGGGGGAGAGTCTTGGTCGGGGAGAGGGAGGGAAAAAGCTGGATGGGAGAGGGGAAGGGGAAGGTGAGGAATGGGAATGGCAGTTGGGAGCAAGGGAATTGAAAGTTCATGGTGAGGTCAGCAGGGCGAGTGACAGTACAGAGGGAGGTTAACAATTGCGATGCCGAAGCAATAAAACAGTAGCAATGATATAAGTAGGCGATGGCACCACAGGGTGTAGTTAAACAATTATTATGCTATGGCAATAATAAAATTGGCAGATAAAGATGTCACAGAGAGTAGATACAAACTATTATGTGCTGGAGTAGGGTGGACCTGTTAAGGGGGGTCAGGGAGCAGAGATACCTGGGGAGAGGAGCGAACAGCCAACTAGCATGGGAGGGGTGAGTAGGTGCGAATGAGGTTGCCGTTAATGTAACTTGGTGCTAACAAGGCGGGGAGAGTCAGTCAGGACCGGACCGGGAACGGGGGGGATGTGGGCCACTTTAAGGAAGGTCGCTTAAGTTGGGGGTGTGTGGAAGCAGGGGGCGTCTATGGGGGCGCTCTGAGGAGGGGTATTTAGCATATTCCTATTTGGATGTCATTCATTCTTTCATTCATTCAATCGTGTTTATTGAGTGCTCATTGTGTGTAGAGCACTGTACTAAGCGCTTAGGAAGTACAAGTTGGCAACATATAGAGACAGTCCCTACCCAACAACGGGCTCACAACCTAGAACCCGCCAACACTTCAAACTTAACATATCCAAACAGAACTCGTCAGCTGCCCTCTCCTCCCACTAACTTTCCCATCAGTGTAGATAATAACACTCTTTCTTATCTCACAGTTCTATAACTTTGGCTTTATTCTCTACTCATCTCTCTGTCTCATTAAACCAACATATTCAATTTGTCACCAAATCTTCTCAGTTCAACCTTCACATCATCTCTGGAATCCAGCCTTTCCTCTCCATCCAAACTGCTATCACCCTGATCCAAGTACATAGCATAGAAACGTTTATCCTGACCCACCTCAACTACTGCATCAGCCTCCTCACTCTCCTCCCTGCCTCCTTTCTCCCCCACTTCAGTCCCTACTTCACTCTGCTATTCAGACTATTTTTCTTAAAAACATTTGATGTTTGTCTTCCCACTCATTACAAAACCCCAGTGGTTTTCCATCCATCTCTGCATCAGTGAGAAATTTCTTACCATTAGTTTTAAGGCAATCACACAGCTCTCCCTTCCTGTTTAGCCTAGATCAGCTTACACTATAACTCAGCCCCCACAATTTCTTCTTCAAAATCTAACCTATTTAGTGTATTTTGATCTTGTCTCTATGTTCACCGATCCCTGACCCACACCCTCCCATGGGCCTGGAACTCTCTTCTGATTCACACTGAAGAGAACACTGCTCTCTTACATTCAAAGTCCTAATAAAATTATATCTCCTCCAAGAAACCTTCCATGACTAACCTATCAATCAATCAATCATACTCATTGAGTGCTTACTGTGTGCAGAGCACTGTACTAAGCACTTGGGGGAGTATAATATATGCATTCATTCGTTCATTCAATCAATCGTATTTATTGAGTGCTTACTGTGTGCAGATCACTGTATTAAGCGCTTGGGAAGCACAAGTTGGCAACATATAGAGACGGCCCCTACCCCAAAACGGGCTCACAGTCTAGATACAGAGTTGGTAAGCACAAAACTTTCATCTCTCCACCCTATTCTCCCTCCCTTATGTGTCATTTACACACTTGGGCTATCACTAAGCGCTTTGATCCCCACCCCACACCTCCCCAACATCACTTTGCCATTTTTACCCTGCATAATTTAACTTCTGTTTCCCTCACTAGATTGTAAACTCCTGGAGGGCAGGGATTGTGTGTAAACTCTATTGAATTGTACTCACCCAAGCACTGAATTCAGTTAACTGCACACATAAGTACTCAATAAATAAATACCATTGATTAATTTATTAATTGCTAAAAAAACCTGGATGGTCTCACTGATGTAGGAGATTTGATACCACCACTGCTTTGTAGATCTCCAGTGAGGTGTGTAGCTCACTTTTGAACCCCTGAAGTTATTTGCTTTTGTCTTCAGGGTCTATTAGTGTATAAAGTAACAGCTCTGAAATGTGTTGGACCAATTCAGATTGGTTAACACCAATACCAAGAAAGGAGGAGTATTCAACATTTTTAAATGGTGCTGTTTTCTCTGGCATGGCCTTGGAGTCTCTTCTACAGTAAATTCACAAATTTAGCTCCCCTGGAAGAACACTGAGCAAACAAAAGGAACTCACTTACAGTGTGACATGGAATAGTCATTTGACTTCTCTGGTATTTAACAGTCCCCCACCTCTACAAAGAGGGACTCTTCAGAAGTCCCCTCAGTCTGTAAAAGTCAAAAGTAAAATGTGGTACAGCAAAGAAGCCATTAACAGGGCTCTAAATGAACAAATGAGGTTGAAATTCTGAAATTCTCAGCATAAAATTTACAGCCCTTTGGAAGCCATTATATTTTCTGAGAACCAGCTACTTTCTTGTAACCTCGAGATTTGGAAATGTGGATCCTAATATTTCATTGTTTGGAGGTGACCAGTTAATAAATGAAGGAGGGACTTGTAAAATCAGTAATCTTGAACAGTTTAGCTACTTTGCAGAAAAGAAAAACATTGCATGGATTTATTTTTCGTTGCTTAATTATTATGGAGGGGTCAAACTTTTTTCACACATCGATCAAACCTTATCCAATAGAGTCATCATACCTGCAACCATTTACCAGGATGTGACTCAAATTTACATTGGAGATGATATGAAATAGGAAAAATGCATTTGCCTGTTTATTGATTTGGAAACAGAAACCCATAAAGACTACATTGAACTTTTATAGCAGGCTCTTTCCTAAGACTTTTCATGACTTTACTTATATTTAAAACCAAGCTTTCCTGCAAAAGGAAAAGGCCCAGCTTTTTCCACCAGGCAGGAAGACAGAAGTACTCAGCCCACCTGAGGTAATGTGGCTTGCCCAAGTCATACAGCTTGTAGTTAAAACTACTATGGGACCCATCTCTCCAAAGTCAGTATCATTGCCACTGGAGTAAGCAAGATAACCCAAGCAGCCAATCCCATTCTGCCTATACATTCACTCATTCAGTCGTATTTATTGAGCGCTTATTGTGTGCAAAGCACTGTACTAAGCGCTTGGGAAGTACAAATTGGCAACATATAGAGACGGTCCCTACCAACAGCGGGCTCACAGTCTAGAAGGGGGAGACAGACAACAAAACAAAACATATTAACAAAATAAAATAAATAGAATAAATATGTACAAGTAAAATAAATAAATAAATAAAATAATAAATATGTACAAACATATATACAGTTGCTGTGGCGTAGGGAGCGGGGGAAGGCGATGAGACAGGCAGTATGTGCACACAAACCGTACCCAACGGCTCAAGGCCAAACAGACTCAACAACAGGAGATAAAGAGACCAGGGCAAGAAAAACAAGCTTGCACGTGCAAGGCTCGGAGGCAACCTTAAGGCCATATCCGCAGCCAGCGATGGTTGGCAACGGGTGGCTGGGGGCGAGCCAGAGCAAACCCTTCGTGACTGGACAGAGCTGTTGTTAGGCTAGTGGCTGGAGGGCGGTCAAAGCCTCGATACGCCATCCCCCGAGAAAACCCTGCCCCCGGGCAACGGGGGGTATAAGAGACGAACAAGACAAAGGGGGGGGGCACGCGCGCGCCTCTCTCCCGCCCTCTCTCCCTCTCTCTCGCTCTCTCTCTCTTTCAACCATGTAACCGCTGATAGCAAATAAACGGCAACCAAGCTTTGAACCTCTGGCTGACTCTTCCTGGTATGAACGCGCGGGCCGCGTCTGGAGACATCCGAAGACCCGGAGAGGGTAAGAACCCGAGAGTTGCCCCCGAAACCACGGGGAGCAACGCTGTGGGGAAGGGAAAGAGCAAAGACGGTGGGGATGGAGAGGGGAACGAGGGGGAGAGGAAGGAGGGGGCTCAGTCTGGGAAGGCCTCCTGGAGGAGGTGAGCTCTCAGTAGAGCTTTGAAGGGAGGAAGAGAGCCAGCTTGACGCATATGCAGAGGGAGGGCATTCCAGGCCAGGGGGAGGAAATGGGCCGGGGGTCGATGGCAGGATAGGCGAGAACGAGGCACAGTGAGAAGGTTGGTGGCAGAGGAGTGGAGGGTGTGGGCTGGGCTGTAGAAGGAGAGAAGGGAGGTGGGGTAGGAGAGGGCAAGGTGATGGAGAGCCTTGAATACGAGAGTGAGGAGTTTTTGCCTGATGCGTAGATTGACTGGTAGCCACTTGAGCTTTTTGAGGAGGGGAGTAACATGTCCAGAGCGTTTCCGGACAAAGACGATCCGGGCAGTGGCATGAAGTATAGATTGAAATGGGGAGAGACAGGAGGATGGGAGATCAGAGAGGAGGCTGATGCAGTAATTCAATCGGGATAGAATGAGAGATTGAACCAGCAGGGTAGCGGTTTGTATGGAGAGGAAAGGACGGATCTTGGCGATGTTGCAGAGGTGAGACCGGCAGGTTTGGTGACGGCTTCGATGTGAGGGGTGAACGAGAGAGCCAAGTCGAGGATGACACCAAGTTTGCGGGCTTGTGAGATGGGAAGGATGGTAGTGCCATCAACAGTGATGAGAAAGTCAGGGAGAGGGCAGGGTTTGGGAGGGAAGGCAAGGAGTTCAGTCTTGGACATGTTGAGTTTTAGATGGTGGGCAGACATCCAGATGGAGATGTCCTGAAGGCATGCTTGTAGACTTTAATTGCTGACTTCTTCCTCTCCTTCTCATTCCCCTTCTCCCTATTCCCATTCTCTGAAAGGAAAGAGAAAGCCAGCAAGCTTGGAACGGTATCCCAGTGTTTTGTTTAAAATAGCTTACCCACCACAACAAACTCTGACCATTAGCTGCTTTAGTGAATTGATTTACGGCTTTGTTCCTCCCATTTTTCTTGTTGGGAGGCCTTGTTTTGACTCTACAAATGACCGCACACTTTTTATTTAATTTCCACCTTAATTCAGACACTACCTTTTGTTTTTCTATTTAAGGGTTGTTGAATGTGTACAGTACTATTATTCTTAATGTAATAGTAGTATTAGTAATAGTGTTTAGTGAACGCCCTGTACCAAGTGATTGTGAATACAAAGCAAAGAAGGGACATTCTCCTTGCCCACAAGAAGCTTGCACTCCATAGGGGTAGCCAGGCATAAAAGTATTTACTGATACTTAGGAAGACTGCTCCCTGATGTTCAATCAATCAGTGGTATTTACTGAGCACGTATTGTGTGCAAAGAACTCGGGAGAGTTGATAGACACATCCCTTGCCCACAACGAGCTTACAGTCTAGAGTGAGAGACCAACATTAATATAAATAAGTAACTTATAGATATGTACATAAGTGCTATTGGGGTGAATACCAAATGCTCAAAGGGCATGAATCCAAGTGTATAGACCACACAGAAAGGAGAAGGAGCTAGAGAAAAGAGGGCTAAATTAGGGAAGGCTTTTTGAGGAAATGTGACTTTAATAAGACTTTGAAGGTAGGGAGAGTGGTGGTCTGGCATGTAAGGAGAGGAAAGGAGTTCCAGGCCAGGGCTGGGAGTGAGGGATGGGGGAGGGGGTTGCTGGCAGGGGCAGGAAATAGCAAAGGGATTGGCAACAAGTTAGACAAGATCAGGGCACCGTGAGCAAGTTGGCACTAGAGAAGCAAAGTGCAAGCTGGGCTATAGTTGGGGTTCTCAGTGAGGTACGGTAGGTCAGTTTAACCTACAGACTACAGTTCTGGTGGATTTACAGTTTGGTACACCAAACTATGAAGCAGACTGATTAAGGGAAATCCAAGCTAAGGGAACTTTGCATAATCTTGGGGACCTAGGCATCCAGTTAATTCCAAAAACTGGGGCCATGAAAAGCAGTGTGGTCTAGTGGCCTAGTGGAAAGAGCATGGGTCTGGAAATCAGAGGACTTGGGTTCTAATGCCAGCACTGCCGATTGCTTGTTGCATGACCTTGGTCAAGTCACATCACTTCTTGGGCCTCAGTTCTCCTATACTCCTGCCTACTTAGACTGCCAACTCCATGTGGGACAGGGATTGCATCCAACAATATTAACTTGTATCTACTGTAGTGGTTAGAACACTGTTTGACACATAGTAAGCACTTAACAAAAACCATAAAAAATAATGGACTCAAGGAAAATAGTGGAGAAGCCTGTACCATTTCAGAATGGTGGGAAGGATCTATTAAAATCTGCCAAACTGTAATTGAACCAGTTTGGATATTTGGAAATGATGACGAGGTTAATATATGGACATCCAATTAGACAATTGTACCTAAGGATAACATTTATTTGTCAGGTCCCTCTTCAAACTAGACTGTTATCTGCCTACCTCCGTTGTATTTTTCATTATTTTCCAAGTTTCTTGTTTTCACAGATAGTAGCATGACAATGAAAACCTACACAAGTCATGACATTTTCTGGCATTCCTCCTCTGATTTCAAGAACTTATAGAAAGTTTTTTGACCTTCCACAACCTCTCCTGAAGAGACGTCAACTTTGGCCCATTCTCATCTTCTAAAGCCTCACTCAGATTGACAGTTATTTTCATTCACCTCAGAGGGATTTTCCTGTAAATCATACCATTCCTTTCAAGAGAGTGGCAGATTATTTAACTTAAGCAGTTTATCAAGCAAGCCTGCGGAAATCAAAACTGCCTCCAACTCTGTTTGCTACTGTCCAAGGCAGAAGCACACTAATGAGCCCATATTAGCCCAACAGCATTGAGGAAACTTCCTTCTGTACTTAAACTGGCAAGAAAGATGAATTCTAAATTCACCTAAAATAATTTAAACATTTGGTGTCATAGCATCACAGAAGGCATTGATATGTTTCAAGCCCAGCACCTTGCACATGACACCAGTGGGTACTTATCGAATCATAATCATAATAATAATAATAATGATAAATAATGCCTCAGATGACATTATTCAACATTTTCCTTAATACTTGGGCACAAGTGACCCGAGACATTTCAAATCTAAATGTGAGGCACTTGTCCAGTTTTCTTGCTTCTGTCGTAAGAAGTCCCCTTTCGATGCTTCCAGCTGGTATGATAAGAACACTTGGCCATTAGTTTGAGTATATCAAGTTGTTCCCAGAGACCGAACAAGCCATTTCCAGAAACCACATGATTACTTTGTATGGCAGCTAGTAGTGGCCAGGGAAATGGCCCCTATGCCATATTTTTTGATTACTCTAAAGTACTTGGTACAGGGCTCTGCTCACACAAAGCCCACAATAAACACCATTGATTGATTACTCAGAAAAAATTTCTCTAATGGGAAAGCAACCCAGAGACTCCTCATTAGCAAATTCTGGCCTAACTCCCAGAAGGGTGAATCCTACTCTAAATCATCCAGAAAACAATATATATTTATAACATATTTTTAAATGATCAAGACTCAAAGCTACCATATCCCCAAATACATGGTGTCCATGGTGGAGATGTTATATAACATGTTATATAACATATAACATGTTATATAACATATTCTATACTATCACTATACATATATATATATATATATATATATATATATATATGCATGTATATGCATAGGACGTGAAGTTTTAGGGTTTTACCTGATTTAATTTGACTTCTAATCTCCACATATGTATTTTAAATTAGTTATACCCTGTTATTCTTAAACAATTTAAGAATCCTGGACAATAACATATTCTATAACATATGTTATACTACCACAATCAATCAATGAGTCAGTCAATCAGTCAATGAAATCATAGGTATTAATTGAACACTTCCCGTATGCTAAGAATTGTACAAGGCACTTGGGAGAGAATATTACAGTAAAAGTTATGGAATTTATAGACATGTACCCTGTCAACCGAGAGCTCACAGCCTAGAAGTGGAGGCAGACAGTAAGATAGATTACTAACTGGGCAATGGGAGAATATAAGGACATGATCACCAGTGCTGTGGGGCTGAAGGTGGAATGAATATCAATAGGCACAGACCCCAATTACATAGGTGGTGGAAAATGAAGGAACAGTAGGAGAAAGGAGAGCCCAGTCAGGGCCTTTGAGGAACAGGAGAGAGATAGTCTGTTTGATATGGTGGTAGGATGAGTTCCAGCCCAGAAGGATAATCTGGGCAAAGGCTTGATGGTGAGCCATGAGAGATCAAGGTACAGTTAGTGGGTTAACGTTAAGAGTGAAGTGTGTCATTTGGGTTGTAGTAGGAGATCAGCAAGGTAAGGTATGAGGGGGAAAGCTGGTTGAATGCTTTAAAGTTTAGGGTGAAGAGTTTCTGTTTGATGTGGAGGTAGATGGACATCAATTGGGGGGTGTTGAGGAGAGGAGAAACAACAGAGGAGACGAATGGCTTTTTAGAAAAATGATCTGAGCAGAAAAGTGAAGTATGCACTGGAGAAGAGAGAGACAGTAGGCATGTCCTGGTGGAGGGAGGAAATAGGAAACTGCAGAGAATGAGAGAAATCAGGGATGGAGATGGAGATTTGAGAATCGTTTTCATACTAGTTGAAATCATGGGAGTGAATACGTTCTCCAAGAGAGTGGGTGTAGATGGTGACTAGAAGGGACCCAGAACTGAGCCTTTTAAGGACTCCCACATTTAGGGCCTGGGAGGTAAAGAGTCACCAAAAAGAGACTGAGATGGAGAGGTCAGCAAGGTAAGAGGAGAACCAGGAGAAAACAGTGTCAGTGAAGCCAAGGCTAGATCATGTTCCCAGGAGAAGGAGGTGGCCCACAATGTTGAAGGCTGCTGAGAGGTAGAAGATGTTCAGAGTACAGTAGAAAGCATTGTATTTGGAAAGAAGTAGGTTACTGATGAACTCAGAGAGGGAAATATCGGGAGTGAGGAAGTGGAAGTTAGAATACAGAGTGTCAAGAGAATTCGAGGAGAGGAAGTGGGGGAAGTTAATGCAAAGAAGTAGCTAAAACAGTTCGAAGGGGAATGGTAATAAGGAGACAGAGTAATAGCTAAATGGTGCCTTAATGTCAGAGGAGTTTTGGTTTGGTTCATTTTTTGGTTGGAGTTATATGGGCATGTTTGAAAGCTGTGGTGAAGGAGCCATTGGAAAGTGATCAATTGAAAATGGAAATCAGGAAAGGAAGAAGGAATTAGGCCAGGGTTTTCATATGGTGCAAGGTGAAGGAATTAGATGTGCAGGTGAAGGGGGTAGATTTTGAAAGAATATAGGAGATCTCCTTTGAGATACTGTTGGGAAGGATAATATAGTCAAGGAGGGGACAGAAGGAGGGAGGGAATGGAGAGGTACAGGCGAGGTTTTAGGAAGCTCACACCTGATGGTTTCAATTATATCAATGAAGTAGTTGGCAAGGTTATTTAGGGCAAAAGATGAGGTATACCAGGGGACAGGACATTTGAGGAGGGAGTAAAAAGTATGAAATAGCTGGTGTGGACAATGAGCATGGATTTCAATGAGGATGGAAAAAATTGTTGCCAGGTAGGGGAGAGGGCAGAGTTAATGCAAGCAAGGATGATTTGAGTTGGACAATGTCGGCCTAGTGTCTGGATTTCCCCCCAACGATGCTCTACACCTCATAATGCACATGGGAAAAGGAAGGATGTGGGTCGGTGGGGCATGATCAACAGAGTAACAGGAAACAGAGTTGAGTTCAGTGGAAAGAACAGAGTTTATGATGTGGATCTGTGTGTTTGCCCCTATGTCGTGAGCTCGTTGTGGGAAGAAAATGTGTCTGCCAGCTCTGTCAAATTGCATTCTCCCAAATGCTTAGGACAGTGCTCTGCATATACAAGGTGCCCAGTAGTTACTATTAATGATGATCACGAGGAGGAAGCTTAGGAATGGTGCTCAAATACAATTTTTAAAGTTGTTCAAAAGCTGTAGAAGAGTTCTGGGCTAGGAGGTAAGCAAGATACAATAATAGGAAAAAAACCCTAAAGGTTGAAAGTAATCAATATAATGCATTAAATACTAACCTTGTGCAGAGCACTGAACTTAACACTTGGAAGAGTAAACTACGATTTATCCTGCCTACTTAGCTGGGATGAAGATAGGTATTTTCTCAAGGAGGCACTATACCTCACTAGGTATAAGTAACATAGCAACCCAAGAGTTCAAAAGTGCCTGGACGTATTAGTTGAGCACTACAGTATACATATATTTGCCAATTTGTTTTTTGTTTAAGGTATCTGTTAAGCACTTACTATGTGCCAGGCACTGTGCTAAGCTCTGGGGTAGATACAAACAAATCAGGTTGGACTCAATCCATGTCCCATATGGGACTCGCAGTCTTAAACCCACATTTAACAGATGAGGTAACTGAAGCCCAGAGAAATTAAATGACTTGTCCAAATTTCACATAGCAGACAGGTGGGGGAGCTGGGATTAGAACCCAGATCCTTCTGCCTCCCAGACTTATGTTCTATCCACTAGATAACACTGATTCTCTCTATTTTTCTACAAGGTGATAGGGTTTTTGGTTTTTTACAGCTGTAAAATAATGCATTTTAACCACAACCCTATTTATTTTTAACACATTTTCCAAGCAGGGCAATGATGTGTATTGCATTCCAGCCAGGGGCTCAAAATATACAGGCCTTCCCCTGCCGGGAAACCTCGGGTGCAGGAAGGAAGAGACTTTGTCATCATTCCTTTGGAAACATATTCAGGTTAAAAACTCTGAACATTTCTATATTAGCTGAAATCACTGTTCAATGCAGTAAACCATGTTGAAAGTACATAATGTACTTACTAAATGCTACAAATACATTTATAAAATATGTTCCCCTAGAATTATGGTTTTCTGAGATTCATATGAATAATAAGGTGATAGCACTACTATCTTGGAAAAAGCGTAATTTTTCTCAGTGCCCACGGGACCTCCCCAGAGCTGTGTTTGACTAACAATTGCAAACCAGTGGAAGATACCCAGTAACCCATGTCAATATTTACAAATAATTTTTTTCAATCCTTTCAGAAGGAATTAGGTTGTCCATTTCCTTTGTGCGTGTCTGTGTATGCAATGATAATGACTTGTGTTTGATATCACTAATTATCCCTCTGTTTTCCCTATCCTCAGTAACTCTCAGATCTATACATCATCTTGCTAGCTAATGGCATAGAAAATACTGAAACCATCTGGTTCAATTCAGTCCCCTCTTTTCCCATTGTTTCTCTGGAAATTTTCTCCAAACCCAAATGTTGTCCAAAATCCAGTCTCAACAAAAATTAATAATAGCCCATTATGGTTTAGTTTTGTAGCTCCGTCACCTAGGTGACTTAGGTCACAGTCCATTTAAAAAGAAAAACTAGTGGCCAGGATCATCATGAACCTGCAAATAAGAATAATAACCATTCAGAAAGTGCTCAAACCTACACCGTGCAAAGCCAGTGCTCACATAAAAGGACAAGTCTTGATCCATATTATTTTTTAGCAGAACAATTATGTAAAACTGTAGAGAAGTGATGTGGCTCAGTGGAAAGAGCCTGGGCTTGGGAATCAGAGGTCGTGTGTTCTAATCACAGCTCTGCCACTTGTCAGCTGTATGACCTTGAGCAAGTCACTTAACTTTTCTGTGCCTCAGTTATCTCATCTGTAAAAGGGGATTAAGACTGTGAGCCCCATATGGGACCACCTGATTACATTGTATCCTCCCCAGAGCCTAGAACAGTGCTTGGCACATAGTAAATGTTTAACAAATGCCATAATTATTATGATCATTATTATTAAAAGGGAAACTGGGCAGGGCTGGTGGAACATCATCACTCAACAACCAGACCTTAAATCAAGCAGGTCCTTCCTGGGATTGATTATGTAGCACAAACTGTTTCATTGGCTTCATGCAGATATGGGTAACAAATGGAGGCTTCAACAACAAAAGCATCTTCCTGTGCCCCTAAAGCTTATATATTGTTCTTGGGGTTTTATTGTTTCAATATTCCTTATATATCTACTGCCCATCCCTTGTCCCCACACTTACTCTTAGAGTATGAGCCCCTTGGAAGCCAGGGATGTTGTCCAATTCTCATCTGTGAAATTTTCCCCAGGGCTTAGTGCAATGCTCTGAACAAAGCAGACACTTAATAAATACTATTAATCAATCAATCTTTTTTAATGTGTGCTTACTATGTGCAGGGCACTTTACCGAGTGCTTGGGAGAATTCAGTACAACAAAACTGGTAGACGTGTTCCCTGCCCACAGTGAGTTTACAGTCTAGACGGGGAAACAAACCTAAAATAAATTAATTATGGATATGAACATAAGTGCTGAGGGTGGGGTGCATAAAGGGTAAAAATCCAAGTGCAAGGGCAATAGTGAAGGGGGAAGGAGTACTACTACTATTACTACGAAGAATTGGCCATTAGGTAATCTTCTCTATCAATGCAGTATTTACTAGATAGGGATTCAGACAGATGAAAACAATCATGGACTGCTCTTTTTTCATGGTATTTGTTAAGCACTTACCATGTTCCAGGTACTGTATTAAGCACTGGGGTCAATGCAAGCTAATGAAGTTGAACACAATTCATATCCCAAATGAAATTTACAGTCTTAATCCCCATTTTACAGATGAGGTAACTGAGACAGAGAAAAGTGAAGTGACTTGCGCAAGGTCACAGAGCAGACAAGTTATGGAACTGAGACTAGACTCCAGGTCCTTCTTACTCTCAGGCCCGTGCTCTATCCACTTGGCCAAGCTGCTTCTCGTGCCTCGCCATTTGCACTGTTGTTGAACTCCTCAGGGCAGCATTGCTGCCAGGGCCCGGATCCCTCAGGGAGGTCAAAATACAGACGATCAGATGGCCCCAAGCCTTCCAAGCAAGACACTAGACCACAACCTCTTTGAGGGCAAGGTTCGTGTCTACTGTGCTCTTCAAAATATGGTGTTAATTCATTCTTTCAATCGTATTTATTGAGCGCTTACGGTGTGCAGAGCACTGTACTAAATGCTTGGAAAGTACAATTTGGCAACAGATAGAGAGAATCCCTACCCAATAATGGGCTCACATTCAAGAAGGAGGGAGGCATCACCCACACTGTCCAAAGCTGGCATGGGAAACATGGGCACTCTTTAGGTCCTCTCTCTTCCCCCTTACCACAGAGTATTCTGCACGAATGCGCCTAGTCATCAAATGGAAGTACATTAAGTACTGCTGAGGACAGCAGCACTGCTTCAAAAGCAGGAAGATGAATACCCTTTGGCACCAGTAAAAAAATAAGATTTAATAGGCAGAGCATTTAGCTACCTGCAGCCATGGGGGAGGACGGAAGGGGAGGGAGGAAAGAGGACAGGGGAGAGGATGGGGGGAGAAGTTCATTGATCAAAGGAGGGTTTCTGAGCGGCCTCTGAACACATGTTTCTCAGGAGATTGATTACAAATTTGGGGTCTTCGCTCCTCATAATGGCATTACTCAACATAATCATGTTGGCCCCTGCCTCTGCACATTTATGGATTGTGTCAGGCCCAACTCCACCATCCACCTCAATATCCAGAGAGGGAAACAGAGTCCTCAGCCACGGAACCTTTGGCATCATGTCGTCCGCACACAGTAGGTGCTCAATAAATACTAATGATTAATTGTTTGATTGAAGTTTCTCACGTGATCACTGCAGCACAAATAAGAGCCAGGGATTGATGTGTTCACCCAGAAGCAAGGACATATTCGGGTACCAAAGCTGATAAATAGTGGGGCTGCCCCACTTCCAGGTGATGCTAGGCCAATTTACATTCAACACATTAAAAGATTATTGCCTGGGATGGAAACAAAAAACATTGCTTGGACTAAATGATTCAGCCCTCTAAAGGAATGTCTGTTTATCAAGTGGGATTCTTGTGGGGATGGGCACTGTTCACTGCTAAGGGAAAACCCCCTTGAACACTCAACGTTTCTCAACATGTTGCCCAGCATCAGGTTGGCTGGGAAAACCTGTGAAATCCCTTCCAAAAGACATTTCTCAACCACTACTCCAAGAACATAAATAATAGAAGGATTATGCCAAACCTTATGGACAAAAGAAGCCTGATTTGGATTACCAAAAGGGCTCTTTGTCCTTAATATTCCCTGTGAAGTTAGTCAGAGCAGTTCATTTGATTACAATATCAACATATTACAAAACTAGGAATTTCCAGCAAGTATGTCCTTGGTCTTTTCCCTAGACCGCACACAATGAAAGCTTTTACAATCCTTCAGCCAGCACAGGCAGTCCTTTCTTCTCCTCACCGTGGTTGCTTGACACCAGGTTTCCAGGGGTCATTCAAAATGGCAGAATGTTTTCTACAAATGTTTGTCTTCTGTGAAGATGCAGCCACAAGCAAGGAGGTACAACTGACCAGACAGTTCACCTCAAGGTTGAGAGAAAAAAAAACACCTCTGGGGTTTCCTTAAGTATAAAGTATAAATTTTACATGGGAGTCAAACCCAGCCTCCCCTTTCCTCAATTTGGAGACTGATCAGCATTATCATGATCACTGATGGCACACCTGTTAGTCTCCTAACTCATTCCACAAGTGGCTCCATTGAGCAGGAGCCTAGAGGATGAACAAAGA
Organism: Tachyglossus aculeatus; assembly: GCF_015852505.1. Taxonomy (NCBI): domain Eukaryota; kingdom Metazoa; phylum Chordata; class Mammalia; order Monotremata; family Tachyglossidae; genus Tachyglossus; species Tachyglossus aculeatus. The sequence goes on along the minus strand of NC_052070.1, from coordinate 103,921,202 downwards.
AGCAACTGACAGTTCAACATTGAATATTTTAGACTCCAAACAACTGCTCTCCATCAAGACCATTCAGTGCTGAATTACAAACCTCTCCCATTCCAACCCTCCCACCAACTCCCAAGTCACCAGGATCCCAAAGTTTCTGAAGTTCCATTCACCCACCATGGCCTAGTGGATAGAGGACAGGCCTGGAAGTCAGAAGGACCTGGGCTCTAACCCTGGCTCCTCTACTTGTCTGCTGTGTGACCTTGGGCACATCATTTCACTTCTTGTTGCCAGAGTTCCCTCATCTGTAAAATGGGGATTAAGACTGTGAGCCGTATGTGGAACGGGAATTACGTCCCATCTAATTAGCTTGTATCTACCCCAGTGCTTAGAGCAGTGCCTGGCACATAGTAAACTCTTAACAAATGCCACAAACGTTAATGCACTCCTTTTGAACCCAGGGCTTCTCACTTTACATTTTAAAGATAAGGAGATGGAAAGTGGGGTGGTGGGAGGAGAATGTGGCTCCTAGGCCAGGGATAGGGACTCAAACTGATCTTCTTGTCTCCCACCCTGCTGAAAACAGTTAAAATTCAAGGGAAGTGAGTGCTTTAGCAGCCTGGGGAAAGGGGACAACAACGTGATGGTAGATTAATTACCTGATTCTCCTCCCAATCTCACTCCCAATTCTATGATCTAATCCAAGGGTTTTCAACCTAATTTGGAAAGTGTTTCCCTGGGGTCTCATGGTTACACCCGAAGCCCCCTGGTTCTGACGCCCACTTCCGTCAAGCTCAGTCTTCCCCACCTTAGCCCACTTACCCACACTTCCACTCACCTTCACAGAGGACAATTGACTGGACCCGTAGGAACAGAGCAGTGGCACGCAGACCAGGAGAGAAGAGAATCTGTTCCTTGCTGCTGCTGCTGCCCATAGGAGCTCAAGGTTTGCCCTCCTCCGTGCCTCTTTCTTATTGCGGGCACATTTGTTGCTGTGCTTCCAACAAAGGCACTGGATCCGGAAAACCCAGAGTGGCAGAAGCAACACCCGCTCCTATTCCTGTTCCTGCTGCTTCTCTGCTACTTGCTGGGCTCCAGGGAGTTCTCACTTCATCAGGGAACTCTGCCAATAATAATAATAATAATGATGGTATTTGTTAAGTGCTTACTATGTGCCAAGTACTGTTCTAAGCGCTGGGGTAGATACAAGGTAATCAGGTTATCCCAGGTGGGGCCATGCTATCCCTGCCATAATGGCCACAAATCAGTGGGATTTATCAACCAACTATTGTGTGCAGAGCATTGTATGCGCAGAGCATTGTACTAAATACTAAGGCGCCTATACAAGAAGCAAAAGACATGGTTCCTATCCTCAACCACCTAATACACAATGAAGTACTACTAATGGGACTTGTGTCACCAATCAGAGCCTGCTGAAGTAAGGTAAACTTCTCCAAATTCTGCCACTTGTCTGAGTTTCCCAGTTAGCAGAAAATGGGTGACAGCATCTGCCAACTATTTTGCAAACAGAAATTAACAAAAAACTTCCGAAAAGGCCTGTGAGCTTCTTTGAAGAAATGGCACGTGCATGTGAAAAAGGCTTTTCTAAGACCCTCCCTACTGTCACCCACTTATCCACCAGCGCTTAGAGCAGTACTTTGCACATAAGTGCTAAACACATGCCATAAAAAGTAATAAAATGGGGAATGGGGCAGACTGTGTCCAACCTAATTTGTGTGTATCCACCCCAGCACTTAGTACAGCGCCTGGCACACAGTAAGTGTTTAACAAATACCACAATTATTGCCACAATTATTATTATCATTATTATTAATAATGATAATAAGAGCAGTGGCTCTCCCCTGTTCATGGGCATTCCACAAAGCTGCTGTACAGCTGTTCCTGGACAGTGCAACCTACAGGACGTTAGTTTCCATCCCATGCCAATATTATCTCAGGAGTTTCCTTTGATCCCTGAAACCAAATATGCTGTGGAACTTTTACAAGCGGTTGGATTGGCAATATCACAGATGTCTGTGGTATTAGTATGGGTTTCATTTACTTTCATAATGGCCCTTAGTTCATTCTGCCCCCATAAATCTCAAATCTATATATAATCTAGCTACTATTCACATAGTAAATACTGTTCTCCAATCATCTGGTTCAGTTTAATCATCTCCTTCTCCATCCCTGCCTAAAAAAGCAACATCTCTAATGAGTTAGCATGTCTGGGAATTCTCTTCTAAAACAGTACCTTCCTGTTATTTTCTGACTTCTCAAACAGTCTGGTCTCTGTTTGCTGATTCTTTACCCTCTTCTCATCCTTCAAACATGGGTGTTCCATCAGGCCCCTTTTGGGTTCTTCACTCTTCTCCTTCTACATTATTCTTGGGGAGCTCACCCACTCATATAATTTCAGTTACCACTTCAGTCCTGTCCCCTCACTGGTTTGAAATCCCCTGCTTAAAGTAGTAGTATTAGTATTAGTAGTAGTAGTAGTAGTAGTAGTAGTAGTAGTAGTAGTAGTAATAGTAGTAGTAGGTACAGTAGTAATATTTGTTATGCGTTTACTGTGTGTAGAGGACTATACCAAGGGCAGGGGAAGAATTCAGAAGTGGGAATTAGACACTGTCCCTGTCTCTCAGGGAGCTCACAAGCTAAAAATAGAAAGAGGAAGAAGGGACTGGCAACAGATATATAAGGAGAGTTGACATAAAATACTAGCACAATAGTTGTTGTCTGTCTCCCCCTTCTAGACTGTGAGCCCATTGTTGGGTAGGGACTGTCTCTATATGTTGCTGACTTGTACTTCCCAAGCACTTAGTACAGTGATCTGCACACAGTAACCGCTCAATAAATAAAATTGAATGAGTGAGTGAATGAATGAATGAATGAATGAATGAATGAAGAAGAGCATAGAGCTGAGTGCTTGGAAGAGTACAGTATGACAATATTATCTTGTATCTATCCTAGCTCTTAGTACAATGTCTACTACATAGTAAGTGCTTAATAAATACCACATTTGGTATTACAGTTTTAAGTTCTTGAGAAATTTAAAACATTGAAATGGCTCGTCCCTGCCCATGAGGAGCTTATCTCTAGTGCGGGAGACAGAAATAAAAATATTTACAAATAGAGCTCATGAAGGGTATTAAAGTTAAGTCTTGGACATGTTGAGTTTTAGATGGCAGACAGACATCCAGATGGAGATGTCCTGAAGGCAGGAGGATATACAAGCCTGGAGGGAGGGAGAGAGAGCAGGGGCAGAGATGTAGATTTGGGTGTCATCAGCGTAGAGATGATAGTTGAAGCCGTGGGAGCATTTGCATGAGTTCACCAAGGGAGTGAGTGTAGATAGAGAACAGAAGGGGACCAAGAACTGAACCTTGAGGAACCCCTACAGTAAGGGGATGGGAGGGGGAGGAGGAGCCCACAAAAGAGACTGAGAATGAACGGCTGGAGAGATAAGAGGAGACCAAGGAGAGGACAGAGTCTGTGAAGCCAAGGTTGAATAACATATTGAGGAGGAGGGGTGGTCCAGAGTGTCTAAGGCAGCTGATAGGTCGAGGAGGATTAGGATAGAGTAGGAGCCACTGGATTTGGCAAGCAGGAGGTCATTGGTGACCTTTGAGAGGGCGGTTTCCGTGGAATGTAGGGGACGGAAGACAGATTGGAGGGGGTCGAGGAGAGAGTTGGCATTGAGGAATTCGAGGCAGTGTGTAGAGACGACTCGTTCAAGTCCTATGCCTAGACTATAAACTCATCATGGGCAGGGAATGTGCCTGTTTTTTGTTAAATTGTCATCTCCCAAGTATTTAGTACAGTGCTCTGCACACAGTAATTGCTCAATAAATATGACTAAGAATGTCCTACAAAATCAGGCAATCTAACTACCTACTCTGTTATTTTGTACTCTCTGAAAAACTTAGTACAGTGTTCTGCACATGGTAAGAGCTCCGTAAATACGATTGATTGATTGATTGATTGATAAATGGCCATTACTACATGAAAATGAATCTTACTCTCATTAGATTGGCCCTTAAAACAAGAGACCCCATATTTTATTTCATCTTCGAAGGTCTGTACATGAGGAGCATTCAGTGAATATTGTTGATGGACTGAATGACCCTTTGGACATGGGCAATAGGTCTGGGCATCAGGTAGAGTTTCCTGGATAGACAGAAGCAGCATTGACCACTGGATAGGGCATGGTCCTGGGAGTCAGAAGGATCTGGGTTCTAATGCCAGCTCCACTACCTGTCTGCTATGTGACCCTGGGCAAGTCACTTAACTTCTATGCGCCTCAGTTACTTTATCTGTAAAATGGGGCTTAAGACTCTGAGCCCCTGTGGGACAGGGACTGTGTCCAATCTGATTAACTTGTATCTTAGCTTAGAACAGTGTATGACACATAGCAAGGACTTAACAAATTCCATCTTCATGATTACTATTATTATTGTATTTACCTAGCCTTTTTTAGGATTAACGTCTAGCCTGGTAAAGAAGAATTCCCTGTGATATAGAAACAAGCCAGCTAAATCAGGAAGAATGGCTGCAAGGTAGAGGGCTCCCAGACATTGGATCCCCGCATAACTAGGATAAATGAGACTCCCTTAGTGGTGAATGGTGTAACTGGGAGTGGGAGGCAACTCAGCAGCTTCCACCCCTCAGACATCTCTGAACTTTTCCAACTGAACTAAACCCAAAAGCCTCATTAAATCACATTTTAGTACTTCAGTGGAGGTCCAGCACCACTCAGAGGTTGTACATCAATGGTTCTCCCATGTAGTTTGGAGTAATAAAATATTTTATGATTTTGCTGCATGATTGCTCTGCATCCTTTATATTTCCAAAATGTCACATAATAAATGCCACGATCCAGGAAAACACGCTTGGATGGAGAATGTTGTGCTGGAGAGACAAAAGCAATCAGGCTCACACAGGGTAGAAGTCAACGTTGTCGGAGCTTGGGAGCTCCCCAGAAAACAAACTTTTCTTCAGTCATTCAGAAAAAAAACACACTTTCTCTCATGCTGGCTAAAATAAAGCAAGTATCACTTATTTTCCTGGAAGTCTCAAATTCTGGGAACAGAAATGGCTTCTTTGGAGTGAAAGAGCTTATCTTGAGTCAACAGACCAGGGGACTGTCTATTAGCCTAACAGTGACAGAGTGGTCCTTGGTTAGGTATGCGACAAGAAATGATTCCCAAGCAATCATCCTAGACGACTTGTGGGAAACTCTAGAACAGCCTAGTAAATAGGTTCAAAATTTCTACCAGCCCTTCAGAATTTTCACCTGTCAGTTTTCACCACTCACCCCAACACTTTCAAATTTTACAGCTTCAAGGTACTGAGACTGGGCTCAGCTCCCTCTGATTTCCCAGATCGTCTGTGGCATTTCTATTCCAGAGACAGAAGTCAGTTTTGCAAGGTCATTGCTTCCCCTGGGAACCATGGGTGGGGGAGTGACCCTCTTAGAATTCAAGACTACCTCACTTGTTTGTTGATCACGAGCGTTGAACCATGAGTAGCATTTTTACTAAAATTTTCACTAGGTGTGGTATTTACTAAATGCAGCAGCCGGCAGATAGCGACATAGCAGTAATAGGACATGGCAGTCAGGAGGAAGATTTCTGTCTCTTCCAGGAAGATGATGAAGAAAAACTGAATGACACAAGCATTATAGGAAATGGTCCTGTCCCCAGTCGAAATACTCACCAGCAGTTTGGGAAAGGTGAGTGATGTAAACGAAATGTCTAGGAAGGATTTCTCCACATTGGGTGTGCAGATGGGAGTCCAGTAGGATGAGGGTGAGGATAGTCAGGTTCTCCGGGATGCTCAACAGGTAACTGAGTAGCAGGAATAAGAAGACGATATTCTTCCAGTCTGGATTGTCCGTCAGCCCCAAGAGGATAAACTCGGTAACTGAGGTCTGATTTCTCATCGCTGATTCTGGATTTCCTCCGGGGTCACACCTGAGGATGGGAGTGGAAGCACGTGTAGTTGGTCAGGAAATTTTTCTGTTTATTTTTATATTATGCTCTCCCAAGCTCTACTACAGTGCTTTGCAAACAGTAAGCACTCAATAAATACAATTAAATGAGGAGAGAGGCTGAAAAGTGAAACTCAAAGAAACCGATTGGAATGTTTCTCCTTCTCTCACTGGACCGAATAATTATCATCACTCTGGCTGTCTTTATTAAACCAATCCTCATCAGCGTTTATTGGGCATCTCTTCTGTACACAACACTCTTATAAGCTCTTAGGGAAGTAAAATCAATCAGTGGTATTTATTGAGTGCTTACTGCATACAGAGCACAACAATAGACTACAGACCCCTACTGTAGGGAGTTTACAATCTAATGGGAGAGATCAGCAGTAAAAAATAGCTATCGAGGAATTAATCCACATTTTTGAACCCCGGGTCAGGGGAGGTCATCAGTCTTGTCAGCCATCTCCCGGCAAAGCTGGGACTAGAATCCCAGGTATCCCAGGGCTGAGAACTATCAAATGGACCCTTATCTGGACTCCAGGCCAGGATCTGCCAGGTGAAAAGGAGAGAGTAGCCAGGGACAACAGATCACCTGAGGCACGGGCCAATCCCAATCCTTTAGAAATCGATTCAGCCATCAAAAATACCAATCCAGCAGATTCCTTTCCAATTGTCGCTATATCCTTCCCTGTCCGAATCAGAAAGGTCAGTTATGGGACAGGAAAAACCAGCAGAGATCAGATTTCGGGAGGACCGAGGTACTTGAGAAGAAGGTGTACTTACTTTTTTGACACTCTCGATGGTTTTGATCAGTTTTCACCCTGAATGTTCGGTTTGTTCATTTGAAAATCCGAATCGACCCTCTCGCTGTTCTCAGGAATAATGTCATACCATTTTGACAGCGCAAATCTTTCCCCACTTTCCCGGTGCCCTGCCAGGCAGGACGAATTCTCCCTTATCCTCCTCCTTCTGCTGCTGCTACTTACTACTACTACTACTACTACTACTACTACTACTACTACTACTACTACTACTACTACTAATAATAATAATAATAATAATAATGGTATTTGTTAAGCACTTATTTTGTGCGAAGCCCTGTTCTAAGCGCTGGGGGGGCGATACAAGATAATAAGGTTGTCCCACGGGGAGCTCACAGACTTAATCCCCATTTTACAGATGTGGTAATTGAGGCACAGAGAAGGGAAGTGACTTGCCCAAAGTCACACGGTTGACAATTGGCGGAGTCGGGATTTGAATCCATGACCTCTGACTCCAAAGCCCATTCTCGTTCCACTGAGCCATGCTTCTTCTCTACTTCTCTACTTCTGTTACTTTCATCGGTTTACAGAGGGGAGAGGAATTGTGGTCCTGGGCGACAGCCTTCCTATCAGCCTACCAGCAGGGTTAGAGAAAACACTCTTCTAGAGGGAAGGAAAGAGAGGATAGCTGAGACAGGAGGAAGCAAGCTGCTTTCCAACAGTCACAGAAAGGAGATTTGACATTATTCCTCTCTCCCCTAGCCGTTATTTTACAGGGACAAAATTTAGCCCCTTTTGTGAGTCCTTCTCAATACAGATGGGGAGGGCTCTTTAGATAACAAAGGAGACATGCTCTGGAGATGCTTATTCTAAGGCACTAATGAACTCGGCACTCAATCTCCTCTGAGCAAAAAATTTTAAATTGGGTGGCAAAAAGGCAGTGCCAGGAAAGACCCCGAAGGACTAGTGATCGGGATGTTGAAGGGTTCTTTCCTGGAGCTGGGGTTGGCTTCGCCAATCCCCTCATCACTCAGTGTTCCCTGGTCCCTGGGCTACTTGTGGGGGAAAAGTGGTCATTGTACCCCTTGTCGTACTGGGATGAAGCTGCTGTTGTTGGTCTTCTGTTTTTCTTCTGTTGTTCCTAAAAAAGTTGAAAATATCCCTCCGGTACTTAGTCCCACTTCATTCATTCAATCGTATCTCATTCGATCATATTTATTGAATGCAGAACACTTTATTATGCGCTTGGGAGAGTACAGTATAGCAATAAACAGACAAATTCCCTGCCCAAAGCGAGCTTACAGTCTAGACCGGGAGACAGACATGAATATACATAAATAAAATCACAGATGTGTAAATACGTGCTGTGGGGCCGGGAGGGGGGCAATGAATAAAGAAAGCAAGTCAGAGCGATGCAGAAGGGAGTTGTAGAAGGGGAAATGAGGGTTTAGTCATTAGTACCGTGTGACGTACTCATCGATGCCTGACCACATCAAGAAAACTCAGGGGTGTCTGCAAATGACGAGATCTTGGACATCTCCACCCCCACCCTGCATCCTACAAATTGGGCTTCCAGATCTATAAATTAATCAATAAGTCAGTCAATCCGTCATTCCTTCATTCTATCTCCGATATTTACTGAGCACCTACTGAGTGCAAAACAATCCATCAATCAATGAAATGGTATTTGTTGATCACCTACAGAATGCTGGTAGCATACGTTGATGGCGTACTGAGTATTAAGCACTTTATCAATCAAATGGGGTATGCTGACTACTTAGTGAGTCTTATGCACTGTACTACTACTTTCCAAAAGTTTCCAATCGAATGGAGGACATAGATAGAGATGATTTCCGAAGATTGGGTGCCAGAATTAAAACACGGATTAGCTAAGGAGCAGTACAAATAGGACAGACTGGAATGTCTGCCCAAATCAGATTAAATCAGTGCAGTATAGTATAACCGAGACAATGCATATATTCATTCATTCAGTCGTATTTATTGAGCGCTTACTGTGTGCAGAGCACTGTACTAAACGCTTGGGAAGTACAAGTTGGCAACATATAGGGACGGTCCCTACCCAACAACGGGCTCACAGTTTAGAAGGGGGAGACAAACAAAACAAAACATGTTAACAAAATAAAATAAATAGAATAGTAAATATGTACAAGTAAAATAGAGTGATAAATCTGCATTGCCCGGGCTTTGGGAATGGAATCTGCTCTTATTTAATCCATCAGTCATTTTTCCTGAGCTTCCAATCGGGGCCCATCACTGTACTGAGAGCTTGGGAGATGGTAGTGGAAACAATAGGGGGGAAGCAGCATAGTTTTGTTAATATGTTTGGTTTTGTTCTCTGTCTCCCCCTTCTAGACTGTGAGCCCACTTTTGTGTAGGGACCGTCTTTGTATGTTGCCAACTTGTACTTCCCAAGCGCTTAGTACAATGCTCTGCACACAGTAAGCGCTCAATAAATATGATTGATTGATTGATTGAAAAGATTCCGGACCTGCGAGTCAGAAAACCTGGGTACTAATCTTGGCTTTGCCATTTGCCTGCTGCGTGACCAGTTCACTTCTCTGTGTCTCAGTTCTTCTCTACTCCCTCCTGCTTAGACTGAGCCCAGGCAGGACAGGGATTGTGTCCAAATTAACTAATGTGTATCTACTACAGCGCTCAGAACAGTGTTTGACACCGTGATGGGTAAATTTAGAAACGCTTGCACATTAAGTATAGGCTTCGATTTGGCAACGGCTAGACCGACCTGTCTGCTGGGCGACCTCGACCGGGCTTGACAGATAACCAATTGCAAAACTAAGGAGAAGAAAAACAACTTATCTCTGTACTCCGGAAACGTACCATTTCCCACAGTACAGAAACATCTTGAATAAACACATCTTCCCAGGGTGACCTGGCCAGTCGCCCGGGAACTTGTGCAATTGGCAAAATGCCTTCTTGGTTTGCAAAGGGTTTATTAAGGCTCGTACATTGGAGCTAACTCGGAATCTCACCCACGGAGAGGACGCTCTGCCTGGGACCCTCCCATTCGGGACCCTGAAAGCTGAATTCGGGATTCCCCAGCATGAAACTTCAGGAGTTGGTGTTCCCCCGAATTGGTGAGGTAGCCACTTTTTGTGTTTGTTTTAACCATTTTTTTGTATTTGTTTTCCTCTGTCGTATTCCCTTCCTTCTATTAAAATTGTCCTTCTATTAAAATTGTAACGATACACCTATGTTGCTATGTGTCTGTGCTTCTTTCTCTGAAAAAGAGGGGACTTATAGTCGCGGATCTGAACCTTATTCGTTGGTTAACTGAAGAAATATTTCGTTAACCTAACACACTGTTAACAAATACCATAAAAATGTGGATTGAATCCTACTCCTTCATACTTAGATTGTGTTCTCCAGGTGGGACAGGGACTATGACCATCCTGATTATTTTGTATCTGACCCAACGTTTAGTACAGTGCTTGGCACGTATTAGGCAAGTACCATAAGAAAGAGACATGATCCCTGCCTTCAAAGAGCTTTAGCATTTATCGGGGGATTTACTGCTTTTATCCCCAAGGTCCTGCCTCTCCTCTTGTCTCAGTGAAACTCATCACTAGCACTGTCCTTCCTTAGAAGGTAGGAGAGTTATTCCCCTTTCCAGGAGCCCCTATCACCGCATTTACCCGTCATCCTGTCCCTTCCTCCCACTGCCAGTCTTTTCATTTCATCACCCGCGAGGTCACGGAATATATCTACTTTAACCATGAAGAGAATCACAGCCTGTAAATTCGGGTCGTCCGTGCGTCCCAGGAGGATGAACTCAGTCACCTGACTAGGTGGGCAGGGACAGCCCTGTTGTTACTAGAGGCCTCCACTCCGGGCACGGTGCCGAGACTTCGGGCAATGCAGGGTCAGGACCCAGTCCTTGAAATGCCTTCATGGGTTGATGGTTGACACCTCCCCGCGGGGCAAAGGGAGTCCTACGTGAAGGAGTAGAGATTACGTTTACTAAGCATATATTCTGACTGATGCACCTCTCTAGTCGCGAGGGAAAGTACACAGCAAACAGGTGACACATTTCCTGCTCACATGGACCTTCTATTCTCATGGGGAGGCAAACGTAAATGTACTTACTAATAAAGTGGTCAAAATGGGAACTTGAATAGCATATACACATGATTGTTGACAATGGGTTCAGATTGTCCCCTTGGAGCATGGGTCCACGAATGCCTTATGTAGTAATAATAATCATAATAATCATAACGATAATTGTGTCATTTGTCAAGCGCTTACTATGTGCCAGGAACTGTACAAAACGAAGGGGTGGAGACAAGCAAATCGTGCTGGACACAGTCCCTGTCCCACGTGGGGCTCATAGTTTCCATCCCCAATTTACAGATAAAGTAATTGAGGCAGGAGAGAAGTGAAAAGACTTGTCCAAGGCCACACAGCAGATAGGTGGTCTAGCCGGGATTAGAACCTATGAGCCTCGGACTCCAAATTCCGTTCTGTATCTACTAAGCCAGAGGGGGAAAATGTGCCCTTTGTCCGAGCCCAAGAATACCAAGGTTTCACCTGAATTCAGTCCCCCAACCCATCAATTCTCAATACCTGGATTACTGAGTTTGCCAGGTGCCTTTAGGGAGAAAGAGTGATTGGGGCCATAAGCATAGGACCCAGTGAATGTTAAGTAGTTCATGTCCCCGTCATTCCCTGGAGATGCTGCCAGAAAATGGAGAAGACCCTCCAGAGACAAGTCCAGCGTGTCTGCCCTGGGTGAATAATAAAAGTCCTTTACTGTGTACCAAGCACTGTAGTTAGCACTGGGGTGGATGAAAGATAATCAGGTCACACTTGGGTATCCTAATCTAAATAGGAAAGTGAACAAGAATTGAATCCCCATTTTTCAGATGAGGGACCTGAAGCACAGAGAAATTAAGTGACTAGCCAAGGCCAGACAGGAAGTGAATTGTGGAGTAGGGATTAGAACTCAGGTCCTTTGACCCCTAAAGCGTTCTTTTCCCACTGGGTGTCACTGCTACTCAAGATTAGAGGATGTGGATATGTGTTGTAGATGGGGTGCTCAGATACTAACCAGCTATCAGGGAGCCTCCTTGGATCAAAGGGACTCTGCTTGGGACAGTAAGTATTACAAAAATCAGACTGGGGATTTTGTTCTGGGGGTAGGGGTATGGGGTGTCTGTGTGTGCGTATGTGCGTATATGTGAGTGTTTGTGTGTATGTGTGTGTGTGCGCGCGTGTGTGTATGTGTGCGTGTGTGTGTGTGTGTGTGTCTCCCATAGGCCTTTCCGGGTGAAGCCCTCTATTCCCCTACTCCCTCTCCCTTTTCTGCATCGCGTATATACTTGGATGCTTACGTTTTAAGCAGTTGCGATTTACCCCAGCTTTCGCGTTACAGCACTAACGTATATCCGTTTACTTCTGGATTTATATGTATTTCTGCCTCTCCCTCTATGCTGTAAGCTTCTTGTGGTCAGGCAACATCTCTACCAACTCCGTTGAAGTAACTCAAGCGTTTGAGAGAAGCAGCATGGCTTAATGGAACGAACACGGGTTTGGGAGTCAGAGGTCATGGGTTCTAATCCTGACTCTGCCACATGTCAGCCGTGTGACTTTGGGCAAGTCACTTAACTTCTCTCAGTCTGTCTGTGCCTCAGTTACCTCATCTATAAAATGCGGATTAAGACTGTGAGCCCCACGTGGAACAACCTAATTACCTTGTAACTACCCCCGCGTTTAGAACAGTGCTTGACACATAGTAAGCACTTAACAAATACCATCACTAATTAATTAATTCGTAAAGTTCTGTGAACACAAGTTTTCAATAAATATCATTGACTGATTGATTGACTGAAAATTACCACTTCTGATCCCGCTCCAGGGCGGGATCACAGCGCCTGGAAAGCCAGAGCTCTGGGAAGAAGGGAAGGTGGATGCAGTCGTCAATGAATTGAGAATCTGAAATCCACAACGGGAAGGAAACAGACCAAGCTCACCCTGAGAGATCCTCACTTCCCTAGCACTCGTAGAACTTTCCACCTGTTACCCTGTTCCAGGATTTCACGCACCTCGCCAAATCATGCTCATTTCCTCGCCTTCCCATCACCATTGGAAAAGTGACCCCATCTACTAGCCACGAGGTCAACATTTTGGCAACCTCTGGGAATGGGGATGGAACGAAGGCATCAAGAGTTTTCTCTTCTCAAAGCGGGACAGTCATTCTGTACTCTTCAGGAAGGAGATGGGCTTCTCTAAAAGCTGCAGGAGCAAGAGTTGGAGATTTATTCTCTTTGGTTCCTGATGGCTGCACTGGGACCAATTATGAGAACAATGAATGTCTCCCCAGGGGTGAGTCCAGAGATACTAATGAATGGTAGGTGCTTGGTGGCTCTGACTGTGAACGTTTAATACAAGCACTGGGGCCCCATTCAAAGGGCCATTCAAAACCATTAATCCCTAATCCAAGTGACCAAATCCTGAAGTTAGTCAATTGCATTTATTGGGTGCTATGTGCAGAGCACTTTATTAAGCACTTGGGAGAAAACAATATAACTGACACATTCCCTGCACACAACGAGTTTATATGTGTAGAGGGGGAGACAGACATCAATATAAATAAATAAAATTATACACAGTACGTAAATGCTGTGTAGCTGGGAGAGGAGATGAATAAACGGAGTAAATCAAGTCGACGCAGAAGGGTGTGGGAGAAGAGGAAAAGAAGAGGGCAGACCAAGAGGACAGCAAGTGAAATGGAAAAAAGGGTATCTTCCTTCTACAAATAGTGGCTGGGCCCAGGGGTGGTTGAAATATTGGGCTCTTTTGGAGATGGAACCTACTCTCAATTAATCCATCAGTCGCAATTCCTGAGCTCCCACTCGGGGCCCAGCTCTGCACTAAGAGCTTGGGAGAGGACAATGGAAAATATAGCTGAGAAGCAGCGTGGCCTAGTGGAAAAGGTCACGGGTCTGAGAGTCAGAGAACCTGGGTACTAATATTGTCTTTTCCATTTCCCTGCTGCCTGACCATGGACAAGACACTTGACTTCTCTGTGCTTCAGTTCTCCTGTACTCTCCCCTATTTAGAATGAGCCCCAGGCGGGGCAGAGACTGTGTCCAACCTAATTTTTATCTACCCCAGGGCCTAAAACAGTGTTTGATACATATTAGGTGCTTAACAAATACCATAAAAAATGGGGATTGAATTCTACACTCTCCCTATTAGATTATGTTCTCCAGGCAGGACAGGGATTGTGTCCGTACTGCCTATCTTGTACCTGCACCAATGGGTAGTGCACTGCTTGGCACATTGTGGGCAACTACCATAAAAAATAGACATGATCCCTACCTGAGACGAGCTTAACATTTATTGAATATTTCCTGCTTTGGATCCAGGGTTCTGCCTCTCCTCCAGTTTCAAAGGAACTCATCACGAGCACTGTACACCCTCAGAAGGTGGGACAGAGTCATTCGCCTTTTTCGGAGCTATTGTCAGCGCCCTCACCCGTCGTTCTATCCCTTTCTCCCACTGTCAGTCTCTTCTTTAACCAGGTTATCTTTACCCAAAAGATCGAGAGAAGCAGGGTGGCTCAGTGGAAAGAGCCCGGGCTTAGGAGTCAGAGGTCATGGGTTCAAATCACGGCTCCACCAATTGTCAGCTGTGTGACTTTGGGCAAGTCACTTAACTTCACTGTGCCTCAGATACCTCATCTGTAAAATGGGGATTACGATTGTGAGCCCCCCGTGGGACAACATGATCACTTGTTACCTCACCAGCGCTTACAACAGTGCCTTGCACATAGTACGCGCTTATTAAATGCCACTATTATCATTATTATATCACCTGAGTCTGTCTACTTAACCATGAGAATCGAGAGGAAGGGGGAGAATGATAAAAATGACTGATAGATCGCACCTCCTAGATCTATTGGGCTGTCCGAAGTACTCAGAAAGCTGTTCTGCACACAGCAGGTGTTGAGTAAATACCACTGATTGAACTTTTGGAGTCTTCTCCTTCCCTTCGTTTTCTCACCTTTCTCAGGCCCTGGCTCCGTGGCAGAGAGGTGAGCCCCGAGTGCGGAGCTCTGTTGCCAAGGACACAGTTTCCGGGCTGTTGTGGCTTCCTTTTCTCACTTCAAACGGTGTCCTAGGTTGAGCTCTACCTTGTTGGGAGGGGGTTCCAATCTGAGTTGTCGCCCCTGAGATCCGGGGTCTTGGTCGGCCCTCCCTTCCTAATCAATAAATCAATAATTAATCAATCAACTTAACGCTTCCTTCTAGGACCTCCCTGGGCTGCTGGCCACGCTACTTTACCCTGTGACCAGGGAATGATGGGGCTGGGATCTGCCTCTCCACTTGGTAACATTTCCAGGAACAACAAGGATAGCAGACCAGGTGTTACGAAATTTCCCTCAGCCGGTCGTTTATTGTTGCTTGCTCAATCCCAGTGATCCGTGCAGTTCTCCTCGAAACCTCAGACCCCTTCTAGGACCTGTGGTCTCATATCAACATACTCCCCACCATACGAACTGGGATTCCAGGCCCAAAAGCCATCAATCAAATGTCAATCGATCAATCAATTAGTCAATCCGTCGTTCCCTTAGTCTATCAGTGGTATTTATTGAGCACCTGCTGAGTGCAAAACCATCCATCAGTTCATCTCAGGGGTATTTTCTGAAAGCCAATGCAATCCATCAATTAATGAAATGGTATTTATTGAGCACTTGCTGTGTGTAAAGAAACCCATCAGTCAATCCAATGACATTGATTGAGGGCCTACTGAGTGTTACGTATTCCATCCAAGGGGAAGGGGAAAGAGTTTTCATAAGATGACAGAGATGGGGTCCGAAGCACAGGTGGAAGGAGTATGATTTCATCTTATGAAATCCCTCGCCTCTTCCCTCCTCCCCTCCTTAAATTCCATCTTCAACCGCTCACCCTCCACTGTTTCCTTCCCCTCTGCCTTCAAACATGCCCATGTCTCCCCCATCCTAAAAAAACCCGCTCTTGATCCCACCTCCCCTTCTAGTTAAGGCCCTATCTCCGTCCTACCATTACATTCCAAACTCCTTGAACGAGTCGTCTACACCGGCTGCCTCAAATTCCTCAATGCAAACTCTCTCCTTAACCCCCTCCAATCTCGTTTCCGTCCCCTACATTCCACCGACACTGCCCCCTCAAAGGTCACCAATGACCTCCTGCTTGCCACATCCAACGGCTCCTACTCTATCCTAATCCTCCTTGACCTCTCAGCTGCCTTCGACACTGTGGAGCACTCCCTTCCCCTCAACCCGCTATCCAACCTTGGCTTCACAGACTCTGTTCTCTCCTGGTTCTCCTCGTATCTCTCTGGCCCTTCATTCTCAGTCTCCTTTGCGGGCTCTTCCTCCCCCTCCCAACCCCTTACTGTAGGGGTTCCTCAAGGGCCAGTTCTTGGTCCCCATCTGTTCTCTATCTAAACTCACTCCTTTGGTGAATGCATTCACTTCCACGGCTTCAGCTATCATCTCTAAGATGATGACACCCAAATCTACATCTCTGCCCCTGCTCTCTCTCCCTCCTTTCTGGCTCGGGTCTCCTCTTGCCTTCAGGACATCTCCATCTGGATGTCTGCCCGCCATCTAAAACTCAATATGTCCAAGACTGAACTTCTTATATTCCCTCCCCAACCCTGCCCTCTCCCTGATTTTCCCATCACTGTAGACGGCACTCCCATCCTTCCCGTTTCACAAGCCCGCAACCTTTGTGTCATCCTCGACCCTGCTCTCTTGTTCACTCCTCACATCCAATCTGTCACCAAAACCTGCCTCTCTCACATCGGCAACATCGCCAAGATCCACCCTTTCCTCTCCATCCAAACAGCTACCTTGATGATTCAATCTCTCACCCAATCCCGACTGGAATACTGCATCAGCTTCCTCTCTGATCTCCCATCCTCCTGTTTCTCCCCACTTCAATCTATACTTCACGCTGCTGCCTGGATCAACTTTGTGCAGAAACGCTCTGGGCATGTTACTCTCCTCCTCAAAAATCTCCAGTGGCTACCAGGCACCCTACGCATCAGGCAAAAACTCCTCACTCTCGGCTTCAAGACTCTACATCACCACGCTCCCTCCTACCTCACTTCCCTTCTTTCCTTCTACAGCCCAACCCGCACCCTCTGCTCCTCTGCCGCTAACCTCCTCACTGTACCTCGTTCTCGCTTGTCCCGCCAGCGACCCCCGGCCCACGTCCTCCCTCTGGACTGGAATGCCCTCCCTCCACACATCCGCGAAGCTAGCTCTCTTCTTCCCTTTAAAGCCCTGCTGAGAGCTCATCTCCTTCAGGAGGCCTTTCCAGATTGAGCCCCCTTTTTCCTCTCCTCCTCCTCATCACCTCCCCGCCCTACCTCCTTCCCCTCCCCACAGCATCTGCATATCCATCTGGATATGCATCCAGACATCCATCTGGATGTCTGCCCGCCACCTAAAACTCAACATGTCCAAGACTGAACTCCTTGTCTTCCCTCCCAAACTCAGCCCTCTCCCTGACTTTCCCATCACTGTTGACGGCACTAACATCCTTCCCGTTTCACAAGCCCGCAAACTTGTTGTCATCCACGACTCCACTCTCTCGTTCACCCCTCATATCCAAGCCGTCACCAAAACCTGCCGGTCTCAGCTCCCCAACATTGCCAAGATCCGCCCTTTCCTCTCCATCCAAACCGCTAACCTGCTTGTTCAAGCTCTCATCCTATCCCGTCTGGACTACTGCATCAGCCTCCTCTCTGACCTCCCATCCTCGTGTCTCTCCCCACTTCAATCCATACTTCATGCCGCTGCCCGGATTGTCTTTGTCCAGAAACGCTCTGGGCATGTTACTCCCCTACTCAAAAATCTCCACTGGCTACCAATCAATCTGCGCATCAGGCAGAAACTCCTCACCTTCGGCTTCATGGCTCTCCATCACCTCGCCCCCTCCTACCTCACCTCCCTTCTCTCCTTCTACAGCCCACCCCGCACCCTCCACTCCTCTGCCGCTAATCTCCTCACGGTGCCTCCTTCTCGCCTGTCGCGCCGTCGATCCCCGGCCCACGTCATCCCTCTGGCCTGGAATGCCCTCCCTCCCAACATGCGCCAAGCTAGCTCCCTTCCTCCCTTCAAGGCCCTACTGAGAGCTCACCTCCTCCAGGAGGCCTTCCCAGACTGAGCCCCCTCCTTTCTCTCCCCCTCGTCCCCCTCTCCACCCCCACGTATTACCTCCTTCCCCTCCCCACAGCACCTGTATATATGTATATATGTTTGTACATATTTATTACTCCATTTATTTATTTTACTTGTACATATCTATTCTATTTATTTTATTTTGTTAATATGTTTGGTTTTGTTCTCTTTCTCCCCCTTCTAGACTGTGAGCCCACTGTTGGGTAGGGACTGTCTCTATATGTTGCCAACTTGTATTTCCCAAGCGCTTAGTACAGTGCTCTGTACACAGTAAGCACTCAATAAATACAATTGATTGATTGATATGTTTGTACATATTTATTACTCTATTTATTTTACTTGGACATATTTTCTATTCTATTTATTTTGTTAATGATGTGCATCTAGCTTTATTTATATTTGTTCGGATGACTTGATACCTTTCCACATGTTTGGTTTTGTTCTCTGTCTCCCCCTTCTAGACTGTGAGCCCGTTGTTGGGCAGGGGCCGTCTCTATATGTTGCCAACCTGCACTTCCCAAGCACTTAATACAGTGCTCTGCGCACAGTAAGAGCTCAATAAATATGATTGAATCAATGAATGAATGACCACTGATGAAACTCACATGGTTCCTGACATCCAGTAGTTTCCAGTGGAATGGAGGATATAGATAGAGATGATTTCCGAAGAGTGGAGCCAGAATAAAAACAGGGATCAGCTAGTGAGCAAAATAAATAGGATAGATTAGAATATCTGCTAAAATCAGATTAAATCAGTGGGATTACAGTATAACAGATACATATGCAAATATGCTGACTTTAGATGTGAGAGGGAGAGGGAGAGGTTGGGAGTGAGAGAGGAGAGTTGAGAGGATGGGAGTAAAAAGTAGTTAGCCTTTGGGTTCTCTTCCCCATAATGACCACTGATGTCAATCCTCCAGCTGCAGGCCCTCATTAGCTGGGAGATTTGCAAAAGCACAATGCGTCTGGGGAATTCTATTGGCTTGGAACGTCTCTATCACTCAGAGTGAAAAGTCTTGATTCTTCCTTGAGTGGATGAGGGGAAAGGGCCTAGGGAACAGCGGGACCTGGCCAGAGGAGGAATTTCCAGAAGCAGGGGTGAAGGGGCGGACAGAGTGTTGGATAACCATCAGCTCCTTTTTGTTGGGCAGCAGATAAAGCATTAGGCTAATGTACGGAGAGGTAGCACGGCTAAGTGGAAAGAGCATGGCATTGGGAGTCACAGAACATGTGTTCTAATCCTGGCTCTACCATTTGTCTGTTTTGGGACCTTGGGCTAGTTATTTAACTTCTCTCTGCCTCAGTTACCTAATCAGTAAAATGGGGATTAAGACTGTGAGCTCCACATAGGAAAATCCTCTTATCTTGTGTCTACACCAACGCTTAGAACAGTGCTTGGCACACAGTAAGCGCTTAACAAATACTCTAATTTTTTTTATTTTTCAGGCACCGAGTCTCTGTGGTCGAGCCTCTGCGTCTCCTGCACATTTTCCTGCTGTATTTTGTTTCCAAGGGGTCCTCACCTCCTGGAGGAAAATCCGACCCGATGTCCCGTGCCCCGGAAGGCCTGCTTAACCTGCTGATTCCGCAGGGTATAGGTAAAGGGTTTCAATATGTGGGCCAATGACGTGTTGAGCACCGCCACCACCTTGGTCAGTTCCACACTTTCCTTGGCAGACGGTTTGGTATACATAAAGATGCAGCTACCGTATATGATGGAGATCACGACTATGTGGCAGGAGCAGGTGGAAAAGACCTTTCTCCTCTGTTGTGTGGAGGGGAGTCTCAGAATGGCACGCGCGATGGCCATGAAGGACGCGGTCTCTAATGCTAGGGTGAACAGGAGAGTCCCCACGGCAGCGTGGCTCAGTGGAAAGAGCCCGGGCTTTGGAGTCAGACGTCACTGGTTCAAATCCCGGCTCTGCCAATTGTCATCTGTGTGACTTTGGGCCAGTTATTTAACTTCTCTCTGCCTCAGTTACCTCATCTCTAAACTGGGGATTAAGACTGAGAGCCCCCAGTGGGACAATCGGATCACCTTGCTACCTCCCCAGCACTTAGAACAGTGCTTTGCACTTAGTAAGAGCTTAATAAATGCCATTCTAAAAAAAAGACAAGAGCCATCAGCTGCAGGAACCAGATGTCCGAGCACGAGAGCGGAAGCAGAGGAGAGATGTCACAGAAAAAGTGGTCAATGGCTACAGAGCCACAGAAGTACAGTTGGAGACCAAGGATGACCAGAGGAAAGATGACCATGAACCCAGTCAGACAGGAGCAAAGGACCAGCAGGGTGCAGACTCTTTGGCTCATGACAGTTGTGTAGTGCAGCGACCAGCAGATGGTGACATAACGGTCGTAAGACAAGGCGGCCAGGAGGAAGAACTCAGTCGCCCCCAGGAGGATGAAGAAAAATAGCTGAGTTGCACAATAGTTGTTGGAAATGGTCCTGTCCCGGGTGACAATGGTGGCCACAATTCTGGGAATGCAGGTGGCCGTGAATCAGATCTCCAGGAAGGAGAAACAGTGCAGGAAGAAGTACATGGGGGTGTGGAGGCGGATGGTCAGGTTGCCGATGACGCTCAGTACGTAGGTGACAGACATGTAGAGAGGAATCACCGCATGCAAATTCGGGTTGGCCTTGTGCCCTAGTAGGATGAAGTTAGTGACTGGCGTGTGGCTCCTCATGGTTGACCAGTGACTCCTGCTGGCTAACGCCAAGAGGACCATAAATCTGATTTCCTGGAGGAGGATGGAGGGCTGTTTCCCCTCTCCCGCTGGGTAGGGACTACTCCAGATATGCCCAGGGTCCTCCACTGCAGGCCGGGTGCATGTGACCTTGTGCATGGCCGGGTCAGGACCCATTCTTTGGGATGACTTAATGGGCTGATGGCTGATAACTCCATGCGGGACAACAAATGAATGATGGTCCCAGTAGCGATCCTTAGGTTTCAGCAGCCGGAACCTGTGTGAAGGTCGGAATAGAGATAATACTTGGAATGGAGATCATATTTACAGAGCATCCACTGGGAGCAGGACACTGTTCTAATCTGTCCTGAAAATACATACAAGGATGTGACAAATACCTTTCCCATATAGAGCTTTTCTTCTCATGGGCAGGCAAAAGTAAACGTATTTCCCGAGAGTATGGTCAAAATAAGAATTTGAATAACATGTATACATGATTGCTGAGAATGGGTGCAGTTGCCCCCTGGATATATTGGTGTGTAAATGCCTCTTGTAAATGTGACTGGGCAGAAAGTGCCTTTTGACCGATCCATGAATGTCAAGATTTCAATGCAATATATGCATCAAAGCATCAAACTTATCAACTACCAATACGTGAGGAACTGAGTACATCAGGAGTCTTGAGGAAGGAAGTGAATTTGGGACCATGAGCATAGGGCCCAGTGAGTGTTAAGGATCTCATAGCCCAGCCATTCCCTGGACATGTTGGTAGGAAAAAGGAGAAGACCCTGAGGAGACGAGTTCGGAATGTCTGTCTTGAGTGAATAAAAACGTAGGTTTCTGTCAATTCATCAGTCGTATATACTGCGCTCTTATTGTGTGCAGGGCGCTGTACTAAGAGCTTGGTAGAGTACAACACAATAGTATAATAGACACATTCCCTGTCCACAACGAGCTTACAGTCTAGAGGGTGAGACAGATATTAATGCAAATAAATTAATTACCATGTACGTAGGTGCTGTGGGGCTGGGGCGAAGGAGGTGGTGTTGATAGTGCTGAATGTAGGCAGTCAGTCAGGGCGTTATAAAACGGAGTGGGAAGAGAGGAAGTCAAGTCCTAGCTATGTGCCAACCACTTTATAAAGCACTGGGGGGAGATAGCAGATAATTAGGTCCCAAATTGGACTCACAATCTAAGTAAGAGGGAGAACAACTATCGAGTCGCCAGTTTCCAGATGAGGACACTGAGGCAGATAATTCAAGTGATTGGACCAAGGTTACAATCCAGGTAAGTGGCGAAGCCGGGATTAGAACGCAGGGACTCTGAATCCCAGGCTGTCTTCTTTCAGCTGGCGGCACTGCTTTGAAGATTAGAGGATCTGGACACAGGAAGCTAGTGGGGTGTTCAGAGACTAACCAGCGACCAGGGAGCCTCCCTGGATCAAATGGATCCTGCTTGGATCAGAAAGAATGACAAAGGGCAGACTGGGGATAAAGTTCTAGGGTGTGCTTGTGTGTGTGTGCGTGTGTGTGTGTGCGTGTGTGTGTGTGTGTGTGTGTGTGTGTGTGTGTGTGTGTGTGTGTGTTATGCATTTGTTTCTCACAGAGGTCTTCCCCTATTTTGCTCCCTCTCCCTTCTGCATCACTTACACACTTGAATCTTTACCTTGAAATCACTTGCTATTCACCCCATCTTCAGTACTACAGTACATATCTGTCATTTACTTATGGATTTATATTTACGTCTGTCTCTTCCTTTATATTGTAAGGATATGCAATATATATAATGAGTCTACCAACTGTTTAGTACACTCCCAAGCTTTAATAAAGTTCTCTGCACACAGTTAGCCCTCAATAAATACCTGTGATTGATTGATTGATTGATTGATTGATTGATTTTCTGATAATTACCAGTACTGAACGGAGGATCCAGGACAGGGTCTCGGGCTCCAGGAATTCTAGATTGGAGGGAAGGTGGACACAGTATTCCACGGATTGATGCTCTGAAATCCACAACGTGAAATGAAACGACCAAAGCAACCCTGAGAGATCCTCACTTCCCGAGGACTTCGCCCTGATTCTGAAGGTCACCCCAAACGCCTGTCGTGGCCTGGGGCCGGGGTAGTGGTGCTTAGATAGAGTCATGGCTGTATAGAATTTCCCACCTGCTCCCTGGCTCCGTGCTGACGGGCACCTGCTCAGATCCTACTCCCTTCCTCACCCTCCCATCACCATTGGACACGTGAACCCATCCACTCCTAACGAAGTCAAGGTTTCCGCGTCCTCTAGGAAGCAGGAGGAAAGGAAGGCATCCAGTTTTCTCTGTTCACAACAGCGAAGACAATCTGGCCCCCTGGTTCGGGAAATGGGCTTCCCTACCTACTGCATTACCGAGAGTGGGGTTTTATACTCTTCGATTCCTGATAAGCCCACGGGGACCAACTGTAAGAACAATGAAAGTCAGGAGGCACAAATGGATTGAGGTTGCTGTGTTGGATTTGGCTGTGAAACTTTAATGCCCGGATTGGGGCTGCAGATTTGGGGTGGGGCACAGATTCAGTCATTCCAAACCATCAGTTCTCTGTCCAAGTGATCAAGAGGAGAGCAAGTGAGGTGGAGCAACGGAGATCTCTTTTCTACAAATGGTGGTTAGGCTCAGGGTGGTTGAGTCCCTTTTGGGGATGGAACCTACTCTCAGTTAATCCATTAATCGTCTACCTTGAGTCAATAGCAGGGAAGCATCGTCGTCTAGTAGAAAAGAACATGGACTTGGAAGTCAGAAAGCCTGGGTTCTACTCTCGGGTCTGCCATTTACCTGCTATATGACCATAACTTCTCTGAGCCTCGGTTCTCCTGTTCTCCCTCCTACTTAGACTGTGAAATCCATGCAGAACAAGGACTGCGTACAACGTGATTATTTTTTACCCACTCCAGCACTTAGAACAGTGTTTGACATATAGTAAGTGCTTAAAAAATATAATAAAATGGGGATTAATATGGATGTCTCCCTCCTACTTGGACTATTCCCCATGTAGGGCAGGACTGTTTCCATTCTGATTATTTTGTATCTGTCCCAGTGCTTATAACAGTTCTTGGCACATAATGGGAACGTACCATAAAATAATAGACATGACCCCTGCCTTCAAAAAGCTTACCGTCTATTGGGGGATTTCCTGCTTTGATCCTCAGGGTCCAGCCACTCCTTCCTTGCTAATGGAACTCAGGGCGGGCTCATGAAAATAAAAGGATTTGTTGAAACCCCACCCTTGTAAACGGCCCGTTCTCAGTACCTGGACGGTCTGCCATGTGCTGAGAATTCCTGGGAAGGTGTGGGATTAGGTCCCTTACTAGGAGCTAAAGGTTGAATCTGTGTTAATGATAATGCTGGTGTTCTCTACATAACACCCCTCTGGGAGAGGTAGCCTCCTTCAGTTCCTCTCTCCTTCCCTCCTTTCCTCCCTTCCCATACGTGTCCTCCATTGCCTACCACCTGTACTGGAGTGAAGCTCTCCCTACCCAAGCTTTTGGTCTATTTTCCCTCCTCAGCTCTCTCTTGCTTAACCTCTACGTTCTATCCTCTTATGTGAGAACGAAAGAGAAAGGATCTAAGGTGTCTCTGTCTATCAAGTGGAAAGGAAGTGGGATCCCTTTTTCTCTCTTCCCTGTGGAGGAGGAGACACAGGAGGCATTTGTGGCTATGATGATAACTCGGGGGCCCAGGTACAAAATGGGGAAAACTCTATTCCAAGGCAGTTCTAGCTGCAGCTCTAGCTCTGAGCCTCCCGCTCCCCGGGAAGCCTCTGCCCGACAGTTTGTGAACAGAATTCCTAGCTCTCAGACTCTCTGACACTCTACTCCTCCACTTCCTTCTGCACGGAGTGCCACAGGCCTCCGTTCAATCAGGTCTGGGCAGACACAGGGCCCCCGACTGAGATAGTCAGACACACCCCTTTCCTCCTATTGAGGGTACCCCAGATCGACGCCTCCAGGTCCATTTCTTCCCAGAATAACCGCTCAGTGGTTGTGGGCTGGAGGTGGCAGCTGGCACTTTTATTCAGTTTTTTGGGAGCTCAGGATGACAAGAGCCTTGCCAGAAAGTCGCCACGGAGGTTACTAGTGTCCTGTCCCCTGCCTGCAGCTCGCGAGGTGACATATGTTTCTCATGGGGACACAGACTGACCCTCGGCCTCGGGTCTGACCGAGTTCTTTTCGGCTGCGCTGAGCTGTCCCTTCTTATGGGAGTCCGGGTCATGTGCTAACCCTCCATGCCTGTTTCGTCTCCTGCCTTCAAGACTACTACCGAGCCTCTCTTTTCAAGTCCCAGCTCCCAAGCCATTCCGTCTAGAGCCACAATGTGATGATGCCTATTGGTGTCTGCTTACCCCTTGAGATTGAAAGCACGTTGTGGCAAGGGAATCTGGCGCTTTTATTGTTGGGTTATATTCCCACAAAAGCTGAGTGAAGTGCTCGTCGCACAGAATGCTCTCAATCAACACAATTGCTAGAAGGATCGATCGATTGATTGAGTCAAACACAACACCGAAATTCAGACTACTGTTACAGGAAGGAAAATTCTACGATCTGCAGGGATGAGAAAGGAAAGCAGCTGGATCTCGTGGAAAGAGCTCTAATTCCAGCTTTTGACTATGTCACCCCGTGGGCAAGTCTCCTCTCTGTAAATGCCTAATGGATTCATTTTTTTTCTTTCCTTCTTTACCTATTTCTATATACTAACGTCTATGCACCCCTCTAGGCTGAGAGCTCACTGTCGGGGGTGGGGGGGACTGTGCCTCTCTATTGTTGTAGTGTACTCTTCCAACCTCTGGGGACAGTGCTTTGCATAGAGTAAGCGCTCAACTATTTATATTGAGTGAATGAGGAAGGGACAAATGAATGAAGTCTCGGGCCTCAGTAACCTCAATTGTAAAAGGGAAGGGGAAGACCGTGAGTCCCATACAGGACAGGGGTGTATACATACAGATTAGCTTGAATCTACTCCAGCCCCGAGGGCAGTACCTGGTACACAGCAAGCGCTTATGAAGAAATACCAATAGAAGAAAAAACAAAGAGACCAATAAAAAAATAGGTGCCGGGCAGGGTTCGAAATGGAAGAGAAGAAAGACGGTTTGGAACATGTGTAGTTGGAGGTGTCGGAGGACCTTAGTCCACATGGTCCCTGGCCCAGGGAACTGGACGATGTAGACGGGACGAGTTTCAAAGGCAGCTGAGAGGTCGAACAGGATTGGCATAGAGTAGGAGCTATTGGATTTGGCCAGAAGGAGATCATTGGTGACCTTTGAAAGGGCAGTTTCAGTGGACTGCAGGGGACGGAAGCCAGATTGAAAGGGGTCTATGAGAGAGTTGGAGTTGAGGAATTCGAGGCAGCAAGTGTAGACGACTCTTCCTAGGAATTTGGAAAGTAAGGGTAGAAGGGAGATAGGGGGATAACTGGAAGGGGCAGTGGGGCCAAGAGAGGGGTTTTTCTAGGATGGGGGAGACGTGGTCATGTTTGAAAACAGAGGGGAAGAAACCATTGGAGAGTGAGCTGTTGAAGATGGAAGTTAAAGAGAGGAGGAAGGAAGGGGTCAGTGTTTTTATAAGATGAGAGGGACTGGGGTCCGAAGCACAGTTGGATGGGATGGCACTTTAGAGGAGGGAGGAGATCTCATCTGAAGATACTGCTGGGAAGGATAGGAAATTAGAGGAGAGGGTTGAAAGCCGGGGGATAGAGAAAGGGGAGAGGTGACTATGGGGAGGTCAGATCTGATCGTGTTAATTTTCCTAATGAAGTAGGTGGCCAGATCGTTGGGAGTGAGGGATGGAGGAGGGGGAGGAACAGGGGGCCTGAGGAGGGAGTTAAATGTCCGGAACAGCTGACGGGGGTGATGGGCAAGGGTGTCAATAAGGGAAGAAAAAGAACTTTGCCTGTCAGAGGAGAGAGCAGAGGTAAGGCAGGAAATGATCAATTTAAAGTGAACAAGCTTGACTTGGTGTTTAGACCTTCGCCAGCAGCGTTCAGCAGCTCGAGCATGAGAGAGAAAGAGGCAGACAGTGGCAGAGATCTAAGGCTGTGGGTTAGTGGAGAGCGAGCGACGAAAGGAAAAAGGAGCGAGCGAGTTGAGATGGGTAGAGTGGGTAGAGTTGTAAGCCGTAATCTGGTCATCAATAGTGGGTAGAAAGGCTAGGGAGGCATGGTGGGGGTGTGAGGCACTGAGAGAAATGGATGGGGTCGAGAGAGCGGAGGTCTCTGTGGGGTAGTAATATACATTTACAAGGGGTAGGAATGTGAGTGAGGAGGCGGGTGAGAAGGATATGGTCAGAGAAAGGGATTTCAGAGTTGGTAAGAGTGGAGATGGTGCAGAGGTAAGAGATGATGAGGTCAAGGGTGTGACCAGGTAGGTGAGTGGGCAAGGTTGGGTGGAATAGGAGGTTGGGGGAGTCAAGGAGAGATAGAAGGCGGGTGGCAGAGGAGTCGCCGGATATATCCATGTGGATGTTGAAGTCTCCTAGGATCAGTGTGGACATGGTAAAGGAGAGAAGGAAGGTGAGAAAGGGGTCAAAATGGTTAAAGAAGTTGGAGGTGGGACCAGAAGGGCGGTAGATGATGGCTACAAGAATCTGGAGGGGTTGGTAGAGGCGAATAATATAGACTTCAAAGGAGGGGAAGGAAAGGGATGGAGGAGGAGGGATGGTGCGAAAGCGACATTGGGGTGCGAGAAGGAAGCCGACACCTTCTCCTTTCCCGGTGAGTCTGGGGGAGTGGGAGAATAAGAGGCCTCCTCTGGAGAGAGCAGCAAAGAGACCATGTCATCCAGGGTAAGCCAAGTTTCAGTGAGGTCGAGGAGGAGGAGAGAGCGAGAAAGGATCAGGTCAAGGGTGAAAGGGAGCTTGCCTATAATGGAGCGGGGATTCATTCATTTATTTATTTAATCGTATTTATTGAGCTCTTACTGTGTGCAGAGCACTATACTCAGCGCTTGGGAAGTACAAGTCCGCAACATATAGAGACGGTCCCCACCCAACAACGAGCTCACGGTATAGAAGGGGGAGACTGACAGCAAAACAAAACATGTGGACAGGTGTCAAGTCGTCAGAACAAATGAAGTAACGCTAAATGCACATCATTAGCAAGATAAATAAAATAGTAAATATGTACAAGTAAAGTAAATAGAGTAATAAATCTGTACAAACATATGCGGGTGCTGTGGGGAAGGGAAGGAGATAGGGCGAGTGGGATGGGGAGGACAAGAGGAAAAAGGAGGCTCAGTCTGGGAAGTCCTCTTGGAGAAGGTGAGCTCTCAGTAAGGCTTTGAAGGGAGGAAGAGAGCTAGTTTGGTGGATGTATTGAGGGAGGGCATTCCAGGCCAGGGGGAGGACGTGGACAAGGGGTCGACGGCCAGACAGTCGAGAACGAAGTACAGTGAGGAGGTTAGGGGCAGAGGAGCGGAGGGTGCGGGCTGGGCTGTAGAAGGAGAGAAGGAGGTGAAGTAGGAGGGGGCGAGGTGATGGAGAGCCTTAAAGCCGAGAGTGAGAAGTTTTTGCTTGATGCGTAGGTTGGCAGGCAGCCACTGGAGATTTTTGAGGAGGGGGGTAACATGCCCAGCGCGTTTCTGCACAAAGATGATCCGAGCAGCAGCTTGAAGTATAGACTGAAGTGGGGAGAGACAGCAGGATGGGAGATCAGAGAGGAGGCTGATGCAGTAATCCAGTCGGGATAAAATAAGAGATTAAACCAGCAAGGTAGCGGTTTGGATGGAGAGGAAAGGGAGGATCTTGGCGATGTTGCGGAGGGAATGATTTGGCGACCGTCTGGGTGAGGAGAGAATTTTGAGGGAGGGGTGGGAGGGGTTGGAAGCGGGGAGATTGGCGGGGAACTGAGCAAAAGGTGGGGGATGAGGGCTGGCGCTGGTACAGAGGGATTCGAGGGAGGGGCGGGGAGGAGGGGTGGGGGCGGAGCAAAGGGAGGGAAAGAGCAGGGCTGGGGAAGGGAAGGGGAAGGTGAGGACTGGGAAGGGCCGATGGTAGCAGGGGAATTGATAGGTCATAGTGAGGTTAGCGAGGTAAATGACAGCACAGAGAGCAGTTAACAATTAACGTGCAATGGCAACTATAAAATAAAATAATAAAACAGTGAAATAATAATAAAATAAATGGCAACAATAAAATAAGCCGGTGTTGCCCATACCAGAAGGCTGAATTGTCCTATCGTCCATTAAATCAAAAAGGCTAAAGAGAGGTGTGGTAGGAGGGAGCAATTTGCTGGAGGGGTTTAAACCTGATGATGAGGAGTTTCTCTTTGATGTGTAAGGGGATGGGCAACATGAGTGAAGGAGTGGTGAAACATGGCCTGGGCGTTTTTGTGGAAAACATATCTGGTCAGTAGACTGAAGTCCGGCCTGGAGTGGGGAGAAAGCGGAAGCAGGGAGCTCAGCAGGGAGGCCCAACCTCTGTCTCTCCCAAGTATCTCGTAGGGCTCTTTTTAGCACAAACCTTAGGTGGTCGACGGGAAAGTGCTCTGGAAAGATGAAGGCATTCTACATCTTTTCTAAAGCATTCTGATTGTCTTCACTGGGCCACGGCTATCAAAAGGATCTTTTGCCCTCACCAGTATGGAAAGCAATTCTTAAACTGCCTTTCTCCACTTTGTTTTCAGTCTCCATTTTGCATTAATCTACCACTCTGTTGTAAAGTCATGCTTGAGGCACAAACTTCCCCTGTTGTCAATTTCAACCACATCCTGTCCTCAGTTGAGAAAATTGAAGATACACTTAATTGGATACTGTTGTTGGGGTGAAGTAACACCACGTCCACCAAAGACTATCACTGGCTACTTTTTCCACCTTTCAGGAACGATTGAGTCCCTTTTTACGCCAATGGACTATGTCTGTTCTCACTCAGATTTTTATTAAATATTGCAGAAAAACCCCCTCTAGTGCTATGTTGCTCCTATTTCTTTTGTTTTTTGGATTCGACACATCCCAAGCATTGTACTAGGCTCTGGGGTAGCTAGATCATCTAAGTCCTCAGTAAAGAATAGGAGGGAGAACATGGATGGAATCACCATTTTGCAGATAAGGCCTAGAGAGCATTCAGCAGGGAAGTGGCAGAGCCACCCTTGGAACTTAGGTCTCTGACTCCCAGGCCCGGACTCCATCCCCAAAGCCAGAAGCTGTTCTAATGGAATCCATGAAGGGTCAAAGTTCACCATGTTGACCGTTGCCCTACACTCGGAAATAAAAATGGAGGTGGGCAGTGTGGGTGACTTCACATTGCTGTTGATGATATTTCCTCTTTCGTCTGCCCAGAGACGAAGGTTACCATGTTCCAAGAGGGATTTAGGGAGAACACAAGACCAAATGGGATCTGTGGTATCTCAAAACAGTGGATTACTTTCAATCGGTAATCTGAATGAGACTCAAATTGATCAATCAATAAATAAATCCTCCTCCTGCTACACGCCACCTCGCCCACTCACCAAGTTGATCACACCCTCGGCCTAAACATCTCCTACCGCTGCACTATCTCCACCCTCACCAACTCTGAAATCCCTCTCTCTGATCATAACCTTCACACCTGCCTCTTCACTCACACTCCTCTCCCCTGTAAATCCATATTACTATCTCAAAGAGACCTCCACTCTCTCGACCCCATCCATCTTTCTCAGCTCATCACACCCCACCTCGCCTCCGTATCCTCTCTACCCAATCCTGATGACCAGATTACTGCTCTCAACTCCACCATCTCTACTCAACTCAATTTGCTCGCTCTCCTTTCCCTTCGCTGCTCCCGTACCACTAACCCACAGCCTTGGATCACTGCCACTCTCCGCTTCCTTTGCTCTTATGCTCGAACTGCTGAATGCTGCTGGCAAAAGTCTAACCACCAAACCAACCTTGTTCACTTCAGTGAACTTAACTCTGCCCTCTCTTTTGCTAGACAAAACTATTTCTCCTCCCTTATTGACACCCATGCCCATTATCCCCATCAGCTCTTCCGTACATTTAATTCCCTTCTCAGGCCCCCTTTTCCTCCCCTCCCGCCATCCATCACCCCCAACGATCTGGCCTCCTACTTCATTAGTAAAATTACCTCCATCAGGTCTGAGTGCCCCAAAGTCGCTCCTCCCCTTTCCCCAACCCCCCAGCTCTCAACCCTCTCTGCTACTCTCCCATCCTTCCCAGTAGTATCATCAGATGAGATCTCCCTTCTCTCAAGTGCTACTCCATCCACCTGTGCTTCAGACCCCATTCCCTCTCATCTTATCAAATCTCTTACCCCTTCCCTCCTCCCCTCCTTAACTTCCATCTTCAACAGCTCGCTCTCCACTGGTTCCTTCCCCTCTGCCTTCAAACATTTCCACGTCTCCCCCATCCTAAAAAAGCCCTCTCTTGACCTCACCTAACCTTCTAATTATCGCCCTATCTCCCTCCTACCATTCCTTTCTAAACTCCTAGAACAAGTCGTCTAAACCCACTGCTTCGAATTCCTCAACACCAACTCTATCCTTGGCCCCCTCCAATCTGGCTTCCGTCCCCTACACTCCACTGAAACTGCGCTCTCAAAGGTCACCAACGACCTCCTTCTTACGAAATCCAACGGCTCCTACTCTATCTTAATCCTACTCGATCACTCAGCTGCCTTCGACATTGTGGACCACCCCCTTCCCCTCAACACGGTATAATAATAATAATAATGATAACTATAATAATGGTATTTGTTAAGCGCTTACTATGTGCAAAGCACTGTTCTAAACTCTGTGGAGGTTACAAAGTGATCAGGGTGTCCCACGAGGGGCTCACAGTTTTAATCCCCATTTTACAGATGAGGTAATTGGGACACAGAGAAGTTAGGTGACTTGCCCAAAGTCACACAGCTGACAATTGACAGAGCCGGGATTTGAACCCATGACCTCTGACTCCAAAGCCCGTGCTCTTTCCACTGAGCCACGCTGCTTCTCCAACCTTGGCTTCACTGATTCCGTCCTCTCCTGGTTCTCCTCTTATCTCTCTGGCCGTTCATTCTCAGTCTCCTTTGCGGACTCCTCCTACCCCTCCCATCCCCATACTTTAGGGGTTCCTCAAGGGTCATTTCTTGGTCCCCTTCTGTTCTCTATGTACACTCACTTCCTTGGTGAACTCATTCACTGCCATGGCATCAACTATCATCTTTACGCTGATGATACTCAAATCTACATCTCAGCCCCTGCTCTCTCTCCCTCCCATCAGGCTCGTATCTCTTCCTGCCTTCAGGACATCTCCATCTGGATGTCTACCAGCCATCTAAAACTCAATATATGCAGGACTGAACTCCTTATCGTCCCTCCCAAACACTCCCCTCTCCCTGACTTTCCCATCACTGTAGATGGCACTACCATCCTTCCCGTCTCAAAAGCCCACAACCTTGGTGTCATCCTCGACTCCGCTCTCTCGTTCACCCAACGCATCCAATCCGTCACCAAAACCTGCCGATCTCATCTCCACAACATCGCCAAGATCCGCCCTTTCGTCTCCATCCAAATTGCTACCTTGCTGGTTCAATCTCTCATCCTATCCCGACTGGATTACTGAATCACCTCTCCTCTGATCTCCTATCCTCCCCACTTCAGTCTATATTTCATTCTGCTGCCCGGTTCATCTTTGTGCAGAAAAGCTCTGGGCATGAAACTCGTCTCCTCAAATATCTCCAGTGGCTGTCTGATTAACAAATACCATTATTATTGTTATTATTACAAGATAGCAGAGTTGGTAGACACGTTCCATGACAAATGGTGGATCACAATAGAGATCCTTTTTTGGAGGTCGGCCAGTTTAGTCACTGGGGCGACCTTTAGATATCCTATTAGTTTGGATGCAAATGTGATCTCAGCTATCAAACCTCAGATTGTTAATCAGACAATATGTACACAGTAAGTATGACTCAATGAATGAATAAACAACCCTGAATGTTATATAAATGTAAAGCATATTTTATATGGTATTTATTAAAGTGCTTACTATGTGCAGGGCACTGTTTTAAGGGCTAGAGTAGATACAAGGTAATCAGTCATTCAGTCACTTAGTCAGTTGTATTTTTTGAACACTTACTTCATGCAGAACACTACACTAAATTCTTGGGAGAGTACAATGCAACAATAAACACATTCCCTGCTCACAGCTAGCTTATAGCCTAGAGGGGGATATGGATATCAAAATGACATATAAGTGTATAAGTGCTTTGGGACTGGAAGGTAGGATGAGTAAAGGGAGCAAGTCAGGGCAACACAGAAGAGAGTGGGAGAAGAGGAAAGGAGGGCTTAGTCAGGGAAGGCCTTTTGGAAGAAATGTGCCGTCAATAAGACTTTGAAAGAGGGTGTGGGCAAGGTAATTGTCTATGGAATATGAGGCAGGAGGGCATTCCAGATCAGAGAAAGGATATGGGCAAGAGGTCGGAAGAGAGATGGATGAGATCGAGGTACAGTGAGAAGGTTGGCATAGAAGAGCGAGGTGTGTGGGCTGGGTTGTAGTAGGAGAGCAGCAAGGTGAAGTAAGAGGGAGCAAGGTGATTGAGTTCTTTAAAGCCAATGGTGAGCAGTTGCTCTCTGATGCAGAGGTAGATGGGTAATCGATGGAGTTTTTGATGAATGGAAAAATATAGCCTGAACGTTTTTGTAGAAAAATGATCCGGGCAGCAGAGGGACATATGGACTGGAGTGGGGAGAAGCAGGAGGCTGGGATGTCATCAAAGAGAATGATACAATAATCCAGTCGGGAGAGTATAAGTGATTGGATTATGAGGTAGCGGTTTGGTTGGAGAGGAAAGGCCAGAGAAGCAGCGTGGCTCAGTGGAAAGAGCCCGGGCTTGGGAGTCAGAGGTCGTGGGTTCCAATCCCAGCTCCACCAATTGTCAGCTGTGTGACCTTGGGTAAGTCACTTCACTTCTCTGGGCCTCAGTTCCCTCATCTGTAAAATGGGGATGGACTGTGAGCCCCCGTGGGACAACCTGATCACCTTGTATGCTCCCCAGCGCTTAGAACAGTGCTTTGCACATAGTAAGCGTTTAACAAATACCATCGTTGTTATTATTATAAAAGTCGAACCACCAGTATTTAGCAATGGGCTGAATGAGAGAGAGGAGTCGAGTATAATGCCAAGGTTATGAGCCTGTGAGACAGGAAGGATGACGAGATCGTTTACATTGAAGGGAAAGCGAGTGGATCGACATGATTTGGGTGGGAAGGTGAGGAGTTCTGTTTTGGACACGCTAAGCTTGAGGTAATGGAAGGACATCCAAGTACAGATGTCTTGAAAGCAGGAAGAAATGCGAGACTGCAGAGTGGGAGAGAGATCAGGGATGGAGATGAAGATTTGCCTATTATCCAGATAGAGGTGGTAGTTGAAGCCAGGAGAGTGAATGAGTTCTCCAAGGGAGTGGGTGTAGATGGAGAATAGAAGAGGGCGCACAACTGAACCATGAAGGACACCTACAGTTAAGGGTTCGGAGGCAGAGGAGGAGCACGTGAAAGAGACTGAGAATAAGCGTACAGAGAGAACCAAGAGAGGACAGTGTCAGTGAAGCGGAAGTTGGATAAAACGTCCAGGAGAAGAGGGTGGCAGTGCCCAAGGCAGCTGTTAGTTCGAGGAGGATTAGGATGGATTTGGCATGGTGGAGATTCATCCTTCAATTGTATGTATGGGGCGCTTACAGTGTGAAGAACACTGTACTAAGCGCTTGAATCGTTGATGACCATTGAGAGGGCAGGTTCTTTGGAGTGAAGGGGACAGAAGCCAGTTTGGATGGGGTCATGGAGAGAATTGGAGGAGAGAAAGTTGAAACATCGAGTGTTCACAATGTGCCTCAAGGAGTTAAGAGAAGAATTAGGAGGGAGATGGGGTGATGCCTCGGGGGAGCTGGAGGGTCAAGCGAGGGTCTTTTTAGGGTATGGGAGATATGAGTATGTTTGAAAGCACTGGTGAAGAAGCCATCGGAGACCAAACCGCTGAAGATGGCTGTTAGGGAGGAAAGAAGTGAGGGGGCAAGTGTTCTGATCAGGTGCGACGGAATGGGGTTGGATGTGCAGGTGAAGGGGGTAGATTTTGAGAGAAGGCAGAAGATCTCCAACTGAGATGATACTGGGAGAGATGGGAGAGTTGAAGAGGTGACAGGAGAGGGCATAATTGAAGGCAGTTAGAAGGCTGCCCAGGAGCATCAGAGAAAGCCCAATTGTTCCAACTTCATCTCGGTGGATGCTCCATATTACCGCCCCTTCCACCACCACATGGTTTCCTACCGCAAAGCTGCGAATTGAGGAGGTGGGCTGGGCAGGCTGAAGGGGGTGGGGCAAAGGAAGCAGAATGGCCCAGTGGGTAGAGCATGGGCCTGGGAGGCAGAAGGACCTGGGTTCTAATCCCAGATCTGCCACTTGTCTGCTGTGTGACCTTGGGTAAATAACTTCTCTTTGCCCCAGGTATCTCAGCTGGAAAATGGGGATTTAAATGGTGAGCACCATGTGGGACAGGGACTTTTTCCATCCCGATTAGCTGGTATCTACCCTAGCGGTTAGCACAGTGCCCGGAACATAGTAAGGACTTACCAAATACCACATATACACACAAAAAAGTGTGCAGAACAGAGCTGAAGAAGGTGGAGCTTTGCAGCGGTACCCCGAGCCCAGGGGTTCCTAGAAACATCCCTGCCCAGAGGACCCTAAGTGGGTGGGTGGGGCAAAGTTTTGTACCATGCAGGAAGGCCTTCTCTGTCCCAGGCCGTGCCAGCATCTTCCTGAAAACCCTACAGGGTGTTAGAGAAGCAGTATATAGTAGTGGATAGAATATGGGCCTGGGAGAAGGACCTGGGTTCTAATACTGCTTCTGCCACTTTTCTGCTGTATGACCTCGGGCAAGTCACGTCATTTCTCTTTACGTCATTTCTCGCATCTGCAAAATGGGGATTGAGACTGGGAACCCTATGTGGGACATGGACTGTCTCAGACCCAATTATCTTTTATCTCCCCCAGCGCTTAGTACAGTGACTGGTACATAGTAAGCTCTTAAGAAATACCACAATTTTTATTATTATTTTTGTTATTACCTACTTGTTAATTGGGGATAGGGCTTGTCAGAAATAAAATCAACATTGTGGTAGGTCCTCTCATCGTCATCAATCGTATTTATTGAGCGCTTACTGTGTGCAGAGCACTGTACTAAGCGCTTGGGAAGTACAAGTTGGCAACATATAGAGACAGTCCCTAACCAACAGTGGGCTCACAGTCTGCGGTACCCGCCAGGCCCGCCGATCTCTGGGCCTCTCTGTCCCCCAACATCCCCACCACACTACACGGCCTCCCAGGCTGGCGGTTACAGCTGATTCTGCTCGGCCTGAACCAGGTCAGGTCCTCCAGCCAGTTGACCGCCCCATTGTTCCCCTCCCCTCTCCTCTCCTCCTTCTCTCCAATTTACCCCGCTTTCCCTTCCCCACGTTCCCTCCGGAAGGAGTAACTTCTGCCACCACATGTCTGCTGTGTGATCTCGGGTAAGTCACTTCACTTCTCCGTGCCTCAGTTTCCTCATCTGTAAAATGGGAATACGGGTGTGAGCCCCATGTGGAACTGGAACTGTGTCCAAACTGATTAACTTGTATCCACCCCCCGCTTGGAACAGTGCTCGGCCCAAAATTACTGCTTAATAAGTACTATTATTATTATTATCATTATTACTATAAGCAGTAATAATGATAAAAATAAACCCTACTGCACCGCGGCCTTCCTCCGCCCCGCAGCCCCTCCCTTCCCGAGCCTCCAACGATTCTCCCCGCGCGCGGCCAGCGGGACGTGTAGAGGCCCGGGGTGCGCGGGCGCGAGGAGTCAGACGGGTGCGCGCCTCGGGAGGACGAGGATAAAGAACGGAGAATGCGCGCAACGGCCAAGGAGAGAGCGAGGATGGGGCGAAGGCGAGGAGCAGAGCATGCGCATATCACCAAGGGAGAGAGAGAGGGGCTCGGGCGTGTCGGGCGTGTCGGGGCGAAGGCGGGGCTCAGTGCAACCCCTGGCGGCGGTTGTTGGAGCTGCAGGCAGAACAGCGTCCACAGCGGCCGCCGCGGCGCCTCCTCATGCTCTTCCTGCTGCTGCCGCCACTGTGTTCTCCACCGTCCCGAAGGGCTTGGGGCGAAGCCCGGCCGTTCCGAGCCCCGGAACCCCCAGCTCCTGCCGCCGTCGGGCCCGAGCCACCCGCGGGGTTTGGGGGCCCAGGGGCGGGTTCCCGAGGGGGCCCGGCTGGGGCTCGCGCTCCGGTCGGAGCAGGAGGTTGGAGCGCCCCTCCTGGAGGATGCAGAGAGCGCGGCCCGGTGGAGAAGCTGCTCCTGCTAGGGGAGGGAGGTCGGGATCCACCGATTTTTTTCCAGGCATTATGAACGCCTGTCATTAATTACTTACAATAAAATAAAGAGAAGCCAGTCCCTAATTAAGATCAGGAGATTTTCTTCGGTGGTTACCTCTTATTAATGTGCTTTCCTTCGTATACTTTAACCTATCTTCCTTTAGGAAACAAGCCATCAATCAATTAACGGTATTTATTGATTGCTTACTTTGTGAAGAGCACCGTACTAAGTGCTTGGTAGACTGCAATACCACAGAGGTGGTAGGCATGTTCTTTGCCCACAGTGAGCGTATAGTCAAGAAGGGGAGACAGGCATTAATATAAACGAATAAATTACGATTGCAGCGCGCCCAAGTGGAAAGAGCACCTGCCTGGGAGTCAGAATGCCTGGGTTCTAATCCCAGCCTTGCCAGTTGCCTGTTGTGTCACCTTGGGCAAGTCACTTGACTTCTCTGGACCCTAGTTTCCTCGACTGTAAAACGAGGGTTAAAAACCTGTTTTCCCTCCTAATTAAACTGTGATCTCCATGTGCGACAAAGATGGTCTCTAAAATGTTTAACATGAATCTCCCTCAGTGCTGTGACACGTAATAAACCCTTAACAAATACCGTGATAACCGAAGTGCTGTGGGTCTGAGAGTGAGGTAACTATCAAGTTCTAAATGTATAAGCGATAAATCAAGACTTGTTTCAGAACACTTCCTTCACAGAAAATACATCAATCAAGGGCATCTATTGAGCACTTACCATGTGCAGAGTATACACTAAGTACCTAGGAGCATATATTACAACAGCATATAGGAAGAGCCAGAGTTTTTTTTTATTTTTTCCCTTTTATTCGGGCTGAAACCGCTGGTAAGTCATTGTCTTACCCTTGGTAGCAACAACTGGGAGATGGAGAACAAGTGTGGCTCAGTGGAAAGAGCCCGGGCTTTGGAGTCAGTGGTCATGCTTTCAAATCCCAGCTCTGTCAATTGTCAGCTCTGTGACTTCGGGAAAGTCACTTCACTTCTCTGTGCCTCAGTTACCTCATCTGTAAAATGGGGATTAAGACTGTGAGCCCCCCGTGGGACAACCTGATCACCTTGTATCCTCCCCCAGCGCTTAGACCAGTGCTTTGCACATAGTATGCGCTTAACAAATGTCATTATTATTATTATTTCACATGTGTGACATTACATCATGTGGTGTTGAGAAGCTCTGATCATTTCCAGAGAGATTTATAAAACAGTTTCCAGCAGTTCTAGATGATGAGTCTGGAGCTTCCAGTGTAAGTGAATACTGCGGCAAGAGTCCCTCACAGTTCAACTCTTGGTAAAGGGACTAGAAGCAACCTTCCTAAATCCTAACTCCGTCCCAACTGACTTTTGGAGGTCACCACAATTCAAACTTACCCAGGATGGTTTAATTCTAACTGCACATTGCTCTTGATTTTTCATCCTGCCACCCTCTCTTCACTCTGGCCCTCCACCTGGAACTCCTTCTCCAATAAATAATAATAATAATAATTGTGGAATGTATTTAGTAGCACTGCACTAAATGTTGGGGTATATACAAGATTCAATCTCCTAGACCGCAGTTCTCCCTATTTTCCAAACCCGACTTCCTCCAGGAAATCTACCCATATTAATTCTTAATACGGGAAGTCGTTACATCAGCCCAACAGCTACCCTTAGCACTTAGGTTTTTATACTCAACATTAATGTCTTCATATTAATATTATTATATGTTATAGCCTTTCATTCTTTCTCTCTCCCCCTCCCTCCGGGCTCGCATCTCCTCCTGCCTTCAGGACATCTCCATCTGGATGTCTGCCCGCCACCTAAAGCTCAACATGTCGAAGACTGAGCTCCTTGTCTTCTCTCCCAAACCTTGTCCTCTCCCTGACTTTCCCATCTCTGTTGACGGCACTACCATCCTTCCCGTCTCACAAGCCCGCAACCTTGGTGTCATCCTCGACTCCGCTCTCTCATTCACCCCTCACATCCAAGCCGTCACCAAAACCTGCCGGTCTCAGCTCCGCAACATTGCCAAGATCCGCCCTTTCCTCTCCATCCAAACTGCTACCCTGCTCATTCAAGCTCTCATCCTATCCCGTCTGGACTACTGCACCAGTCTTCTCTCTGATCTCCCATCCTCGTGTCTCTCTCCACTTCAATCCATACTTCATGCTGCTGCCCGGATTATCTTTGTCCAGAAACGCTCTGGGCATATTACTCCCCTCCTCAAAAATCTCCAGTGGCTACCAATCAATCTGCGCATCAGGCAGAAACTCCTCACCCTGGGCTTCAAGGCTCTCCATCACCTCGCCCCCTCCTACTTCACCTCCCTTCTCTCCTTCTACTGCCCAGCCCGCAACCTCCGCTCCTCCACCGCTAATCTCCTCACTGTACCTCGTTCTCGCCTGTCCCGCCGTCGACCCCCGGCCCACGTCATCCCCCGGGCCTGGAATGCCCTCCCTCTGCCCCTCCGCCAAGCTAGCTCTCTTCCTCCTTTCAAGGCCCTGCTGAGAGCTCACCTCCTCCAGGAGGCCTTCCCAGACTGAGCCCCTTCCCTCCTCTCCCCCTCGTCCCCCTCTCCATCCCCCCATCTTACCTCCTTCCCTTCCCCACAGCACCTGTATATATGTATATATGTTTGTACATATCTATTACTCTATTTATTTATTTATTTATTTTACTTGTACATAGCTATCCTATTTATTTTATTTTGTTAGTATGTTTGGTTTTATTCTCTGTCTCCCCCTTTTAGACTGTGAGCCCACTGTTGGGTAGGGACTGTCTCTATGTGTTGCCAATTTGTACTTCCCAAGCGCTTAGTACAGTGCTCTGCACATAGTAAGCGCTCAATAAATACGATTGATTGATTCATTCATTCATTTTTGATTGTAGAAAATATGTGCCTGCTTGTCATGAGGTCACAAACACCTTGAGAGGGAGAACTGTATGTTTTGCTTCTGGCATACTCTCCCATGCATTTAGTACAGTGTTCTGCACTCAGTAGACAATAAATACCATTAGCTGATTTTGCAGGGAAAGGAATTAAAAATGTAGGATCCAAGAATATCTGTGTTGGGCCTCTATTCATCCGTTGGGTTACCACATGCCCGTTTTGAAATGATACTATCATGAAAGGACAGGTTTGGGTTTGGCTGAAAAGAAGGGTGATATTTATGCCTTCGTGGCCTAACTTTGAGATTCTGGTTTTGCATGGCTTCACGGTGGTCAAACAGGATTGGTCTCAGTAGAAATTGCAAGAGTTTCTCAACCAGGTCTAGAAACACATCTTGTGTGCCCATGCCTTGAACTCCTCCTTCACAAGGATTCCCTTCACAAAATGCTCCCAATTTGCTCTCTGCTCATTGAGCGATGCCATTTTTGTTCTGGAAAGGAGACGACAAAAAAAAAATTACAGTGAGGTTTCAAAGCTAATACCACATTCCTGACTTCAGGTTTTGTTTTGATTTTTGTTGTTGTTGTTGTTGTTTACAGTACCTAGTGACAGAGAAGTGCCTTTTGGACTATTTTTGACACTTCAGGTAGTGTTCTCCGGAAGGACATAGTCACTGAAACATGATGAGCTGTTTCTCTTACATCGGTATTGAAAATATAAATGAAAAAGAATATTTTAGCTTTTATAGGGGTACTCTGGGTTGTGACAGTCAAAGCTGGTATGAAGTTGTTAGGAGACTGAAGGAAGCTGAGATTATACTGACACCTGTTGGCATCAGAGTTCCTTAACAAACACCATAAAACAAAACAAAAAAAAAGAAACAAAGAAAAACACCCAGAATCCTGGCACGAGCCTAGTCCAAATTCCTCCTGTGTCCATAATGAATCCTCCTGACAGTGGTACTTGGATTTTATTCTCAGGGACTGGTGCTGAGTCTCAATAAGCGCCAGTGCATACAATATATGTAGTTCAATGCTTGGTGCAATGTTTTGTACAAAAGAAGTGCTCAATAAATTTCACTGATGGATTGACTGAGCACATATATAACATGGGTCGTGTTACGGATATATTCCATATTAGCCCTCCTATTTATTTACTACCTTTCTGCCTTGTAGTTTTTGTTTCATTGTGCCCCATTTTGTCCTCGGTATTTTAGAGCTTCTCCGAGTTAGCACTCATTTCCGCAAACCTGTCTCCGTGATCATTTTTCACCATGAATTTTGCAGCACTTTACCATTTCAACAGTTGCTGTAAAGGTTTCTTAGCTAATATTCAAGAAGGCGTATGATGATATATTCCCAGGTTTATGTCCAAAGTGCCCTCTTGGCTCTCGGTTGTCTCTGCTTTTCCTTTTGGCTGCCCGAAATTATCACAGAAGCCTTGGGCCCCTTCAAAAGCAGCCAGATATTTAGATACCTTGCTAAACATTACAGCAACATTTTGGTATTTATTCATCTCCATTTACCCTCTTTTGCTATCTGTACTGAAGGTCTTTTATTGTACCAACCTGCGCTATAAAACAACAAATGCTTAGATGAGGAACTAAGGCTGTCTGGAACAAGCTTCCAATTAGCACTTAGTTGTAAGCACTTAACAGATACCGCAATTATTATTATTTTTAGTCAGTGCTTTGTTCAGTGTTAATTTATTGGGGTGTGTGTGTGTGTGTGTGTGTGTGTGTGTGTGTGTGTGTGTGTGTGTGTGCATGTGCATGATATTGCTCCTGCATGCTTTCTTCCCAGCAATCGCTGTGGCAAGGAAAGAAGGGAAAGCTGAAAAAATATAAGGACATCATATTGGGAGAGACCAATAATTTATCTTCATTAGCATGATTAGTGTCTGTGTAGGTGTGTATAACAGCACTGAACTAGCAGCTGGATTAGGAAAGCAGCATGGTTTAGTGGATAGAGCGCAAGCCTGGGAGGCAAAAGGATCTGGGTTCTAATCCCGGCTCCTCCACTTTTATGCTATGTGACCTTGGGCAAATCACTTCACTTCTCTGGGCCTCAGTTACTGCATTTGTAAAATGGGGATTAAGATTGTGAGCCCCATGTGGAACAGGGAATGTGCTCAACCCGATTGACCTGTGTCTACCTCAGACCTTAGAGTAGTGCTTGGCACAAAGTAAGGGCTAAACAAGTATCATCATTATTGTTATCAGTGCTGAGTCTTTGGCATTTGTTGTTGGCACGACCAGAATTGCTGCTCCTTTACCATGATGGTCTGATGGAGTGAGAGTCTCTCTCTTGCTTCCTTGCTTGTGAGCAGTTCATTCGTTCATTCAATCGTATTTATTAAGTGTTTTCTCTGTGTAGAACATTGTACTAAGTACTTGGGAGAGTACAATAGAATGGTAAACAGAGCAGTTGATCATGAGCAGTCCAATGTCAGTGTCAAGAACCTCTTCCCATGTGCTAGAAGCCCTATTCCTTGAAGGGTGAGAGAGTGAGTAGAGCTTGATGTAAAGAAGACCTGGATCCCCTTCAAGACCAAAGGTTCGAAGTCTTCCATCACCAAATG
Source organism: Tachyglossus aculeatus (assembly GCF_015852505.1). Lineage (NCBI taxonomy): Eukaryota > Metazoa > Chordata > Mammalia > Monotremata > Tachyglossidae > Tachyglossus > Tachyglossus aculeatus. The sequence goes on along the minus strand of NC_052070.1, from coordinate 103,878,754 downwards.
TCTAGTCCAGCCTTCACGATAACTTGAATTGCCAGAATCTGATGCCAGCATTCTTTATAACTGCCTACCCCATCTTCGATTTTACACCCTGTGAGGCATTGAGGCAATGTCTGATTTAATTCTAATTTCCCTATCCCGCGATTAGCCCAATGCTCAGCATAAAGAACATGTTTAATATAACCAACCAGCCGACCAAGCAAACAAACACAGTTCTTTGTGCCAATTGGTTAAAATGACCTTGTCTGTATTAGTATCTTTTTTGACTGCTTGTGCTTATGCTAATATTCCAGAACAAAAGGCTTTCTGTCCACGGTCAGTTGAGACCAAACCCTTTTACATTATAGGTTTCAAAATGCCTGCTCGGGTTGTGGAAGAGTTAAATACTTTGTCTTTCCCTCACTGTGTTCAATATTTTATAGGCATTAGGTTCTTTCTCTGTCTATTCAGTTCAAAGAAATGCAAATATGCTCTGACACTATTTGCCCTTATCAATAATACATATATAGCTCTCCTTTATGTTCATTCAATCATACTTAACGAATGCTTACTGTGTGCAGAGCACTGTACTAAATGCTTGGGAAAGTACAATACAACAATAATGAAAATCCCTGACCACAATGAACTCACAGTCTGAGGGGTGCTGAGACAGACAACAATACAGATAAATAAAATTACAGATATATACATCAGTTCTGTGGGTCAGGGAGAGGGGATAGAAAGGCAAAGAGAACAGGTCAGGGCAATACAGAAGGGAGTAGGAAATGAGGAAAAGTGGGGCTTAGTCTGGGAAGACCTCTTGGAGGAGATGTGCCTTCAGTAAGGCTTTGAAGTTGGGAAAAGTAATTGTCTGGCAGATCTGAGAAGGGACAGCATTCCGCGCCAGAGGTAGGATGTCAGCCAGGAGTCGGCAGTGAGACAGGTAAGATCGAGGCACAGTGAGAAAGTTAGCACCAGAGTAGCGAAGTTTGCATGTTGGGTTGTAGAAAGAGATAAGCGAGGTGCGTTAGGAGGTGGCAAGGTAGTAGAGTGTTTCAAAGCTAGTGGTGAGGAGTTTTTGTTTGATAAGGAAGTGGATAGGCAGCCACTGGAGATTTTTGAGTAGTGGGGCGAAATGTTCTGAATGTTTCTATAGAAAGATGATCCGGGCAGTGGAGTGGGGAGAGGCAGGAGGTTGGGAGGTCAGCATGGAGGTTGATGTAGTAATCTAGGCGGGATAGGATGAGTGATTGTATCAACGTGGTAGCAGTTTGGATGGAGAGGAAAGAGTAGACTTTAGCGATGTTATAAGGTGGGACTGAGAGGGTTTGGTGAGGGATGAATATGTGGGTTGAATGAGAGAGAGGATCAAGGATAACGCCAAGGTTATAGGCTTATGCAATGGGAAGCATGGTGATGCCATTTACAATGACGGGAAATCCCGAGAGTACTGAGGGGCTGAGGGAGGGGTGAATACCAGTGCTTAAAGGGAATAAACCCAAATGCATAGGTGATACCGAATGGAGAGGAAATGGGAGAGATGAGGGCTTTGTCGAAGAAGGTCTTGGAGGAGATATGATTTTAATAAAGCTATGAAGGTCAGAAGAATAACGGTCTGTCAGATATGAAGGGGAAGGGAGTTTAAGACCAGATGGAGGTTGTCTAATGGATAGAGCATGGGCCTGGGAGTCAGAAGGTCATGTTTTTTTAATCCTGACCCTGCCACTTGTCTACTGTGTGACCTTGTTGCCTAAATGTGTTGCCAATTTAGATTTTGTATTTAGTTTTTGTTCATTTTTTTGTTTGTGTTATTTGTTAAGTCCTTTCAATGTGCCAGGCAGTGCGTTAAGTGCTGGAGTAGAGATGAGATAATCAGATTGGATACAGTTTCTGTCCCACATGGGGCTCACAGTCTTAATCCCCATTTTATGGATTACATAACTGAAACCCAGAGAAGTGAAGTAACTTTCCCAAGGTCACACAGCAGTAGACAAGTGGTAGGATCAGAATTCAAACCCAGATCCTTCTGTCTCCCTGACCCATACTGTGTCCACTAGGCCATGCTGTTTTGTGTATGGCTTTTTTGGTGCAGGCTGATATATTACTCTGGTTCTGTCTAGACAGAATATCATCATCAGTAACACTAGTAGTACTCGTATTTAGTAAGTGCCTACTTTGTGCAAAACAGTGTAAAACGTACTGGAAAAAATGCACTGTGAGAATTTGACACGGTTCCCAAACTCCGAGATTCACCATATATGAAGAAAGAGGAATAGGGCATTAGCTGTAGACACATGGGAAAGATCAATCAAAGAATTCACAGCCACATATCTGTTGTGTGACCTTGGGCAAGTCACTTCATTTATCTACGTCTCAGTTACTTCTCTTGTAAAGTGGGGATTGAGACTATGAGGCCCAGGTGGGACAGGGATTGGGTCTAACCCTGTTTGCTTGTAGCTGCTCCAGTGTTTCTAAATGTGCCTGGTACTTAGTAAACGCTTTAACAAATACCACAAAAAAGCAAACAAAAACTAAATTATAAATCTAAATTGACAACAAATTGCTAAATAACTGTCACGGAATTCTGTAACATAGCCAGCACATTGATTAGTAGTGATAGACGAGGAAATAAAAAAGAATAAAAAAAGCAATGACATTCTCCGAGAGCTGTCTACCAGAATGTAGCAGCTATGTGCTTCTAGTACTAAGGGCCAGTGGAATGGTCTGCAGCTCTGTATTGCTAACAACCTTGTCTGCGGCTGTGGTACATGCACACCCTTTGGAAAAGTTCTACAGAAGTAATTGGACTTAAAGAGGGGAATGAAAGTTTGAGGACTGGTTGACCCATAGTCCCTGATTAGCAAAGGAAGAGGCTTCAGTCAGTCCAAAGATAACTCACAATGGCTCTGGAATGCTTGAGGCTCTGACTTGACTTCATTCAGAGCATCAACAGGGAAAACCATTCTGGAACTTCCTACTTCCAGCATGCTGATGCATTTGGTACTCTGCCCATAGTATGAGAAGACTAGCATCTGCTGAAGTGGTCACTGTGGCAATAGATCTGCCTTATACTCTGAGCTACAAGGAGCCTGAAATTCTGCTCCTCTAACCACAGCCCCTTCACGATTTTTTTGTTTTGTGTATTCTTCTGTGTTGTGTTTTATTGTTTCATCATTCCTGATGTGTTTGTCTTCCCACTTCTCCCACTTACATTCTTCAGTGTGAGTCCCCCAGGGGGTAGGTGGTCATGTCTAATTCCCACCTATGGATTTCTTCCCAGCACGTTGTACAGTTGGTTCTCTGCATACAGTAAGAACTTAATAAATACTGTTACTATGACTACCTCTACTACTTCTATTAGTACTGTAACTACTACTAGTAAGAGCTCAGTGAATGCCTTTGATCACAAGAAATCAAGGAGAGGCTGAGAAGAGTGAGTGAAAGGAAAAATGCAATAACGATTTTTGTGCAGAGATAATGAAACTCATAAGGGACAAATATTCCAATTTTTCAGGGCTGGTTCGAATTTCCACCCAGGAGTTCTTTTAGAGAGGTCATCACAACATCTTTTATTATAAACTCACTAAATTGTGATTGTGATCAAGATGCCTGTGTACAGTGTTCGACATATGGAAGAAGAATTCTGTCACCAAGGTGTTAAGCGTATATTGGAAACCTGTCTGGGTTGATTTGTCAGCCTGACATAGGTTCTAAGCCTTAAGGGAAGGAATTGATGCCTCTCCAGGTGGACTAGACAGTGGAATGAATAAAGAATGAAAGCCTAATGAATAATAACAGGAGTAATTCAATGAAAGACGAAACCTCAGATTCCAGGTTTTCACCAAAGCCTTTCTGTCCTGACATTGTGAATGTTGGTTCTCATTAATACGTGAGCTCTTTGTGAGACAGAGACCATGTCTAAACTGATTATCGTGTCAGTCAGTCAATTGTATTGATTGAGCGTTTACTATGTGCAGAACAGTGTATTAAGCGCTTTGGAGAGTAGAATATAACAGTTTAACAGAAACATTCCCTGCCTACAACAAGCTTATCATCTTGTATCTCCCCACATTGCTTGGTAATGTGCTTGGCACATAGCAAGCCCTGATCAAATAATTATGGTACTCGTTAAGCCCTCATTATGTGCTAAGCATTGTACTAAGCGCTGGGATAGATACAAGATAATTGGGTTGCGCACAGTCCCTGTCAGTCAGTCAATCACTCAATCGTATTTACAGAGTGCTTACTGTGTGCAGAGCACTGTACTAAGTGCTTGAGAGAGTATAGTATAACAATGTAACAATACATTCCCTACCCACAATTAATTTACCACCTTGTATCCCCCCACAGAGCTTCGCAAAGTTTCTTATCATATAGTAATCCCTGAGCAAATAATTATGTTACTTGTTAAACCCTCATTATGTGCTAAGCATTGTACTAAGCGCTGGGGCAGATACAAGACATTTAGGTGGACACAGTCCATGTCAGTCAATCAGTCAGGCAATTTTATTCAGCATTTACTTTTTGCAGAGCATATACTCTGTGCTTACTGTCCCATATGGAGCTTACAGGTTTATGTAGGAGGGAGCTCACTGTGCTCAGGGAATGTGCCCGTTCATTGTTATATTGCATTCTGCCAAGCGCTTAGTACACTGCTTTGCAAACAGTAAGCGCTCAATAAATGCAAATGAATGAATGAATGAATGAATGAATGAATGAATGAAGTACGATTTGGTCGGGAAGCAGCATCGCTTCGTGGAAACGGGCTTGAGAGTCAGAGATCGAGGGTTCTAATCTAAGCTCTGCCACTTGTCTGTTGTGTGACCTTGGTCAAGTCACTTAACTTCTCTGTGTCTCAGTTACCTTATGTGTAAAATGGGGGTGAAGACCTTGAGCCCCAAGAGGGACAACCTGGCTACCTCGTAACTACCCCAGCGCCTAGAACAAATCTTGACACATAGTAAGCGCTTAGAAAATACAGCTATCATTATCACCATCATCATTATCATCTCCATTTTATAAATAAGGAAACTGAGGCACAGATAAGTTAAGTGACTTGCCCGAGGTCACACAGCATACAAGTTTCAGATCTCTGTGGTTAGGGAATGGGGGTCTACCAATTCTGTTATATTCTACTCTCCCAAGCTCTTAGTAGAGGGCGCTGTACAATATAAGCACTCAATAATTTGATTGATTGAAGTGGCAGAACTGGGATTAGAATTCAGGTCCTCTGACTCCCAGGCCCATGTTTTTTTTTTCCAAAAGGGCATTGTATTATTATAATTATAATAATAATAATCACTATTTTTATTATCATTACCACTATTTTGAATACCAGTTTGTCACAAGTTTTAATATGTGTTTCATACCTATTTTAGGTATTTATATCAAATTTGGTTTTGGTTTTGTATATTCTGATTAATAAATTGGTTTTCTATGTTTCAGTACAGTTTCCTATCATGTTAATAAGATTAAGGAGAATTCTCCTCACTGACATAATATTAATGATGGAATTTATTAAGCGTTTACTATGTGTTAAACACTGTTCTAAGAGGGAATAATATTAACCAGCTCCCTTACTGATACTCATCTGTGGCCACACAATGCGTCTTAAAATAATGGAGCACCTGACTGGAAATTAACATACTTAAGGATGGGTTTGATCACACTAATTGCAAACCATTTGATGAATTAGGGTATATGCTGATAATGTCCAGGAAAGAAGTCAAGATCATTCTAAGTTATTTCAAAAATTACAATTGCACCTTACTACTTAATCACTCAACTAAAATCATTCGCAGAATTCCTGTCTTGCTCAATCAATCAATTACTAGTGAAGCAGCTTGTCTCAGTGGAACGAGCATGGGTTTAGGAGTCAGAGGTCGTGGGTTCTAATCCTGACTCCGCCACTTGTCAACAGTGTGGCTTTGGGCACGTTGCTTCACTTCTCTGTTGCCTCAGTTACCTCATCTGCATAATGGGTATTAAAACTGTAAGCCCCACATAGGACAACCTGATCCTTGTATCTACTATGTGCTTGGTCCACAGTAAGTGCTGTTACGGGAGAAACTCGCGCTCCGCAGAGGGGGAGAGGTTAGGTTTCTCCTTGATTGAGGGTGTCGTACCCAAGGTGCAGGAATGAATGAAACTCACGAGAGATAAATCAGATAGAGCAGAATATGAAGAATAGCAGAATAGAATCTACACTCACTCCCTTGGTGAACTCATTCGCTCCCACGGCTTCAACTGTCGTCTCTTCGCTGATGACACCCAAATCTACATGATGATGATGATGATGACATTTATTAAGCGCTTACTATGTGCAAAACACTGTTCTAAGCGCTGGGGAAAATACAAGGTGATCAGGTTGTCCCACGGGGGGCTCACAGTTTAAATTCCCATTTTACAGATGAGGGAACTGAGGCACAGAGATGTTAAGTGACTTGCCCAAAGTTACACAGCTGATAGTTGGCGGAGCCGGGATGTGAATCCTCTGACTCCAAAGCCCGTGCTCTTTCCACTGATCCACGCTGCTACATCTCTGCTCCAGCTTTCTCTCCCTCCATTCAGTCTCGAGTCTCCTCCTGCCTTCAGGACATCTCCATCTGGATGTCTGCCCGCCATCTAAAACTCAATATGTCCAACACTGAACTCTTTATCTTCCCTCCCAAACCCTGCCCTCTCCCTGACTTCATCCTTCCCTTCTCACAAGCCGGCAATCTTGGTGTCATCCAAGATGACACCAAGAAGACTCTGCTCTCACCAAGATGACTCTGCTCTCTCGTTTATCCCTCACATCCAATCCTTCACCAAAACCTGCCGGTCTCAACTCCACAACATCGCCAAGATCTGCTCTTTCCTCTCCATCCAAACCACTACCCTGCTGGTTCAATCTCTCATCCTATCCCGACTGGATTACTGCATCAGCCTCCTCTCTGATCTCCCATCCTCCTGTCTTTCCCCACTTCAGTCTATACTTCACTCTGCTGTACGTATCATCTTTGCGCAGAAACGCTCTGCGCATGTTACTCTCCTCAAAAATCTTCGGTGGCTACCAGTCAATCTACACTGCTCAGTCCTGGCTTCAAGGCTCTCCTTTACCTCGCCCCCTCCTACCTCACCTCCCTTTTCTCCTTCTACAGCCCAGCTGCACCCTCTGCTCCTCTGCTGCTATCCTCCTCACTGTGCCTCGTTCTTGCCTGTCCAGCCCCGGCCCACATCCTCCCCCTGGCCTGGAATGCCCTCCCTCTGCACATCCGCCAAGCTAGCTCTCTTTCTCCTTTCAAAGCCCTACTGAGAGCTCACCTCCTCTAGGAGGCCTTCCCAGACTGAACCCCCCTTTTCCTCTCCTCCTCCCCATCCCCCCCGCCCTACCTTCTTCCCCTACCCACAGCACCTGCATATATGTTTGTACAGATTTATTACTCTACTTATTTTACTTATGCATATTTACCATTCTATTTATTTTGTTAATGATGTGCATCTAGCTTTACTTCTATTTAGTCTGATGACTTGACACCTGTCCACATGTTTTGCTTTGTTGTCTGTTTCCCCGTTCTAGACTGTGAGCCCGTTGTTGGGTAAGGACCATCTGTATATGTTGCCAACTTGTACTTCCCAAGCGCTTAGTACAGTGCTCTGCACACAGTAAGCGTTCAATAGATACGATTGATTGAATGAATGAAGGAAGGAAAGCGGCCGTCCCGCCCGTTCAACCCGGATGGGTACGAGTGACGAGCAGCCTCGATCCCAGCCTCTCCCTTCTTCGCTATTTGGTTCCCTTCCACGCTTACACAAAGGATTTCTGCACGCGCGAAACCTTGGCATTCCTCGATTCTGAGTCAAGGTATAACACTTTGCCTTATATGGTCGTATACCTGTTATCGGATGCTAACGGCTCGCACAGGATGGAGACGTCCCAGACAAAGCAGAGCCGCTTTGATCAGTGTAAGCCTTCCTCGATTACAGAATCTTCTGTGCGGCCGGCGCCAATTCCTCAACATTCCCCCCTTTGATCCTAGGTGACATCTAAGTCACCTATGGATCACGGATATGGGTCATCGAGTAGTAGCCGCCAGCCATGTCGTTCGGGGACAACTGCTCATATAGAAGGGACATCATGGACTCGACCCTGCGGGTCAGGCATTTACAGGCACAGCCGAGGATGCAGAACACTGCTAAAACCGGCAACAACATCTGGAGTAGAGGAAATGAAAGGGAAGCGAGCCAACTTGGAGGCCCGAGTGAGGTTACCCATTCAGATAAGCCGACAAAGAGTCCCGTGGAGAGGGTAAATCCGACACGCAGATAGCGGACAGAGCGAGAAATATCCGTCAGCATTTACAGCTGCTGGGCTAGCGGGGCCGAAATATTAGGCAGGGGTAGGCAACACTCATCGGAGGAAACATTAATAAAGGCACACAATCCCTCTTCACGAAACAGCAGGCAATCAACAGCATAGCGGATCTGCAAGGTCATGGCAGCATTGGCGGACCCTGCCTCATACAACAATTCCTGGGTGTAGCGTATACTGCATTCCATATAGGAAGACCCATCCGTAAAATGCTGAAGATCAGTGTTCTCAAGAAGAATAACCGTGAGGTCAGATCGAGGAGCGTGGACAGTCTGCACCACTTCCCCGCAACTATGCCCTATCAGCCCCTTCTCTGGAAGGTAAGATCCCAGGAGAGTAGCAGGGTTCAAAGGACCACAGCGCTTAACCTGAACTTGCGGATTCTCCAGTAGGGGCAGTTCATAACGAGTGAGGCGGGAAACTGACAGAGCCTGTGTGGCGACCCCTCGTAACAGAAGGATGGCATCATGGGGTGTGCGTAGGATAACGTTATGACCCAACAAGATATTCTGGGCCTTCTCCAGTATTAGTGCCACCGCTGCGATACAGCGAACACAGGGGACCTGACCTAGAATAACAGGGTCCAGGCGACGTGAGTAATAGGCTACTGGACGGATATAGGTGCCCAGTGTCTGACATAAGATCCCTGAGGCCACTCCCTGCTGTTCGTAAACAAAGAACAGGAATCAGGGAGTCCACGGGCTGGGGCCGAGGTCAATCTGTTCCTGAGGAACTGGAAGGAGGACTCTGCCTCAGCCGACCAATCCAGGAGATCAGGGGAGTCCCGTTTTTAGAGCTGAAAAGGGGTCTTGGTCCGGAGACCAAACTCAGGAATTCAGGCTTGGCAAAACCCTGCCGGTCCCAGAAATCCCGTGACTCTCGTATAGTGGATCGTCTAGGAAGTGGCAGGAGAAGACCGATGCGACTGGGGGCAATCGCTCTCTCTCTCCAGCTCGTAGCAGGAAGCCTAAGTATCTCAACTCTTTCTTACACCGCTGCAATTTCTGACGGCTGACCTTAAGACCGATACAAAAAATATATTTCAACAGCACTGGGGAGACTTACCTGCACTGTTTCTCGGTGTATCCGGTAATAAGTATGTTGTCTACGTACTCGAGCACCCCTACACCTTGCGGAAGTTTTAGAGGAGACAAAGCCTTGTATAGGGCTCGAGAGAACAGGGTCGGAGAGTTCATAAAACCCTGAGGCAACAGAGTCCAGAGTAGCTGCCTGCTTTCCCAGGTGAAGGCAAAAAGGAACTGGCTCTCGGGGCAGACCGGGTTAGTAAAGAAAGCCCGCGTAAGGTCGATACAAGTAAAGGCCTGCGCTTGGGGTGGGATCCCGCTAAATACGGAAGTGAGACTGGGAACCACCACACGCAGAGGGACAACATAAGCATTAGCAGTTCGCAGATCCTGAAGGAAGCGGTAAATAGGGGTTTCCCCAGGTTTATGAGCCGGTAGTATGTGTGTATTACAAGGTGAAAGGCACTCGACCACAATCCCCGTCCTCAGAAACTGAGTAATGAGCGGTTCCAGCCCCGCCCTCCCTTCCGGGGACATAAGGTACTGCCGAATACAAGGAAATGGTCCACGGGAGTGATCTCGATTTTCACCGGATCAGCTCCCCGAAGGAATCCCACGTCTGTGGGTCCAGTACTCCACAGACCAGGGGGAAGGGCCAGGAACTCGAGGTCTGGGTCCTCCCTGGGGGTTTCGAGGCAGGTAGAACACCGGAGGCGATTCTGGTGACTAGGGGGTTCGGTTTGCCAATTAAGCTGGCAATGACTAACGAAACCCCCCTTTCTCCGAACTTAACGGTGGCCTCCAACCTGCGAAAGAGGTCACTGCCCAACAGGGGAGAAGGAGCAGATGGGATCACACGAAAAACGCTTGGTACACTGCTCTGCACACAGTAAACGCTCAATAAATACGATTGAATTAATGAAAAGGGTGGTGAATGCCTATTCCGGCTACCCAGACCTGGACGGCTTGAGTCCGAGGCACGGACTGAACCTTTCCCCTTACTCCAACTATTCGAACCCTATCCTTTTCTCGGGCTCCGGGAGGAAAATTTGGAAATGCTGACCAGGTGGCGCCTTTATCATTCAAACAGTGATGTGTTCTGGACTTGATGACCAAATCACAGTAAGGTTCAGGGGGCGAGAACACGAGGTTACCCGTATTCAATAGAGAGGTCATATCATAGGGTTCCCAGGAGACATCAATTTCATCATCTGTTCCCAGATAGGGGAGCTCATCCCCGACTCGGTACCCCGGGTGAGCACAGACATTAGGGTAAACGTGCTCTGGATTCGAAGAAGGGAAATCTAAGTCTAGTCACTGAGGTCCTGCAGGATCCCAAGGACTGACGGGACCGAATTCTGTCTCGGATTCGGGTTAGAGGGCCTCAGGGAATATTTATTTCGCTGCCTGGGGTTGTAAGAAGGTTGGACGGAGGGTGGAGGTCCTCGGGCGCCATCGGTCTCGACGTCGCCACCGATTTTCAGGACAATCCCACATAAAATGGCCTTTTAGATTGCATAGGAAGCATCGGACTGGGTCTTGTGTGACCAAAACCTGAGCCTGATTCTCCTTATTCATATCTTGAAGGTGGCGAGAAAGCTCCCTAAGCTCAGACAAAGGTTTTGCTTGGCAGAATTTGGCGAAATAATCTTTGTAGCACCCCTGTTGTACGAAGGCTGTAGCCACAGCACGAGCATCTCGGTCATTATTTAGGTCGTTGGACGAGTGAGATGGCCTCTTCAGATAAACGATTGTAAAATTCATCCGTGGTGTCACACTCCCGCTGCATTATCGCATGGAAAGAATCCCAATCTCGGGGCTTCTTTCCCACCTCCCGTACGGCAGTTAGCAATGTTTGCCATGCCTGTTGCAATCGATTTCACCCAAGCTCCGTATTAAACTCTCAATCAGGTTCCACGGCTGGCCAAGCAACGTTACCTCCCACTCCATTTTATAATTTAATGGTGGCCTGCCGCACTTGTGCGCGTTCACTGGGGGTGAGAACAAGTTCCATCAATTCCTCTACATCTGCCCATGTAGGTTGGTGGGTTCAGATCCCCCTCGGATCCTTGGGAAAAGCCGGGAAGGTTTGCTGGCACCTTAGGAGTGTTTGGGTTTCGAAGGGGATATAAGTCCGAAGGGAAACTAGTACTGGTCCATTGGGCCTACTTGTTGGAGGGTACTTCGGTCCGAAGCCAATAGGGCAGGGGACGGCGTGTATACTGGGGGAGGAACAAAGGATGGGACAGGAGGGTACTTAAGGGCCGGGGCAGTTGGACTGGTTGGGGCATTTCATTCATTCATTCATTCAATTGTATTTATTGAGCTCTTACTGTGTGCAGAGCACTGTACTAAGGGCTTGGGAAGTACAAGTTGGCAACATATAGAGACGGGCCCTACCCAACAGTGGGCTCACAGTCTAGAAGTGGGAGACAGAGAACAAAACAAAACATATTAACAATATAAAATAAGTAGAATAAATATGTACAAGTAAAATAAATCAATAGAGTAATAAATACGTACAAACATATATACATATATGCAGGTGCTGTGGGGACGGGAAGGAGGTAAGGTGGGGAGGATGGAGAGGTGGAAGAGGGGGAGAGGAAGGAGGGGGCTCAGTCTGGAAAGGCCTCCTGGAGGAGGTGAGCTCTCAGTAGGGCTTTGAAGGGAGGAAGAGAGCTAGCTTGGCGGATGTGGGGAGGGAGGGCTTTCCAGGCCAGGGGGATGACGTGGGCCGGGGGTCGACGGCGGGACAGGTGGGAACGAGGCACGGTGAGGAGATTAGCGGCAGAGGAGTGGAGGGTGCGGGCTGAGCTGTAGAAGGAGAGAAGGGAGGTGAGGTAGGAAGGGCATTTGGTGTCGTCCCGCTACCAAGGTCTATGAGAGGGCGCTTGGGTTCTGGAGTCACCTCCGCGACTTCTGAACTTTCTTTAAGGGTGGAGGATTCGGTACTAAAGTGCGGGTATTACCTGAGAAGGTCCTCAAGAAGGTCCCAGCATCGGAGAATGGGCTCCAGGGGCGGTGAATCCTGAGTGCCATGTTCCCCTGGGGAATCTTTAGGCATTTGGTTCTCCTGACTCTCCGCTTCCTTAGTGAGGAGTCCTTCAGGTAATTTTTCCCAACAGTACCAATAGCACATTTCGTCTGGCCGCAAACATACTAGGATTTTATTTTATTTTTGCAGGGCTGAGGGATCAAATGTTCCCTCCTTTGGCCAGAAATAGAGACCCTGCTCATCCGTTAGATCAGACCATTAGTCATGACACCACTTAAGTTGTTTCTTTGACATACCCTTTCTTTTAGGAAGGTGACCCAATCCCAGGACTGAAAAAACTTTAAACAAACAGGTGTCATCCTTAGACTGGCACGACCCATGTTTTCCCTTGCCTAATTTATAAGGCAAGATTTCCCCTTTTCTGTTCCCGGAAAGACCCCTAGGAGGTCTCCTAAGGCCCCTTAGGACGTCTCCTGAAGTAATCCCTTCTCTTTTCTCCAGAGAAGTTTCCCTGGGCAGATAGTAATCTGCCCAGAAACCTCTAACCCGAATTCACCTCCGGGCTCTCCAAATAACCCGACAAGGAGGGACGGAAAATGCTGAGCCAGACCCTAAAAGCGGATGCAATTGACTTACGGTTCGGCGTTCACGCGGGTCAGCGTTTTCCATTCCTCTCGACCGGTTTCGATTCAGTCCTGATCACAATGATCCCTTCGTGTTCCGCAAAACTGTTACGGGAGAACCTCGTGCCCCACCAGGGGGAAGGGTTTAGGTTTCTCCTTAGTGAGGGTGTCGTACCCAAGATGCAGGAATGAATGAGACTCACAAGAGATAAGTCAGATAGAGCAGAAAAGGTAGGAAAGTGGCTGCCCACCCGTTCAACCCGGAGGGGTACGAGTGACGAACAGCCCTGATCCCAGCCACTTCTTCCTCTTGTATTTGGTTAACCATCCGCGCTAACCAAAGGATTCTCGGGCGTGTGTAATCTTGGCATTCTTCCATCCTGAGTCAAGGTACCCCCCAACTTTGTCCATCATGGTCTGAGTAATAATAATAATAATAATAATAATTTTTAAACACTTACTATGTGCGAAGCACTGTTCTAAACCCTGGGGTGATACAAGCTGATCAGGCTGCTCCACGTGGGGATCACAATCTTAATCCCCATTTTACAGATGAGGTAACAGACGCACGGATAGGTAAAGTGGTTTACCCAAAGTCACACAACTGACATGTGGCGGAGCAGGGATACGAACCCATGACCTCTGACTCCCAAACCTGCTCTTTTTCCACTGAACCCCGCTGCTCAGAATCCCTGTTATCCGGAGATAACGGAGTTACCCCCTCTATCTGTGTCACGAATCCTTGTTATCGGGAGATAACGTCTCACACAGGATGGAGACGTCCCAGACAGAGCGAAGCTGCTTTGATTAATGTAGGCCCTCTTCAGTTACAGAATCTTCCTCGTGGCTGGCGCTTATTCCTCAACAGGTCTCACGTGGGTCTTACAGTCTAAGTAGACTGGAAAACAGGGATCGAATCCCCATTTTGCAGATGAAGGAACTGACGTATAGAGAAGTGAAGTGATTTGCCCAAGATCACATAGCAGATAGGTGGCAGAACCAGGATTAGAACCCAAGTCCTTTGACCCAAGGCCAGAGATTTTATCCATTAAGACACCCTGATTCATGCTTCTGGGAACTGGAATAGGAGTATGAGAGAGGATATTTCCCCTATTACTCTATTTTTCTACAATTACTACTCTACATTTTTCCCCAATACTCTACTGTTTCCCCTATAACTAATCTATATTAATGTATGTTTCCCCTTGAAGACTGTAAATTCCATATAGGCAGGGAACATATCTACCAACTTTCCAACTTACCAGCTACCAAATACTGTACGTTCCGAAGCATTTAGTTCAGTGTTCTGCACACAATAAGCAGAAGCAGAATGATCTAGTGGGCAGAGCCTAGGTCTAGGAGTAAAAAGTATCTGGCTTGTAATCCCAGTTTTGACACTTACCGGCTGAATGACCTGAGGGAAGTCACTTCATTTCTCTGAGCCTCGGTTCCCTCATCTGTAAAACGGGGATGCAAAATGTGAGCCCCACCGTGGGGACACGAATTCTGTCCAGCGGGATTAGCTTGTATCCACTCCATTGCTTAATACAGTGCCCGGCACTTAGTAGGTGCTTGACAAATGCCATAAAAAACAGAAATAAGCCCTCAGTAAATTCATTCGATTGGTTTGGAAGGCTGAGAAGCAGGTGAGGGAGAGGTAGAGAGGCTACTGAAGGTGGAGAGATGGAGTTGTCTACGGAGGACAGGGAGGATAAGCCACTTGTCTGCTGTGTGACCTTGGGCAAGTCACGTAACTTCTCTATACCTCTGTTATCTCATCTGTAAAATGGAGATTGAGACTGTGAGCCCCATGTGGGACAGGGACTGCGTCCAACCTGATTTGCTTGTATCCACCCCAGGGTTTAGTTCTGTGCCTGGTGCATAATAAGCACTTCACAAAGACCATTATTATTATTATTATTATTATTATTATTATTATTATTACTATTATAAGGGGCATAGGGGTAGCAAATAGCAGAGGGATCATTGTTTAGGACAGTTGTGGAAAGGGCAGGCTGTGGTCAGCGGAGCTAGAAATGGAATGTTAAAGGTGTTGGACCAAGAATGGAGAGGTCTAGTTTATCCTTCTAAGATGGCTGCCTTCACCCACCAGTACAGCCTGAGGAAAGCCTAATGGGGTTGGAAGTCCAGAACCTCGATTCTAGTTCTGGGTCAGCCAGTAGCCAGCTAAAGAACTCACTTAACATTTCTGAGCCTGAGAGACCTCAACTTTAAAATGGGAATGAGCGTCACGCTGGATGCTTCAGTTTCTCAGTTTAACTGGAACTCCTCCCTATGAGTGACATTCTGCGGGTGGGTCATGTGGCCTCATGGGGCGGACATCTGGGGCAGGGCCGCTACCCTGCCTATGGGGCCAGAGCCTGAGCGATGCTGGCCCCACTGGAAGCCAGACCCGAAGTGGACGTTATGAGGCCACTCAGCCCAATGTGTGGCCTGGCCCCCGGGAGGAATCCCACATGGAGCGACAGGGAGCTTGTCCGGAAAGGCCCGGTCTCGCCGAGAGCCCATCACGCTCCAAGCCTCCAGGAGTCCTTCCTGTGACAGACATCCGGGAGCTGAAGGGACGGGGTTGGTTGTAAGACAGCAGAGCCCTGCGCCTGCTCGCCCCAATCTGACTGGTGAGCCTGGACTGCGAAGTACATGGATGGGAAAGGGTTTGCAGGGGGGTCGGAGGTGACAGAGAAAGAGAGAAAGTTCCCCTGTCTCTTAACGCCCCCACGCAATAAACAGATCTCTTCCCCCGGCGTCGCAATTGCTCTCCATCCTCCAGATCCCCGGGTGGGTGGCTGGAACGGGATTTATTAAGCACTTATTATGTGCCATGTACTACTACTAGGCTCTAAGTACTGGGGTAGATGCAAACCTATCAGTATGGACACAATCTCTGTCCTACATGGCGATCACAGTCTTCATCCCCATTTTGCAGATGAGGAAACTGAGGAATAAAGAAGTGAGGTGACTTGCCTAAGGTCGCACAGCAGAGATGTGGCGGAGCCAAAATAGAAACCAGGTCCTTCTGACTCCCAGATCGGGGCTCTATCCACTAGGCTACGTTTCTTCTCATTGTCTGTGGATAGGCACAGCGTCCTGTGGACCTCCTCTGCCTTCAAGGAGCTGACAATCCAGTGCAGGGTGCTAGACCTTAAATGAATTACAGAGAAGGGATGGCAGAATGTAAGAATAAAGTACACAAGTGCTATAGGGCTGGAGGTGATGAGCATCGAAATCCTGAAGGGTTACAGACCCAAGTGCATAGGCGACATGGACGAGTGGGCCAATCAAGTAGGGAAATGAGGTGGTAGTCGGGAAGGCTTCCTGGAAGAAGTGATATTTGGGTAGGGATTTGAAGATGGAGAGAGTGGTGGCTGTCTGCAGGATATGAAGTGGAAGGGAGGTCTAGGCCAGAGGGAGGAGGTGGGCTAGGGACCAGCCGTGAGACAGACGAGATCGAGGTACAGTGAGCAGGTTGGTGTTTGAGGAGTGAAGTGTGTGGGAAATCGGGGAGGTGAGGTAGAAAGGGGCGAGCTGATCGAGTACTTTAAAGCTGATAGCGAGAAGTTTACGTTTGATGTGGAGGACGATGGACAATTATCGGAGGCTTTTCAGGAGTGGGGAGACATTTTTAGTAAAATAATCTGGGCAGCAGAGTGAAGTATGGACCAGAAAGTGGAGAGACTGGAGGCAGGGAGGTCAGTGAGGAGGCTGTTGCAGTAATCAAGGTGGGATAAAATACGTTTTTAGATTAACGTGGTAGCAGTTTGAATGAAGAGGAATGGGGCAATTCTAGGGATTTCGTGAAGGTAGAACCGACAGGATTTGGTAACAGACTGAAGAGAAATAAGTGGAGGATAATGCCAAGTTTACCACCTTGCTAGACATGGTGAATGTTGATGTTGTCTACAGTGATTCAAAAGTCTGATGGACAACAGGGATTGGGTGGGAAGATGAGAATCTCTGGTTTAGACATATTCAGTTTGAAGTAGGAGTGGGATATCCAAGTACAGATGTCCTGAAGGGGACAGTGATTGAAAAGTCTGAGGGGTAACAGGGTTTGGAAGGGAAGATGAGAAGCTCTGTTTAAGACATTCATTCATTTATTCAATCGTATTTATTGAGCGCTTACTGTGTGTAGACCACTGTACTAAGCGCTTGGGAAGTACAAGTTGGCAACATATGTTACATTTGAGGTGGGAGTGGGGCATCCAAATAAAAATGCCCTGAAGGAGTACAACCAGAAGAGAAAGAGAGGGTTCAGGGGTAGAGATGTAGATTTAGGAATCTACATCTGTGCTGTGGAGATGGGAGGGAGGATGAATGAAGGAGCAAGTAAGAGAGGCTTAGAAGGAAGTGAAAGATTTGGGAATCATCTGTGTACAGGCGGGAGTTGAAAGCACGAAGGCAAGCAGACGAAAGTGGCTAAAACTGAAGTGTCAGAGACATGGGGGAAAATCCCAGACAGAAGGAAATTTAGAGATGGGATTGGGGTGGCTATTTAAATGGGGCAGCACGGTTTAAATTTTGTCTATCATGCATCAGGTACGGACACGACAGCAAGAGGTCTTCTGTCCCGAGTGTCTAATTCCCGCTTCAGCCTCATTCTGCCTCCGATCCCGCTACTGATTTCTGCAGTTCGGACACGATGCCTGCATTCCAAGGTCCCAGGACGGTGACCTACTGACTTGGGAGGGAGTGACAAGAGATGATCAGCTGTCCCCCAGTGACACGTTCCAGGGGTGATTGTTGCAAAATGGCGTGTAGGACTACAACATGCCCACCATCAGATATGTACTTCCTCTCTATTCTAATCTCCTGTCCCAGTAGCCCCAGCTTGCACCCTTTTACTCTTTCAAGCCCACCTACTCATTGGGTCTCGCTCTCATGTCTCCCACTTCCAACCCCTTTCTAAAATCACATTACCTCCAGGAAGATCTCCCTGGTTAATGTTGATTTTCCCCTGGTTTTAATCCCAAAACTACCACCTCACACTTTATGCCAATCACACACTTATTTACTCTGAACATCCTGTAGCACACATCCTTCTTTTTTCAAACCCCACTCTTATGTAGTCAATTTCCTTCTTCCACCTATAATAATAATAATAACAATACTATGTTCCAGGCACTGTACTAACTTCTGGAGTGAATACAAGCAAATGAGGTTGAACACAGCCTCTTTCCACATTTTACCAATTTTCATCCCCATTTTATCAATGAGGAAACTGAGGTACAGAGAAGTTAAGTGACTTGCCCCAGGTCACACAGCAGATAGGTGGCAGAGGTGGGATTAGAAACTATGACCTTCTGACTCTCAAGCCCGTGCTCTATCCACTACACCATGCTCCTTCTCCAATATATTTTATCTGTAATATATTTTAGGGTCTGTCTTCCCCACTCGACTGTCAGCTCCTTGAGAGTAAGAATCATGTCTACCAAATGTATTGTACTCTCCAAAGCGCTTATTATAGAGGTCTGTGCATAGTAAGTAGCATTATTGATGGGCACTTTGTTCTCAATCCTTTGGGCATTTCATAGCCACTCCATTCTTAGTCCCACAGGACTTATGTCCTTATCTATAATTTATTTATTCATATTAATGCTTGTCTCCCCCGCTAGACTGCAAGCTCTTTTTCGGCAAGGATTGTATCTATCAACTCTGTTGTATTCTCCCAAGTGCTTAGTACAGTGCTTCTCGCACAGTAAACACGCAATAAATACATTGATTGACAGACTAATTCCTCTAGACTCTAGATTCGCTGTGGGCTGGGTGTGTCTACCAGCCCTGCTGTATTGTTTTCTCTGATGCACTCAACACAGTGCTCTGCATATAGTGAACACTCAGTCTAATCGGGGAGACAGACATTAATATGAATAAATGAACTATGACTATGGACATACATGCTGTCGCCCTGAGATTTCACCTCCTTTTCGCCACAGGTGATCTCAGCAATTCCCCGGAAACGGTCAATGTCACCAAGGTAAAAGAATTCCTGCTGCTGGTATTCTCCAAGGTCCGATAGCTGCAGCTGGTCCACACTGCGCTGTTCCTCCTGGTCTACCTGGCGGGCCTGACGGGGATTCTCCTTATCGTCGCCATCATCGTCCTCGACCGGCTCCTCCACAACCCCATGTACTTCTTCCTCAGAAACCTGTCGATCCTCGACCTCTGCCTCATCTCCGTCACGGTCCCAAAATCCATCCACAACTCCCTGACCGACCTTAGATCCATTTACTTCCTGGGCTGTGCCCCAGGAGGCCTGGGGGGGGGAGAGTGGGAAGAGGGGTGGCGATGAAAAAGGAGAACTGGGATGGAGTGCGGCCGGGAGGAGGGGAGGCTAGAAGGGTTGGAAGGGAGGGGTTGAGGGTTGATGCTGGTACAGAGGGATTCTGGGGAGGAGGTGGGAGGAGAGGTGGTAGCGGGGAAAAGAGAGAGGGAAAGAGTTGGGTGGGAGAGGAGAAGCGGAAGGCGAAGGTTTGGGAGGGGTGATGGGAACAGGGGAATTGATCATTCATGGTGAGGTCAGTGAGGTAAATGACAGCACAAAGAATAGTTAACAATTAACATGCAATTGCAACAATAAAATAAGCAAATGATGACATCACAGAAAGCAGTTAACAATTAACATGCAATAGCAACAATAAAATAGGCGGATGATGCCCAGAGCAGAAAGTTGAATTGTCCATGGGTCAGTCAAATCAAAAATGCTAATGGTAAAAAAGAGAGTTCAGGGGTCTTGGCATTATTGTATTTGAGGTGGTGGAGGATGGAGTCCTGTGGATGGCACTTCTGGAGAAGGGCGGAACTGTTATGGGGGTTCATGGGAGACAATTATGATTGAATGTGATTGAATAAATTGATCAATGAACTGTATGAATTGAACACTTACTGTGTCCTGAGTTTTGTACTAAGCACTTGGGAGAGTATAACAGACACATTCCTTCCCAAAGCGAAATTAATGTCTAGACGGGGAGACAGACATTAATATCAGTAAATATATTACAGATATGTACATATGTGTTCTGGGGCTGGGGAGTGAAAAAGGTAGCAAATCAGGGTGAAGCAGAAAGGGGTGGGAGAAGAGGAAATGAGGGCTTAGCTAGGGAAGGCCTCTTGGAGGAGATGTGACTTACATGTAGCAGTGCATCCTATGTGGAGTTGAAGATATACCGTGAGGGTGAGAATTGAAAACCTCAGTGATAAAGTAACTGGCTAGGTTGTCATGACTGTGAGATTGTGAGTCAGGGAAGGATTCTATGAAACAGGATCATAATAATAATATGAAGAATAATAATGGTATTTGTTAAGTGCTTACTATGTGTGAAGCACTGTTATAAGCGCTGGTTCAGATACAAGGTAATCATGTGGTCCCATGTGGGGCTTACAGTCTTCATCCCCATTTTAAAGATGAGGTAACTGAGGCACAGAGAAGTGAAGTGGCTTGCCCAAGGCCCTACAGAAGACCAGTGGCGAAGCTGGGATTAGAGCCCACGTCCTCTATCTCCCAAGCCCGTGCTCTTGCCACTAAATCACGGTCTCCCGACAGCTGATTGGATGTGCATGTTTGACTTCAGCTTTGACCTTGAATGTCAGGTGTAAATAACCCAGAGTGAGAGCTGGAAGTCTGTACCTAACTGGACTTGGATATCCTTAAACCCACCAAAATTCTCACGGCAACGAAGAAGTTAATGCTGTTTGACCTTGGACTAGTTACTTCATTACTCTGTGCCTAAATTAACTCATCAGTAAAATGGGGATTATGAGTGTGAACACTTAGTGAGATCAGGACTGTATTTAACCAGATTCACTTGTATCTATCCCAGCGCTTAGAACAGTGCTTGGCACATAGTACCTTACCAAGGACCATAATAATAATGATAATAATAATAATAATAGTAATAATAATAATAATAATAATAAATGGATACAGGAGGGACAGAGTGGCTGGGGCAGTACAGTGAATAGAGCTGTGGGTAGGAGGGTAGGAAGAAGTGAGGGGGTGGCAGTTGACAGAAGGATCATAGTCTTAGAGAGGGCAGGGAGGGTAGCGAGCGGGATCAGGAGTGGAAGGGTTAAGTGAGATCTGGAGGAGGGAGGACTGGTACATCCAAACTATTTTCAAATGGCCGCCCCACAGCCATGAAGTGGATGAAGCCAGTGGGTCACTGCAAACAAACAAGATGGACACCTCATTGTCAGAGAGTGAATGTCTGTCGGATATGAAGAGGGAGGACATTCCTGGTCGAGAGGTGGTACGCGGGAGAGATGAGATGGAGGTACGATGAATAGGTTGGCAATAGAGGAGCGAAGTGTGCGGGCTGGCTTGTAGTAGGAGAGTAGCGAGGTGAGATAGGAGGGAGCGAGTTGATTGTGAGCTTTAACGATGATGGTGAGGAGTTCCTGTATGACGCAGATGTGTATGGACAACCACTGCAGTTTCTTGAGGAGTGGGGAACCATGGTCAGAGTTGGTAATGCTGATGACACCCAGATCGCTGATGACACCCAGATCGCTGATGACATCCAGATCGCTGATGACACCCATATCTACATCTCTGCCCCTGCTCTCTCCCCCTCTCTCCAGGCTCGCATCTCCTCCTGCCTTCAGGACATCTCCATCTGGATGTCTGCCCGCCACCTAAAGCTCAACATGTCGAATACTGAACTCCTTGTCTTCCCGCCCAAACCTTGCCCTCTCCCTGACTTTCCCATCTCTGTTGACGGTACTACCATCCTTCCCGTCTCACAAGCCCGCAACCTTGGTGTCATCCTCGACTCCGCTCTCTCATTCACACCTCACATCCAAGCTGTCACCAAAACCTGCCGGTCTCAGCTCCGCAACATTGCCAAGATCAGCCCTTTCCTCTCCATCCATACCACTACCCTGCTCATTCAGGCTCTCATCCTATCCCGTCTGGACTACTGCATCAGCCTTCTCTCTGATCTCCCATCCTCGTGTCTCTCTCCACTTCAATCCATACTTCATGCTGCTGCCCGGATTATCTTTGTCCAGAAACGCTCTGGGCATATCACTCCCTTCCTCAAAAATCTCCAGTGGCTACCAATCAATCTGCGCATCAGGCAGAAACTCCTCACTCTGGACTTCAAGGCTCTCCATCACCTCGCCCCCTTCTACCTCACCTCCCGTCTCTCCTTCTACAGCCCAGCCCACACCCTCCCCTCCTCTGCCGCTAATCTACTCACCGTACCTCGTTCTCGCCTGTCCCGCCATCGACCCCCGGCCCACGTCATCCCCCTGGCCTGGAATGCCCTCCCTCTGCCCATCCGCCAAGCTAGCTCTCTTCCTCCCTTCAAGGCCCTGCTGAGAGCTCACCTCTTCCAGGAGGCCTTCCCAGACTGAGCCCCTTCCTTCCTCTCCCCCTCGTCCATCCCCCCATCTTACCTCCTTCCCTTCCCCACAGCACCTGTATATATGTATATATGTTTGTACATATTTATTACTCTATTTATTTATTTATTTTATTTGTACATATCTATTCTATTTATTTTATTTTGTTAGTATGTTTGGTTTTGTTCTCTGTCTCCCCCTTTTAGACTGTGAGCCCACTGTTGGGTAGGGACTGTCTCTATATGTTGCCAATTTGTACTTCCCAAGCGCTTAGTACAGTGCTGTGCACATAGTAAGCGCTCAATAAATACGATTGATGATGATGATGATGATGGTAATGTCTGCATCTCAGTGGTGTTTACTAATCACCTGCTATCTGAAGAGCTTCCTTTTGTACTTCTTCATCCTCTATGACGTCTTCCTACTGGGAAAATATATTTTTTGTCCCTCCTCCCGTCTACATTGTCCAGTTTTCTGGGCCAGGGACCATGTGTACTAGGACCCTCTGACACCTCTAACTCCACTTGTAGAAAACCGTCTTTCTTCTCTTTCAATGCGAGCCCTATCCCGGGACCTGCTTTCTTAGTGGTCTCTTTGTTTTGTTTTCTTCTACTGGAATTTCTTTATAATTGCTTCATTCAATCGTATTTATTGAGCGCTTAATGTGTGCAGGGCGCTTGCTATGTGCCAGATACTGTCCTTGGCGATGGGGTAGATTCAGGCTAATCTGTTTGTACACACACCTGTCCCACATGGGACTCACGGTCTTCACCTTCCCTTCTACAGAGGAGGTAACTGAGGCCTCCTCATTCAATCGCAATGACTGAGCACGATGCTCAGAGCTTGGGAGATCACAATAAACAGGCACAATCCCCGCCGAAAGTGAGCTCACAGTCCAGAGGGGGAAACAGACGTTAATATACAGAAATAAAGAAGGAAAGAAAAAAATGAATCCATCAGAAATTTGCAGAGAGGGGACTTGCCCACAGGGTGACATAGTCAAGAGCCGGAATTAGAGCTCTCATCACCAGATCCAGCTGCTTTCCTTTCTCATCACTGTAGATAGTTAGACTTTCTTTCCTGTCTCACTAGTCTGTATATTGGTGTTGCGTTTGTCTCAACCAATCGATCTATCCTTTGAGAAACTGTGTTCATTGAGTGCATTCTGTTCATCGATCTCTATTTACAGCTTTTGCGGGAGTACATCCCAGCAACAAAAGCGACACTTTCCCTTGCCACAACGAGCTTTCAGTCTCCGGTGGGAGACAGACAACTATTGTAATCAATTCATCGTGGCTATAGACGGAAGGGCTGGGAGCTGGGGGTTGCAGGGAGAGGTTCAGCGTGCCCGCAACGCTACGCAAAGCCATCTTTTGCCAGGCTGAATATCGGCTACCCTAGCCTTCTGCGAGCAACCCAACGGCCTCGAGACAGGCCGTGGGACACGACGGGAATGGTAGTTCGGTAGGCGACGCGATCGCAGTCCAGAGAGAGCATCAGACAACGACTCCCAGAGGATTTTGGGCGGTCGAACCTCCAAAGGATCCTCCAAACATGGGCTGATTGACTAGGTCTGTGCCTGTTTTAGGCACCATGGGGATCTGAGGGAGAGCGCCGAGTACTCGTGAGGGTTCGCTCCCATGCGAGAATCATGGGGAGGGCCGAGGGCAGCTGCCTGGATCAGAGGTGAGCGACCCCATGCCAATGAAACGACTCCCTATTTAAGGGTCCGTCCTTTAGTACAGGGGCCAGCTCAGTGCCCTGGCGGTTGGTTGTGTGGTAAACTCTCCCGTGAGCGAATGGGATGAAAGGAGCCCGATTTGACCGAGTTTAGGGTCTCTGTGTTCTCCGCACTACACCTCACAGGGAGTGGTAGCAATTACTTTTAAAATGCCATAATTGCTATCAATCACAATCGGAAAACTTTCTAAGTAACCGCCGCCCAGAATTTCCGCGCTCTGGCCCACACCGTCAGGCCCCGCCGCTCGGGACCATGTGACTGGTAGCTGAGGAGGCGGAGGTGAACGCCAGTCAAGAGCGAGCATCCGAATACCACTCTCAGAAGTCTTTGTGTCCCGATATGCCACGCCATGCTCCCTCTCACTGCGACGAGGCCGGACTGTTTGGGTGGGTGCCTGGACTGACCTCTGTAGCCTCTGTTTTCTCGCAGTGCTGTTGGTTAAGCGAATACTCTTGGCCCATCACGGGTTTGGGGCCCGTACGAGCGGAGAAGAGGCGGCCTGCATTCCACATCGGGGCTCGCAGCCTGTGGAAAACAGTTAGCTCGTAGTTCCTACTCTGTAAAATGGGGATGAAGACTGTGAGCCCCACGTGGTACAACCAGATTACCTTGTATCTACCCCAGTGCTTAAAACCGTGCTTGGCACATAGTAAGCGCTTAACAAATACTATCATCATCATGAAAAAGCCATTCCGTTCTCAGTCCCAGCTTCAGTCCATAACAGCCTCTGTCCTGTAAACAACAACCTGAGCTTGGTCTAATAGAGGGAGCATAGTCCCGGCTCTGCCTCTTCCCTGTTGTGTGACCTTGGGAAAGCTACTTTGCTTCTCTGCATCTCAATTTCCTGAACTTAATACCCCCATTTATTAAAATCCGGCAAATCAAGCTCACCTTCCTCACGGGTCTTCTTAGAATCAGGTCTGGAATGAAATGAGAGAGCTTTGCTTGGTCTCTCTAGAAGATCAGCTCTTTGTGGACAGGGAATGTGTCTACCGACTCTGTCATACATTTCCACTTACTTACTTCAATGTTCTTCTCACAATCGCTCAATAAATATCTCTAATTCATTGACTAATGTCTGCCTCCCCAACTACAGTATAACCTTTTTGAGTCAGGGATCATGTCCACCAACTCTGTTATACTGGATTCTTCCAATCACTCGTCAAGTGCTCTGCACACAGTAAGAGCTGGATAATGCCACTGATTGTTTGACTAACATCTGTCTCTATTTCTAGACTGCAAGCTCGTTGCGGGTAGTGAACGTGCCTACCCACTCTGTACTAGTGTATTCTCCCAAGTGCTTAGTGCAGTACTCTGCACTCAGTAAGCACCAATTGATTAATGGATTCTCTCCTTAACTCTCACAATTACCCGGTTCTCAGCCACCACACTCACGACCTCCAGAAAGTGGTCTAGATCTCTGATGGTCATCCCATCTGCGCCCAGAACTGATGGCAAATAGTTTCAGAACAACGTGCTGCACAGAGGAGCCGGTTTTATGAACTGAAAAACATACGACTCTCATCTTCTCCCATCCCCTGGGGATCGTGCCTTCTCAAAGAGTCTAGGATTCCCAGTGAGCTGTTATGTTCAACCTCTAGAAACAGAAAAATCTTAAAACTCACGGGAGAGATTGGACCATCTAGATTTATCTACCTAGATTTATAGTAATTCTTAATATTATTAATTGGCTTGTTAAGTGCTCACTATTCTATTCTGATATTTGTTTGGCACTCACTCTGATGTTATTGTATATATTAAGTGCTCACAATAGTATTATTATGGCATTTGTTAAGCACTTACTAAATGCTTATTATGGTATGTGTTAAGCACTAATTAAATTACTATGGCATTTGTTAAGCACTTACTCTATTACTATTATGGCATTTGTTAAGCACACAGTATATTATTATTATGGCATTTATTAAGCACTCACTATATTATTATTACAGCATTTGTTAAGCATTTACTATATTATTATTATGGTATTTGCTAAGCACTCACTCTATTATTATTATGGCATTTTTCAGCATTTACTATATTATTATTATTGTGTTATTTGTGAAGCACTCACCATCTTATTATTAGGGGACTTAATAACAATAATAATACTAATGATACTGGTATTTGTTAAGCGCTTACTATGTGCCACTAGGCACTGTTCAAGTAAGCGTTGGAGCACTGTTCACTCACTATATTATTGTTATGGCATTTGTTAAGCACTAATTATGTTATTGTTATGGGATTTGTTAAGTACTTACTACATTATTATCAAGGAATCTGTCAAGCACTTACAATATTATTATTATTATAGCATTTGTTAAGCACTTACTATGTTATTATTATGGTATTTGTTAAGCTCTCACTATATTATTATTATGGCATATGTTATGCAATATATTACACAGTCTTTTAGACTGTGAGCCCACTGTTGGGTAGGGACTGTCTCTATATGTTGCCAATTTGTATTTCCCAAGCGCTTAGTACAGTGCTCTGCACATAGTAAGCGCTCAATAAATACAATTGATAATGATGAATTATATTATTACTATTATGATAATTGTTAAGCACTCACTATATCATTATTATGGCATTTGTTAAGCACTTACTATATTCTTATTATCAGTGTGGAACCTTTATGAGGATGAAGGACAAGTATCAATCAATAAATGGTATCTACTAAGGAATTAAGTGCTCTGCACATGGTAGGAACTCAATAAATGCCTTCGGTGACGATGGTGATGCACAGCACTATACTAAATTGCTTGGGAGCATTCGATACAACAGAGTTGGTAAGATGTGATTCCTGTCCACTTTTACATTGTGATCTGCATGAGGGGCAGAGACTGTGTTTAATCCTCTCAGGTGTACTTTCTCTTATTATTCATTCAGTTGTATTGATTGAGCTCTTAGTATGTGCAAAGCACTGCACTAAGCGCTTAGTACAGTGCTCTGCACACAGTAAGCACTTAATGAATACAAGTACGACTTATACTATGTATCTGAATATGAATTCCTGGACCCCTGGTTAAGTGGATTGTCCAAACAGCACTTAGAACAGTGTTTGACACATAGTAAGCACTTAATAAATATTATTACGACTTCTACTGTGTACCTGAACGTGTACTCCTGGACCACTGGTTAAGTGGATTGTACAAACAGTGCCTAGAAAAGCGTTTGATGCATAGTGAGTACTTAACAAATGCCATAAAAACAACCTAACAAAAGAACTCCAGGTGTGCCAGGAGATTAGCAAAATCCTGGCAGGAAGTGCAATGTCTCAGGTGGTTTCACTCTGTCTCTGAGCTCCTTGGCTGTCCCTGGACTAGCACGCCAGCTATTAAAAGTGGTGATGGAGGGAACACAGTGATACAACGATGACCTGCAACACCTCCGAACCGGAGAGAGGTAAAACAACACACCCCCTCCACGGCTCGGCTAATTACAGCCTCTCGTCAAATAGAGAGGAGGTGAAAATCAGAGATTTGCTCTTGGGGTTCCAACGTTTGGAGAAGAGGAGGCGGAAGAGATTGGTCAACTCAATCCCTACCACCTCAGTTGGTAACCGGTACATAAGAACTCCATGTGCTATTTTTTCAGTTGTAAGGTAGTCAGGAGAAGCGTTGGGTGTGGGGTTTGGTGGCCACAGTGGAGAATTCATGTGGCTTGGTGGAAACATCCTGGGCCTGGGAGCCAGAAAGATCTGGGTTCTAATCCCAGCACTAACGCTTGTCTGCCGTGCCTTGGACAAGTTATTTGGCTTCTCTGTGTGTCAGTTACCTCAACTGAAAAATGGGGATTAAGACGGTGAGCCCCATGTGGGACAGGAACTGTGTTCAACGTGATTAGCTTGAATCTACCCCAACACTTAGTATAGCGCCTTGCGCATAGTAAGTGTTTAACATATACCATAAAAATATATTTTTCCTGAAAGGATCCAGACGGTCTCCATGAGTATTCTAAACTGAATACTCATCTATTTTTCATTTGGTTAGTAATTATTATGCACTCCCCGCGAGTCAAGCACTGTTCTAAACACAGGGGTAGATACACGTTAATCTGTATGGGCACAGTTCCGGTCCCACATGAGGTTCACAGTTTAAGTAGGAGGGAAAACAAGCTCAGTGTGGTCAGGGAATGTGTCTATCAACTCCGTTGTACTCTTCCAAATGCTTAGTATAGCACACAATGAGCGCTCCCCCTTCTAGACTGTGAGCCCATTGTTGGGTAGGGACTGTCTCTATATGTTGCCGACTTGCATTTCCCAAGCGCTTAGTACAGTACTCTGCACAAAGTAACTGCTTAATAAATACGATTGAATGAATGAATGAATGAATGAATACGACTTATTGATAGATATTGCTGTGGGGATAAAAGGTATATACTAGTGGAAAGAGCAGAAGGATGGGAGTCAAAGGGGTGGGAGTCACTTGCCTGCTTGTGATCTTGGACAAATCACTTAAATTCTCTATGATTCAGTTTCCCCATCTGAAAAATGGGCATTAAAATACCTGTTTTCCTTCCTTTTAGACTATGAGCCCTGCGTGGGTCAGGAACTGTTTCTGATCTGATTGGACTTTATCCATTCCAGTGCTTGGAACATAGTATGTGCTCAACATATACCACACGTAGTATTCAAATCTGGTGAATCGAACATATTATTATTATTATGGTATTTGCAACCTAATAAAAACGGGTAACCTCAAACTGACTGTGTGTTACCAATCAATCGATCAATCAATTGTATGTATTGAGTGCTAACTATCAGTTATTCATATTTATTGAGCCCTTACTATGTGCAGAGCACTATACTAAGCATTAGGGAGAGTATAGTACAACAGAGTTGGTTGACATGTTCTTGGCTACAAGTAGTTAATAGTCTAGAAGGGGAAGCAGCCATTGATGAATCAAGCCATCAGTCAGTGGCATGAATTGAGCGCTGACCATGTGCAGAGAACTGTACTAAGCACTTGGGAGAGTCAAATATGTGTCACCATGATCTTGCCCATCAGAGGAAAGTAGGAATAGTAGGAAAAGTATTTACAAAGAGCTTAGGGTGTGATGATTTGACAAATTTATACGGTCTTCTCCTACACAGCTAAGACATCTTATCTCTGGGAAGGAAATGGCCAATCTCACAGCGGTCACGGGATTCCTCCTGCTGGGAATCTCCGAGATCCCGAAGCTGCAACTGGTCCACACCACACTGTTCCTCCAGGTCTACCTGGCGGCCCTGATGGGGAATCTCCTCATCATCGCCGCCACGGCCCTCGACCGGCGCCTCCACACCCTCATGCACTTCTTCCTCAGGAAACTGTCCATCCTCGACATCCGCTACATCTCTGTCACCGTCCCCAAATGCATCCACAACTCCTTGACCGACTGTAGAGAAATCTCCTTCCTGGACCGTGTCTTTCCATTGTTTTTTATCCTGCTGTTCGACGTTTCTGAGCTGCACTTCCTCATGGCCGTGGCCTCCGACCACTATGCCGCCATCTGCCGCCCCCTGAGCTATGAGGTTATCATGAACCGAAGGGCCTGTGGGAAGATGGCGGCCTCCTCCTGGCTGGGTGACACCGTGAGCGCCGCCATGCACGTGGCTGCCACCTTCTCCATCGGCTTCGGCGCATTCAACGTGATTCACCATTTCTTCTGTGACACTCCCCAAATGATGGAATTTTCAGACCCCAGTGGCAGCCTCCAGGAAATTGGAGTCACGGTCTTCTCCACCATTCTGAACGTCTCATGTCTTGTCTCCATAGTCGTCTAGTACGTGCACATCTTCCGGGATGTGCTGAGTATGCCAGTTGCTGAGAGCCGGGACAAAGCCTTCTCCACCTGTCTGCCTCAACTCGCCGTGGTGATTTCATTCATCTCCATGGGGACTGTGACCCACCTCAAGTTGCCCTCAGACACCTCCTCGACGCCGGGCTTGCTGGTGTCCACGTTCTACACCATGATACCCCTCGCCCTGAACCCGTTTATCTACAGCCTGAGAAACCAGAACATGAAGGCAGCTCTGAGGAGGGTGTGACAGGATGGCTCTGAGAAACAGGGACGCATGATGTTCCTCCTGGGGATGGGTACCTTTTGGGTGGGTGGGTGGGGGAAATCCTGGAGAAAACACATTACCTAATTCTAGGGAAGTCTCAGGCAATCGATCACTCAATTAAACTATCACAAAATTTTGACCGTAGTTGTTTAGTACTTCCTATGTGTCAGGCACTGAACTAAGTGCTGGGGTCGATACAAAGCCATCAGGTTGGACACAGTCCCTATCCCACATGGTAACAACTCCCAGTTTACTAGTGAAACCCTGAAACAAACTCCATATAACAGTATCAATGGTATTTAGTGAGCACTTACTGCGCAGAGCACTGTTCTAAGCACTTGGGACAATATAACACTGTTGGTAGAAATGTTCCCCACCCATCAGCGTTTAGAACAGTGCTTTGCCCATTGTAAGCGCTTAATAAATGCCATCTTTATTATTATTATTATATCGAGCTCACAAACTATGTATGCAAGAACCCCTGAACTAAACCACCCAGACCTGTAGTTCTAGAGCAAAGCATACAAGCCTGAGTAGCAGTGTGAAGAGTGGAAAACGCACAGGGCGTGGTGTCAGAAGGCCCTGAGTACTAATCCCAGCTTCACCACTTGCCTGATGTGTGACCTTGGGCAAGTCACTTCACTTCCCTGTGCCTCAGTTACCTCATCTCAAAAATGAGGATTAAGATTGTGAACCCAATGTGGGACAGGAGATGTGTCCAACCTGATTAGTTTGCATCGACCTCAGACCTTAGCACAGTGTCTGGCCCATAGTAAGTGCTTAATAACAACAATAAGAAGGAGAAAGAATCAGAAGCAGTCAGGTTTGTGTCTGTAAACAGACTGGCCTTTGTCTCAGCAAGAACCAAAGTCATAAATGAAAATGAGAGGCTCTGAACTCTTCGCCTTGCACCTAGAACAACAACAACAAGCAGGAGAAAGTATCAGAAGCAGTCAAGGGTGTGTCTGTAAACAGATTTGACTTTGTCTCAGAAGGAACTGGCCTTCCCAGACCAAGCCCACTTATCCTCAGCTCCCTTTCCTGTCTGCATCACCTCAACTCACTCCCTTTGCTCTCCCCCACTCCGCACTACACAGAACTTATGTATTTATGTACATATGCATAATTCTATTCATTTATATCGATGCCTGTATACTTGTTTTGATGCGTACGTATATATAATTTAATTTATTTGTATTGATGCTTGTTTACTTTTTCTATGTCTGTCTTCCACCTTCTGGATTGTAAGCCCTTTGTGGATAGGGATTGTCTCTCTTTATTGCTGTATTGTACTCTCCCAGCGCTTAGTACAGTGTTCTGCACACAGTAAACGCTCAATAAATGCGATTGAATGAATGAAGGAAGGAAGGATGAAGATCAAGGGTGAAGACCCTTGTCACGCTCTCCACCCCATTATTCATTCATTCACTCAATCATATATAACAATAATAATAATAGCGTTTATTAAGTGCTTCCTATGTGTCAAGCATTGTTCTAAGTCCTGGGGTAGATACAAGGTAATCAGGTTATCCCACTTGGGGCTCACAGTCTTAATCCGTATTTTACAGATGAGGTAACTGAGGCACAGAAAAGTGAAGAGACTTGCCCAAGGTCACACAGCAGACAAGTGGCAGAGCCAGGATTAAAACCCATGACCTTGTCTCCCAAGCCCGTGTTTTATCCGGTATGTCATGCTGCTTACTATGAGTTTACTATGTGAAAAGCACTGTACTAAGCGCTTGGGAGGGTATACTGCAACAATAAACAGACACATTTCCTGTGCACAACAAGCTCACAGAGCTTCTGGAGGGCAGA
This sequence comes from Tachyglossus aculeatus, assembly GCF_015852505.1. Taxonomy (NCBI): domain Eukaryota; kingdom Metazoa; phylum Chordata; class Mammalia; order Monotremata; family Tachyglossidae; genus Tachyglossus; species Tachyglossus aculeatus. The sequence goes on along the minus strand of NC_052070.1, from coordinate 103,846,808 downwards.
GCAAACCATGTTCCTTAGTTTCGTTGCACTCTCCCGAGCACTTAGCACAGAATTCATCTCAGTAATCAGTCGATCAATAGTATTTGTAGAGTGCTTACTGTGTGCAGAACCCTGTAATAAACTCATGGAAAAGCGCCATACACTCGAATTAGAAGTTGCAATGCCTGCCCACAATGAATCTTCAGACTACAGGAGGAGACAGACATAAATAAATTGGAGCTAGAGTACAAGGATGTGTATGTAAGAACTGTAGACTAGACTGTAAGCTCCTTGTGGGAACCTGTGACCTAACTCTGTTATATTGTACTCTCCCAAGCTCTTAGTATAGTGCTCTGCACACACCAAGCACTCAAATACGATTGATTGATTCATGTGGGACTTGGGTGAATATTAAATTGCTTAAGAAATAATGCAATCTAATCATAGGTGATGCAGAAGAAAGGGCAGGTAGTGGAAATGAAGCCGTGATCAAGGAAGGTATCTTGAAGGAGATGTGATTTTAGTAGGGTTTCATCACTCGATAATTCCACTGATGAGAGAGCCAATAACATAATAATACTAATAATAATAATAATAACGGTATCTGTTAAGTCCTTACTATGTGCCAAGCTCTATTATAAGCGCTGGTGTAGATACAAGGTTATCAGGTTGTCCCAGGTGGGGCTCACAGCCATTATCCACATTTTACAGATGAGGTAACTGGGGCACAGAGAAGTTAAGTGACTTGCCCAAAGTCACACATCTGACAAGTGGTAGAGCTGGAGATTAATGAATTTGAGAATGCTTTAAAGTGCTCAGTAGCTGATAGCTAAGGCATCTCTCTCCCCAAGGCTCTCTCCCAGGAGTCCCTTCCCTGGCCGCCTCTGTGACCAACTAATTGATGCAGCTAGAGGGCGTGAGAATCCCAGGGGGGCGCTCCCCATCTATGCCAACATATCTCTCTCTTCAGCGATCCCGTGCTCAAGAAATATTGGTTTTCCCAACCCCCAAATGTGAAAAGCACCTGGAGAGGCATTCTGGTCCTTACCTCCTGATTGCTTCTCTCAATTCCTTAGATCCTACAGGAAGGGCCGTAGGACCCTGGAAAGACGAAGAGATGTAGAGCAGAGGCGACCGGAGGAATTAAACTTCCTCAGACGTCAGCCTGACCCCTAACCATCGTCCCACCGGCCACTTACTCCTGGAGAGATTTGGAAAAAGGGGCTGGGGATAATCATTTCTCCGCCTCCCAACTCAGTTGTTTCCAGCTCAGCTTCCTTTTCACATCCTCGCTCACGAGGCTGAGGATGGATTCTCCAACACTGACTCCTACACAGCTCATCCAGTGGAATCATTTCTCCAGACCAGAGTGGGAATCTGTTTGCCTTTTTTTTCACACCAGGACTGGTGATTAGGGATGAAACAAAGAACCCAACACTCCCCCCGGCCATTCTGTAGCCTCTATAGTATTTAAGATAATGGAAATTGGGTATATGTGCTACTAATCTAGAGTATTTATTGAGCACTCCTTCTGTGTAGAACAGGGGAAAATTCAATATAGGACAGGATCTCTACCCTCGAGGTCCTTATGGTCTAGTCTGCCCTGAGTGGATTACTCCTGGCCCTACCTCAAAACTCCACACTGCCTGCAAAATCTCAGATGCCGGAGAAATCAGGGAGAAAGGCTTGGCCATCATTAGCCCGCAATTACTAGCCCTGTCCCAGCCAAACAGAGATTGTCCACTCCTAAATGTGAGTCCAGGAGTGGCTTGGGGGAGTGTCAAGGGAAACCAAAGTGTGAGCTGAGGTTCTCATTGACCTCGGGTAGCTGAGAAGTGGAAAGCACAAAGGAAGAGCTGAGGTGTGAGAAGTGGCGTGGGACTGCAGATAGAGCCAAGGCCTTGGAGTCAGAAGGATCTGGGTTCTAATCCTAGCTCAGCCACTTGTCTGCCATCTGCTGTGTAACTCTGGGGCAAGTCACTCCACTTCACTATGCCTCCGTTTCTTCATCTACAAAATTGGTTTTCAGTACATATTCTCCCTCCTACTTAGACGGTGAGCTTCATGTGGGAACTGATTATCTTTTGCCTACCACAGCCTGTAGTACAGTGCCTGACATATGGTAAGCACTTAATAAGTGCTGTCTACTTGTTTTGTTTTGTTGGCTGTCTCCCCCATTCTACACTGTGAGACCGTTTTTGGGTAGGGATTGTCTCCATCTGTGGCCGAATTGTACTACCCAAGCGCTTAGTACAGTGCACTGCACACAGTAAGCGCTCAATAAATACGATGGAATGAATGAATGAATGAACGAGCTAGAGTAACCCATCAGTGGTATTTATTGAGCACTTACTGTGTAGAGAACACTATTTTAAGTGCTTGGGAAAGTGCATTATAACAGACTTCATAGACATATTGGTCCCCAGAGAAAGTCGAAGGGAACAGAGAAAGATAGGAAGGAGGGACAGAAAGGGAACGGTGCTAGAAAAATAGATGGAAAATCTAGTTTCTCTCTCGTTCTAACAGAGTTCTCTCTATTTCTGTTAGAACCTGTTGGGATGCAGAGTCCATATCCTACTTCTCCCTTTTCAGTGTTAAATGACCAGAAATTCCTTCTAAGAATCTACCTTCAATCCCTCCTGCTTTAGGGTCAGCTACGGACTCTTATCCTGGCTCATGAGGAGGCAGAATGAAAACCTTTCCCTTTCTGAGCTGAGAAAACCCCCTGAAAGATTATCCACTCTAGGGTAGGTTTTTCTAAGAACTTCCCGTTTTGTCAAGGGATCAAATTTCATCCCCTTTTCTCGCCCCTCTCCACATCCTTCCACCTTTCACTGGAGCTGAGGTGTCCAGAAGGGGACCCAGGACAGCAGCGTGGCTCAGTCGAAAGAGCCTGGGTTTGGGAGTCAGAGTTCATGAGTTCTAATCCTGACTCCACCACTTGCCAGCTGTGTGACTTCAGCCAAATCGCTTAACTTCTCTGTGCCTCAGTTTACTCATCTGTATAATGGGGATTAAGACTGTGAGCCCCAATTGGAACAACCTGATCACCTTGTATCTACTCCAGCGCTTAGAACAGTGCTTGGCACACAGTAAGTGCTTAACAAATACTATTATCATTGTTATCATTATTATTATCTTAGAATTGGAGCTCCTTAGTGATCAAGAACCCAATCTATTTCACTCCCAGACCGTAGTACAATGTTTTGCACATAGAAAGAGTGAAATAAATACCATTCCTACTACATCAGAATGTCATTGAAACTGCACAGGGTGCTCAATCAATGCCACTGTTCGGTGGCCCTGGGCAAGCCACTTAAATTCTCTGTGCCTCAGCTACTTCATCTTTAAAACGTGAGCCCCACGTGGGACAACCTGATTACCTTGTATCTAACCCAGCGCTTAGAACAGTCCTTGGTACATAATAAACACTTAATAAATACCATTATTATTGTTGTTATTATTACTACCACTACTACTACTACTATTGACTTGCTTTTTCTCTGGTTCTCTTTCTCACTTGCTCTCTCCTGTTTTTCTCTCCCTTTCACTCCTTCATACGTTTTTCTTCTTCCCTCTATTTTCCTCATCCTCGCTCTCATTTCTTCTCTTGTCCTCTTGCTATTTTTTTCTGTATCAGTCTCTCACAGTTTCCTCATCTGTAAAATGGAGTTAAGATAGATTTTGTGAGCTCTGTGTGAGTCGGGGACTATGTCCAATCTCATACCTTTTATCTACTCCAGAACTTAGCACATACTAAGTGCCAGATAATTTTTTAATGGTATTTTTTAGGTACTTACTACGTGTCAAGAACTGTCCTGAGCACTGGTAAATGGTAAATATTACTATTCTTATTATTAATGAGGATGATAATAATATTGTTCACAGGGCCAACCTGTTCCATTATCTTATGTGCCTTATTTACAGGTGATTTGATTAATGGACTAAAGTTTAATAACGGAGAGATAGCAGTTCATTTGTATATTTACTCAATCTGTTCTCAATCCTGAAAATTGAAAACGGTTGAAATTTTGATCTCAACCCTAACTCAATGCGTTTTGTGGAATTAAATCTGTGAATGGCTAGAAATGTTTCCTAATAGGTGGACCCAAATGACTCTTGTGTCAATGGGAATTTGATAGTCGTTGCCTTTCGTGAGGTTTTACCATGAGAAGCATCGTGGTCTAGTGGAAAGAGCCCTGGCCTGGGAAACAGAGGACCTGGGTTCTCATCCCAGCTCTGCCATTTGTCTGTGGTGTGACCTTAGGCAAGTCACTTCACTTCTCTGTGCTTCATTTCTCCCGTTCCCCCTCCTATTTAGACTTTGAGCCCCAAGTGGGATAGATTGTGCCCAACCTAATTGACTCGTATCTATCCAAGTTCAAAGAATAGTGTTCGACATATTGTAAGCACCTAATAAATAATATTTTTAAACTCCCAGCCTCTGCCCCGCCAAGAACGTGTGACCCATTGGCAAAGGGTGGAATGTGGGAGGTCAACAAACGGTTAATAATTATGAGTCATAATAATAATAATAATAATTAGGTATTTGTTAAGCTCTCATCATGTGCCAGGCTCTGTACTAAATGCTGGGGTGGACATAAGGAAATCAGATTAGAAACAGTTCCTGCCCTATGTGGGGCTCACAATCATAATCCCCACTTTACAGATGAGGTAACAGAGGCCCAGAGATGTGAAGTGACTTGCCCAAGGTCACACAGCAGACAAGTGGAGGAGCGGGGATTAGAACACATGACCTTCTGACTCCCAGGCCTGTTTTCTATCTACTATGCCATGCTGCTGCTGGGTCATGAGCATCGGTAAGCTACAGACTAGGAAAACAAGGGTTTTGATTTCAGGGAAGATAATAAATGTGTTTGTTAAGCACTTACTCTGAGCCAAGCACTGTGCTAAACATTGGTGTAGATAAACGGTAATCAGGTCAAACACTGTCCCTCTACCCCTACAGAGAACTCACAGTCTAAGGGGGAGGGAGGAGAGGCATAGAATTTCTGTTCTGCAAGTGAGGAAACAGAGGCACAGAGAAGTTAAGTGACTTCTCCAAGACCACCCAGCAGACATGTTCCCTCATCTGTAAAATGGGGATTGAGATGTGAGCCCCACGGGGTTCATGAACTCTGTCCTATCTGATTAGCTTGTTTCTACTCCGGCACTTATATAGTGCCTGATATATAGTAAGCACTGCACCAAGACCATAAGAAAAAGTTAAAAGTTGCTGACTGACTGACAGATTGAGTGTCTCAGATTGTGAATTAGGCAAAGGTGAAGCCAATAAAAGTGGCTAAAGACTGTCGTTGAAAACAGGAAGTGTTGGGACACTGAGATGCAGATGCCGCTGTTTCCACGGGAACCCGGAGGGCCGGTACCATGGTTGCTGCTGCATTGACCGGGCCCTTGTCTCCCAGGAGCCTCAGAAGCTGCGTGACCCTAGAGGGTGCTTGGCTTGTCCAGGCCACGAGGTCCCTCGGTAGAGCCCCAAGCCATCCTCCAGGGATCCCCCTCGGAGCAGCTTCTGCTTCATCTACAGGGACAAGGGCCGTTTGGAGAGCTTCTCAGGGTCTGAGGGAGAGCGCCGAGTACTCGTGAGGGTTCGCTCCCATGCGAGAATCATGGGGAGGGCCGAGGGCAGCTGCCTGGATCAGAGGTGAGCGACCCCATGCCAATGAAACGACTCCCTATTTAAGGGTCCGTCCTTTAGTACAGGGGCCAGCTCAGTGCCCTGGCGGTTGGTTGTGTGGTAAACTCTCCCGTGAGCGAATGGGATGAAAGGAGCCCGATTTGACCGAGTTTAGGGTCTCTGTGTTCTCCGCACTACACCTCACAGGGAGTGGTAGCAATTACTTTTAAAATGCCATAATTGCTATCAATCACAATCGGAAAACTTTCTAAGTAACCGCCGCCCAGAATTTCCGCGCTCTGGCCCACACCGTCAGGCCCCGCCGCTCGGGACCATGTGACTGGTAGCTGAGGAGGCGGAGGTGAACGCCAGTCAAGAGCGAGCATCCGAATACCACTCTCAGAAGTCTTTGTGTCCCGATATGCCACGCCATGCTCCCTCTCACTGCGACGAGGCCGGACTGTTTGGGTGGGTGCCTGGACTGACCTCTGTAGCCTCTGTTTTCTCGCAGTGCTGTTGGTTAAGCGAATACTCTTGGCCCATCACGGGTTTGGGGCCCGTACGAGCGGAGAAGAGGCGGCCTGCATTCCACATCGGGGCTCGCAGCCTGTGGAAAACAGTTAGCTCGTAGTTCCTACTCTGTAAAATGGGGATGAAGACTGTGAGCCCCACGTGGTACAACCAGATTACCTTGTATCTACCCCAGTGCTTAAAACCGTGCTTGGCACATAGTAAGCGCTTAACAAATACTATCATCATCATGAAAAAGCCATTCCGTTCTCAGTCCCAGCTTCAGTCCATAACAGCCTCTGTCCTGTAAACAACAACCTGAGCTTGGTCTAATAGAGGGAGCATAGTCCCGGCTCTGCCTCTTCCCTGTTGTGTGACCTTGGGAAAGCTACTTTGCTTCTCTGCATCTCAATTTCCTGAACTTAATACCCCATTTATTAAAATCCGGCAAATCAAGCTCACCTTCCTCACGGGTCTTCTTAGAATCAGGTCTGGAATGAAATGAGAGAGCTTTGCTTGGTCTCTCTAGAAGATCAGCTCTTTGTGGACAGGGAATGTGTCTACCGACTCTGTCATACATTTCCACTTACTTACTTCAATGTTCTTCTCACAATCGCTCAATAAATATCTCTAATTCATTGACTAATGTCTGCCTCCCCAACTACAGTATAACCTTTTTGAGTCAGGGATCATGTCCACCAACTCTGTTATACTGGATTCTTCCAATCACTCGTCAAGTGCTCTGCACACAGTAAGAGCTGGATAATGCCACTGATTGTTTGACTAACATCTGTCTCTATTTCTAGACTGCAAGCTCGTTGCGGGTAGTGAACGTGCCTACCCACTCTGTACTAGTGTATTCTCCCAAGTGCTTAGTGCAGTACTCTGCACTCAGTAAGCACCAATTGATTAATGGATTCTCTCCTTAACTCTCACAATTACCCGGTTCTCAGCCACCACACTCACGACCTCCAGAAAGTGGTCTAGATCTCTGATGGTCATCCCATCTGCGCCCAGAACTGATGGCAAATAGTTTCAGAACAACGTGCTGCACAGAGGAGCCGGTTTTATGAACTGAAAAACATACGACTCTCATCTTCTCCCATCCCCTGGGGATCGTGCCTTCTCAAAGAGTCTAGGATTCCCAGTGAGCTGTTATGTTCAACCTCTAGAAACAGAAAAATCTTAAAACTCACGGGAGAGATTGGACCATCTAGATTTATCTACCTAGATTTATAGTAATTCTTAATATTATTAATTGGCTTGTTAAGTGCTCACTATTCTATTCTGATATTTGTTTGGCACTCACTCTGATGTTATTGTATATATTAAGTGCTCACAATAGTATTATTATGGCATTTGTTAAGCACTTACTAAATGCTTATTATGGTATGTGTTAAGCACTAATTAAATTACTATGGCATTTGTTAAGCACTTACTCTATTACTATTATGGCATTTGTTAAGCACACAGTATATTATTATTATGGCATTTATTAAGCACTCACTATATTATTATTACAGCATTTGTTAAGCATTTACTATATTATTATTATGGTATTTGCTAAGCACTCACTCTATTATTATTATGGCATTTTTCAGCATTTACTATATTATTATTATTGTGTTATTTGTGAAGCACTCACCATCTTATTATTAGGGGACTTAATAACAATAATAATACTAATGATACTGGTATTTGTTAAGCGCTTACTATGTGCCACTAGGCACTGTTCAAGTAAGCGTTGGAGCACTGTTCACTCACTATATTATTGTTATGGCATTTGTTAAGCACTAATTATGTTATTGTTATGGGATTTGTTAAGTACTTACTACATTATTATCAAGGAATCTGTCAAGCACTTACAATATTATTATTATTATAGCATTTGTTAAGCACTTACTATGTTATTATTATGGTATTTGTTAAGCTCTCACTATATTATTATTATGGCATATGTTATGCAATATATTACACAGTCTTTTAGACTGTGAGCCCACTGTTGGGTAGGGACTGTCTCTATATGTTGCCAATTTGTATTTCCCAAGCGCTTAGTACAGTGCTCTGCACATAGTAAGCGCTCAATAAATACAATTGATAATGATGAATTATATTATTACTATTATGATAATTGTTAAGCACTCACTATATCATTATTATGGCATTTGTTAAGCACTTACTATATTCTTATTATCAGTGTGGAACCTTTATGAGGATGAAGGACAAGTATCAATCAATAAATGGTATCTACTAAGGAATTAAGTGCTCTGCACATGGTAGGAACTCAATAAATGCCTTCGGTGACGATGGTGATGCACAGCACTATACTAAATTGCTTGGGAGCATTCGATACAACAGAGTTGGTAAGATGTGATTCCTGTCCACTTTTACATTGTGATCTGCATGAGGGGCAGAGACTGTGTTTAATCCTCTCAGGTGTACTTTCTCTTATTATTCATTCAGTTGTATTGATTGAGCTCTTAGTATGTGCAAAGCACTGCACTAAGCGCTTAGTACAGTGCTCTGCACACAGTAAGCACTTAATGAATACAAGTACGACTTATACTATGTATCTGAATATGAATTCCTGGACCCCTGGTTAAGTGGATTGTCCAAACAGCACTTAGAACAGTGTTTGACACATAGTAAGCACTTAATAAATATTATTACGACTTCTACTGTGTACCTGAACGTGTACTCCTGGACCACTGGTTAAGTGGATTGTACAAACAGTGCCTAGAAAAGCGTTTGATGCATAGTGAGTACTTAACAAATGCCATAAAAACAACCTAACAAAAGAACTCCAGGTGTGCCAGGAGATTAGCAAAATCCTGGCAGGAAGTGCAATGTCTCAGGTGGTTTCACTCTGTCTCTGAGCTCCTTGGCTGTCCCTGGACTAGCACGCCAGCTATTAAAAGTGGTGATGGAGGGAACACAGTGATACAACGATGACCTGCAACACCTCCGAACCGGAGAGAGGTAAAACAACACACCCCCTCCACGGCTCGGCTAATTACAGCCTCTCGTCAAATAGAGAGGAGGTGAAAATCAGAGATTTGCTCTTGGGGTTCCAACGTTTGGAGAAGAGGAGGCGGAAGAGATTGGTCAACTCAATCCCTACCACCTCAGTTGGTAACCGGTACATAAGAACTCCATGTGCTATTTTTTCAGTTGTAAGGTAGTCAGGAGAAGCGTTGGGTGTGGGGTTTGGTGGCCACAGTGGAGAATTCATGTGGCTTGGTGGAAACATCCTGGGCCTGGGAGCCAGAAAGATCTGGGTTCTAATCCCAGCACTAACGCTTGTCTGCCGTGCCTTGGACAAGTTATTTGGCTTCTCTGTGTGTCAGTTACCTCAACTGAAAAATGGGGATTAAGACGGTGAGCCCCATGTGGGACAGGAACTGTGTTCAACGTGATTAGCTTGAATCTACCCCAACACTTAGTATAGCGCCTTGCGCATAGTAAGTGTTTAACATATACCATAAAAATATATTTTTCCTGAAAGGATCCAGACGGTCTCCATGAGTATTCTAAACTGAATACTCATCTATTTTTCATTTGGTTAGTAATTATTATGCACTCCCCGCGAGTCAAGCACTGTTCTAAACACAGGGGTAGATACACGTTAATCTGTATGGGCACAGTTCCGGTCCCACATGAGGTTCACAGTTTAAGTAGGAGGGAAAACAAGCTCAGTGTGGTCAGGGAATGTGTCTATCAACTCCGTTGTACTCTTCCAAATGCTTAGTATAGCACACAATGAGCGCTCCCCCTTCTAGACTGTGAGCCCATTGTTGGGTAGGGACTGTCTCTATATGTTGCCGACTTGCATTTCCCAAGCGCTTAGTACAGTACTCTGCACAAAGTAACTGCTTAATAAATACGATTGAATGAATGAATGAATGAATGAATACGACTTATTGATAGATATTGCTGTGGGGATAAAAGGTATATACTAGTGGAAAGAGCAGAAGGATGGGAGTCAAAGGGGTGGGAGTCACTTGCCTGCTTGTGATCTTGGACAAATCACTTAAATTCTCTATGATTCAGTTTCCCCATCTGAAAAATGGGCATTAAAATACCTGTTTTCCTTCCTTTTAGACTATGAGCCCTGCGTGGGTCAGGAACTGTTTCTGATCTGATTGGACTTTATCCATTCCAGTGCTTGGAACATAGTATGTGCTCAACATATACCACACGTAGTATTCAAATCTGGTGAATCGAACATATTATTATTATTATGGTATTTGCAACCTAATAAAAACGGGTAACCTCAAACTGACTGTGTGTTACCAATCAATCGATCAATCAATTGTATGTATTGAGTGCTAACTATCAGTTATTCATATTTATTGAGCCCTTACTATGTGCAGAGCACTATACTAAGCATTAGGGAGAGTATAGTACAACAGAGTTGGTTGACATGTTCTTGGCTACAAGTAGTTAATAGTCTAGAAGGGGAAGCAGCCATTGATGAATCAAGCCATCAGTCAGTGGCATGAATTGAGCGCTGACCATGTGCAGAGAACTGTACTAAGCACTTGGGAGAGTCAAATATGTGTCACCATGATCTTGCCCATCAGAGGAAAGTAGGAATAGTAGGAAAAGTATTTACAAAGAGCTTAGGGTGTGATGATTTGACAAATTTATACGGTCTTCTCCTACACAGCTAAGACATCTTATCTCTGGGAAGGAAATGGCCAATCTCACAGCGGTCACGGGATTCCTCCTGCTGGGAATCTCCGAGATCCCGAAGCTGCAACTGGTCCACACCACACTGTTCCTCCAGGTCTACCTGGCGGCCCTGATGGGGAATCTCCTCATCATCGCCGCCACGGCCCTCGACCGGCGCCTCCACACCCTCATGCACTTCTTCCTCAGGAAACTGTCCATCCTCGACATCCGCTACATCTCTGTCACCGTCCCCAAATGCATCCACAACTCCTTGACCGACTGTAGAGAAATCTCCTTCCTGGACCGTGTCTTTCCATTGTTTTTTATCCTGCTGTTCGACGTTTCTGAGCTGCACTTCCTCATGGCCGTGGCCTCCGACCACTATGCCGCCATCTGCCGCCCCCTGAGCTATGAGGTTATCATGAACCGAAGGGCCTGTGGGAAGATGGCGGCCTCCTCCTGGCTGGGTGACACCGTGAGCGCCGCCATGCACGTGGCTGCCACCTTCTCCATCGGCTTCGGCGCATTCAACGTGATTCACCATTTCTTCTGTGACACTCCCCAAATGATGGAATTTTCAGACCCCAGTGGCAGCCTCCAGGAAATTGGAGTCACGGTCTTCTCCACCATTCTGAACGTCTCATGTCTTGTCTCCATAGTCGTCTAGTACGTGCACATCTTCCGGGATGTGCTGAGTATGCCAGTTGCTGAGAGCCGGGACAAAGCCTTCTCCACCTGTCTGCCTCAACTCGCCGTGGTGATTTCATTCATCTCCATGGGGACTGTGACCCACCTCAAGTTGCCCTCAGACACCTCCTCGACGCCGGGCTTGCTGGTGTCCACGTTCTACACCATGATACCCCTCGCCCTGAACCCGTTTATCTACAGCCTGAGAAACCAGAACATGAAGGCAGCTCTGAGGAGGGTGTGACAGGATGGCTCTGAGAAACAGGGACGCATGATGTTCCTCCTGGGGATGGGTACCTTTTGGGTGGGTGGGTGGGGGAAATCCTGGAGAAAACACATTACCTAATTCTAGGGAAGTCTCAGGCAATCGATCACTCAATTAAACTATCACAAAATTTTGACCGTAGTTGTTTAGTACTTCCTATGTGTCAGGCACTGAACTAAGTGCTGGGGTCGATACAAAGCCATCAGGTTGGACACAGTCCCTATCCCACATGGTAACAACTCCCAGTTTACTAGTGAAACCCTGAAACAAACTCCATATAACAGTATCAATGGTATTTAGTGAGCACTTACTGCGCAGAGCACTGTTCTAAGCACTTGGGACAATATAACACTGTTGGTAGAAATGTTCCCCACCCATCAGCGTTTAGAACAGTGCTTTGCCCATTGTAAGCGCTTAATAAATGCCATCTTTATTATTATTATTATATCGAGCTCACAAACTATGTATGCAAGAACCCCTGAACTAAACCACCCAGACCTGTAGTTCTAGAGCAAAGCATACAAGCCTGAGTAGCAGTGTGAAGAGTGGAAAACGCACAGGGCGTGGTGTCAGAAGGCCCTGAGTACTAATCCCAGCTTCACCACTTGCCTGATGTGTGACCTTGGGCAAGTCACTTCACTTCCCTGTGCCTCAGTTACCTCATCTCAAAAATGAGGATTAAGATTGTGAACCCAATGTGGGACAGGAGATGTGTCCAACCTGATTAGTTTGCATCGACCTCAGACCTTAGCACAGTGTCTGGCCCATAGTAAGTGCTTAATAACAACAATAAGAAGGAGAAAGAATCAGAAGCAGTCAGGTTTGTGTCTGTAAACAGACTGGCCTTTGTCTCAGCAAGAACCAAAGTCATAAATGAAAATGAGAGGCTCTGAACTCTTCGCCTTGCACCTAGAACAACAACAACAAGCAGGAGAAAGTATCAGAAGCAGTCAAGGGTGTGTCTGTAAACAGATTTGACTTTGTCTCAGAAGGAACTGGCCTTCCCAGACCAAGCCCACTTATCCTCAGCTCCCTTTCCTGTCTGCATCACCTCAACTCACTCCCTTTGCTCTCCCCCACTCCGCACTACACAGAACTTATGTATTTATGTACATATGCATAATTCTATTCATTTATATCGATGCCTGTATACTTGTTTTGATGCGTACGTATATATAATTTAATTTATTTGTATTGATGCTTGTTTACTTTTTCTATGTCTGTCTTCCACCTTCTGGATTGTAAGTCCTTTGTGGATAGGGATTGTCTCTCTTTATTGCTGTATTGTACTCTCCCAGCGCTTAGTACAGTGTTCTGCACACAGTAAACGCTCAATAAATGCGATTGAATGAATGAAGGAAGGAAGGATGAAGATCAAGGGTGAAGACCCTTGTCACGCTCTCCACCCCATTATTCATTCATTCACTCAATCATATATAACAATAATAATAATAGCGTTTATTAAGTGCTTCCTATGTGTCAAGCATTGTTCTAAGTCCTGGGGTAGATACAAGGTAATCAGGTTATCCCACTTGGGGCTCACAGTCTTAATCCGTATTTTACAGATGAGGTAACTGAGGCACAGAAAAGTGAAGAGACTTGCCCAAGGTCACACAGCAGACAAGTGGCAGAGCCAGGATTAAAACCCATGACCTTGTCTCCCAAGCCCGTGTTTTATCCGGTATGTCATGCTGCTTACTATGAGTTTACTATGTGAAAAGCACTGTACTAAGCGCTTGGGAGGGTATACTGCAACAATAAACAGACACATTTCCTGTGCACAACAAGCTCACAGAGCTTCTGGAGGGCAGAGCAAACCATGTTCCTTAGTTTCGTTGCACTCTCCCGAGCACTTAGCACAGAATTCATCTCAGTAATCAGTCGATCAATAGTATTTGTAGAGTGCTTACTGTGTGCAGAACCCTGTAATAAACTCATGGAAAAGCGCCATACACTCGAATTAGAAGTTGCAATGCCTGCCCACAATGAATCTTCAGACTACAGGAGGAGACAGACATAAATAAATTGGAGCTAGAGTACAAGGATGTGTATGTAAGAACTGTAGACTAGACTGTAAGCTCCTTGTGGGAACCTGTGACCTAACTCTGTTATATTGTACTCTCCCAAGCTCTTAGTATAGTGCTCTGCACACACCAAGCACTCAAATACGATTGATTGATTCATGTGGGACTTGGGTGAATATTAAATTGCTTAAGAAATAATGCAATCTAATCATAGGTGATGCAGAAGAAAGGGCAGGTAGTGGAAATGAAGCCGTGATCAAGGAAGGTATCTTGAAGGAGATGTGATTTTAGTAGGGTTTCATCACTCGATAATTCCACTGATGAGAGAGCCAATAACATAATAATACTAATAATAATAATAATAACGGTATCTGTTAAGTCCTTACTATGTGCCAAGCTCTATTATAAGCGCTGGTGTAGATACAAGGTTATCAGGTTGTCCCAGGTGGGGCTCACAGCCATTATCCACATTTTACAGATGAGGTAACTGGGGCACAGAGAAGTTAAGTGACTTGCCCAAAGTCACACATCTGACAAGTGGTAGAGCTGGAGATTAATGAATTTGAGAATGCTTTAAAGTGCTCAGTAGCTGATAGCTAAGGCATCTCTCTCCCCAAGGCTCTCTCCCAGGAGTCCCTTCCCTGGCCGCCTCTGTGACCAACTAATTGATGCAGCTAGAGGGCGTGAGAATCCCAGGGGGGCGCTCCCCATCTATGCCAACATATCTCTCTCTTCAGCGATCCCGTGCTCAAGAAATATTGGTTTTCCCAACCCCCAAATGTGAAAAGCACCTGGAGAGGCATTCTGGTCCTTACCTCCTGATTGCTTCTCTCAATTCCTTAGATCCTACAGGAAGGGCCGTAGGACCCTGGAAAGACGAAGAGATGTAGAGCAGAGGCGACCGGAGGAATTAAACTTCCTCAGACGTCAGCCTGACCCCTAACCATCGTCCCACCGGCCACTTACTCCTGGAGAGATTTGGAAAAAGGGGCTGGGGATAATCATTTCTCCGCCTCCCAACTCAGTTGTTTCCAGCTCAGCTTCCTTTTCACATCCTCGCTCACGAGGCTGAGGATGGATTCTCCAACACTGACTCCTACACAGCTCATCCAGTGGAATCATTTCTCCAGACCAGAGTGGGAATCTGTTTGCCTTTTTTTTCACACCAGGACTGGTGATTAGGGATGAAACAAAGAACCCAACACTCCCCCCGGCCATTCTGTAGCCTCTATAGTATTTAAGATAATGGAAATTGGGTATATGTGCTACTAATCTAGAGTATTTATTGAGCACTCCTTCTGTGTAGAACAGGGGAAAATTCAATATAGGACAGGATCTCTACCCTCGAGGTCCTTATGGTCTAGTCTGCCCTGAGTGGATTACTCCTGGCCCTACCTCAAAACTCCACACTGCCTGCAAAATCTCAGATGCCGGAGAAATCAGGGAGAAAGGCTTGGCCATCATTAGCCCGCAATTACTAGCCCTGTCCCAGCCAAACAGAGATTGTCCACTCCTAAATGTGAGTCCAGGAGTGGCTTGGGGGAGTGTCAAGGGAAACCAAAGTGTGAGCTGAGGTTCTCATTGACCTCGGGTAGCTGAGAAGTGGAAAGCACAAAGGAAGAGCTGAGGTGTGAGAAGTGGCGTGGGACTGCAGATAGAGCCAAGGCCTTGGAGTCAGAAGGATCTGGGTTCTAATCCTAGCTCAGCCACTTGTCTGCCATCTGCTGTGTAACTCTGGGGCAAGTCACTCCACTTCACTATGCCTCCGTTTCTTCATCTACAAAATTGGTTTTCAGTACATATTCTCCCTCCTACTTAGACGGTGAGCTTCATGTGGGAACTGATTATCTTTTGCCTACCACAGCCTGTAGTACAGTGCCTGACATATGGTAAGCACTTAATAAGTGCTGTCTACTTGTTTTGTTTTGTTGGCTGTCTCCCCCATTCTACACTGTGAGACCGTTTTTGGGTAGGGATTGTCTCCATCTGTGGCCGAATTGTACTACCCAAGCGCTTAGTACAGTGCACTGCACACAGTAAGCGCTCAATAAATACGATGGAATGAATGAATGAATGAACGAGCTAGAGTAACCCATCAGTGGTATTTATTGAGCACTTACTGTGTAGAGAACACTATTTTAAGTGCTTGGGAAAGTGCATTATAACAGACTTCATAGACATATTGGTCCCCAGAGAAAGTCGAAGGGAACAGAGAAAGATAGGAAGGAGGGACAGAAAGGGAACGGTGCTAGAAAAATAGATGGAAAATCTAGTTTCTCTCTCGTTCTAACAGAGTTCTCTCTATTTCTGTTAGAACCTGTTGGGATGCAGAGTCCATATCCTACTTCTCCCTTTTCAGTGTTAAATGACCAGAAATTCCTTCTAAGAATCTACCTTCAATCCCTCCTGCTTTAGGGTCAGCTACGGACTCTTATCCTGGCTCATGAGGAGGCAGAATGAAAACCTTTCCCTTTCTGAGCTGAGAAAACCCCCTGAAAGATTATCCACTCTAGGGTAGGTTTTTCTAAGAACTTCCCGTTTTGTCAAGGGATCAAATTTCATCCCCTTTTCTCGCCCCTCTCCACATCCTTCCACCTTTCACTGGAGCTGAGGTGTCCAGAAGGGGACCCAGGACAGCAGCGTGGCTCAGTCGAAAGAGCCTGGGTTTGGGAGTCAGAGTTCATGAGTTCTAATCCTGACTCCACCACTTGCCAGCTGTGTGACTTCAGCCAAATCGCTTAACTTCTCTGTGCCTCAGTTTACTCATCTGTATAATGGGGATTAAGACTGTGAGCCCCAATTGGAACAACCTGATCACCTTGTATCTACTCCAGCGCTTAGAACAGTGCTTGGCACACAGTAAGTGCTTAACAAATACTATTATCATTGTTATCATTATTATTATCTTAGAATTGGAGCTCCTTAGTGATCAAGAACCCAATCTATTTCACTCCCAGACCGTAGTACAATGTTTTGCACATAGAAAGAGTGAAATAAATACCATTCCTACTACATCAGAATGTCATTGAAACTGCACAGGGTGCTCAATCAATGCCACTGTTCGGTGGCCCTGGGCAAGCCACTTAAATTCTCTGTGCCTCAGCTACTTCATCTTTAAAACGTGAGCCCCACGTGGGACAACCTGATTACCTTGTATCTAACCCAGCGCTTAGAACAGTCCTTGGTACATAATAAACACTTAATAAATACCATTATTATTGTTGTTATTATTACTACCACTACTACTACTACTATTGACTTGCTTTTTCTCTGGTTCTCTTTCTCACTTGCTCTCTCCTGTTTTTCTCTCCCTTTCACTCCTTCATACGTTTTTCTTCTTCCCTCTATTTTCCTCATCCTCGCTCTCATTTCTTCTCTTGTCCTCTTGCTATTTTTTTCTGTATCAGTCTCTCACAGTTTCCTCATCTGTAAAATGGAGTTAAGATAGATTTTGTGAGCTCTGTGTGAGTCGGGGACTATGTCCAATCTCATACCTTTTATCTACTCCAGAACTTAGCACATACTAAGTGCCAGATAATTTTTTAATGGTATTTTTTAGGTACTTACTACGTGTCAAGAACTGTCCTGAGCACTGGTAAATGGTAAATATTACTATTCTTATTATTAATGAGGATGATAATAATATTGTTCACAGGGCCAACCTGTTCCATTATCTTATGTGCCTTATTTACAGGTGATTTGATTAATGGACTAAAGTTTAATAACGGAGAGATAGCAGTTCATTTGTATATTTACTCAATCTGTTCTCAATCCTGAAAATTGAAAACGGTTGAAATTTTGATCTCAACCCTAACTCAATGCGTTTTGTGGAATTAAATCTGTGAATGGCTAGAAATGTTTCCTAATAGGTGGACCCAAATGACTCTTGTGTCAATGGGAATTTGATAGTCGTTGCCTTTCGTGAGGTTTTACCATGAGAAGCATCGTGGTCTAGTGGAAAGAGCCCTGGCCTGGGAAACAGAGGACCTGGGTTCTCATCCCAGCTCTGCCATTTGTCTGTGGTGTGACCTTAGGCAAGTCACTTCACTTCTCTGTGCTTCATTTCTCCCGTTCCCCCTCCTATTTAGACTTTGAGCCCCAAGTGGGATAGATTGTGCCCAACCTAATTGACTCGTATCTATCCAAGTTCAAAGAATAGTGTTCGACATATTGTAAGCACCTAATAAATAATATTTTTAAACTCCCAGCCTCTGCCCCGCCAAGAACGTGTGACCCATTGGCAAAGGGTGGAATGTGGGAGGTCAACAAACGGTTAATAATTATGAGTCATAATAATAATAATAATAATTAGGTATTTGTTAAGCTCTCATCATGTGCCAGGCTCTGTACTAAATGCTGGGGTGGATATAAGCAAATCAGGTTAGACACAGTTCCTGCCCCATGTGGGGCTCACAATCTTAATCCCCACTTTACAGATGAGGTAACAGAGGCCCAGAGACGCGAAGTAACTTGCCCAAGGTCACACAGCAGACAAGTGGAGGAGCGGGGATTAAAACACATGACCTTCTGACTCCCAAGCCTGTGTTCTATCTACTATGCCATGCTGCTGCTGGGTCATGAGCATCGGTAAGCTACAGACTAGGAAAACAAGGGTTTTGATTTCAGGGAAGATAATAAATGTGTTTGTTAAGCACTTACTCTGAGCCAAGCACTGTGCTAAACATTGGTGTAGATAAACGGTAATCAGGTCAAACACTGTCCCTCTACCCCTACAGAGAACTCACAGTCTAAGGGGGAGGGAGGAGAGGCATAGAATTTCTGTTCTGCAAGTGAGGAAACAGAGGCACAGAGAAGTTAAGTGACTTCTCCAAGACCACCCAGCAGACATGTTCCCTCATCTGTAAAATGGGGATTGAGATGTGAGCCCCACGGGGTTCATGAACTCTGTCCTATCTGATTAGCTTGTTTCTACTCCGGCACTTATATAGTGCCTGATATATAGTAAGCACTGCACCAAGACCATAAGAAAAAGTTAAAAGTTGCTGACTGACTGACAGATTGAGTGTCTCAGATTGTGAATTAGGCAAAGGTGAAGCCAATAAAAGTGGCTAAAGACTGTCGTTGAAAACAGGAAGTGTTGGGACACTGAGATGCAGATGCCGCTGTTTCCACGGGAACCCGGAGGGCCGGTACCATGGTTGCTGCTGCATTGACCGGGCCCTTGTCTCCCAGGAGCCTCAGAAGCTGCGTGACCCTAGAGGGTGCTTGGCTTGTCCAGGCCACGAGGTCCCTCGGTAGAGCCCCAAGCCATCCTCCAGGGATCCCCCTCGGAGCAGCTTCTGCTTCATCTACAGGGACAAGGGCCGTTTGGAGAGCTTCTCAGGGTCTGAGGGAGAGCAGAGAGGGATCTAGTGCTCCTCTCTATTCCTTCCTGGCTGACAGAACCCATGATTCTGAGGGGAAAGAGGGGACCAGCCCAGCTCTGCAGAGGTCAGTGACCCTGAGCCCGACGGTGCCCCCGTGAGAGTGAACAGGGGTGAGTGGGATGGAGGGACGGGGGTAATGACGTTGAGGAGGGAAGAGATGGAGCCAGTCTGGGGCCTAGGTTGGGGTTCGGCTCAGGGTCGCAGGACCCAGCAGGGCAGGGGTACTAACAGGAGGGGAGGTGTTTTCCAGGTCAGCAACCCCCAACAATCACACACCTTTCCCCCTCCTCCTCAATACTCACTACCATGCCAATTACCCGACCGGCTACGGTGCTCCAATACACTGTCAGTACTATGTACAGTCACTATGGCCTTCCGTGAATTCCAGAATCCCTTGAAAAGGGTAAATGACATGCAGGGCCGAAAGAGTGTGACCAGCTTTGGACCGTCACTGGAACTATTTGCAGTTCCTCCCTGTAAGAGATTTTCCCAAATGTTGGGAGAAAACAAATAGCAGGAAAGGTTGGAATCCCTACCCTCAATGACTTTTCAGCCACCTGGGCTACGTTGACACAGTATAATTTACTATCAATCAAGTAATCTTGAATCATATTTATTGAGAGCTGATTGTGTGCACTAAGCCCTTGGAAAGTAACAGTAATAACAATAGTACTTTTTAAGCTCTTACGATGTCCCGAGCACTTTCCTAAGCGCTGGGGTAGATACAAGGTAAGCACAGTCCTTATTCCACGGGGGGTTAACAGTCTTAACCCCCATTTTACAGATGGGGTAACTAAGGTTCAAAGAAGTTAAATAACTTGCCCATGGTCACACAGCAGACATGAGGCAGCGCCGTAATTAGAACTCAGGTCCTTGGGACTCCTTCTGACTCCCAAGCCTGTGCTCTATCTACTTTAGAACACCATAACAGAAACATTCCCTGCCCTCTGTAGAAGGAAAGGAAGAATGGAAAGATGAATATGCAATTATTGCATGCCATTTTACAGATAAGGAAAGAGAAGCCTAGAGAAGTGAAGCTACTTGACCACGTTCCCACAGCAGCAATGGGAGAGAATTAGGATTAGAACCCAAGTCTTCTGACTCCCACTAAGCTACGCTTGGGAGGGTACAATAAAACAGAGCTGGTAGATGTGTATGCTACCTACAAGGAGCTCACAGTCAAGAAGAGAACTCCTGGGCCCATGCTTTTTCCACTAAATGAGGATCGAAATGAGTTGAATCGCACTTGAGTTAGGTGAAATGGGTTTAGAGGGCTGGGAAATGTATTGGGGAAGCTGGTTGGAGGAGGGGGGATTTTAGCGGGGCTCAGAATTCGGGAAGACCTGTGCTCTCTCTGATTTTGAGTGGTTAAGAGATGGAGTTCCTGGCTAGAATAGAAACGGGAGAGTCGATCGTGGGTAACAACTAAAAAGTTGCTTTGAGAGCTGAGTAGACGAGTTGAACGATGGAAAGGAGGGGAGAGCCTCCAAGCCGATTGTGAGTTTTTGTTGCTTGTGAAAACACACAACTTGTCCTGAGTGAAGATCGAGGAGAGGAGAAGATGTAGGCTGAGCGATGCTTTAGGAAAGGATTCGATGAATGATGAGGTATGCTTGTTCTAGTGTGAGTTCACGTGTGAATGCAGATTTTGAGCAAATGGAATCAGTTTGATGTATATGTGGGTTTTATTTTTGTTGTTTTGACCTATGGTATTGTTATGTGCTTATTATATACCAGGTACTGTAATAAGCGCTGGGGTGGATACAAGCTAATCAGGTTGGACACACTCTGTGCCTCACATGTCACTTTCAGTCATAATCCCCAATTTACAGATGAGGTAACTGAGGCACAGAGAAGCTAGGTTACCGGCCCTAGGTCACACAGCAGACAAGGGGCGGAGACAGGATTAGAATTCAGGTCCTTGTATCTACCAGGCTCATTCTCTCTCCACTAAATGGATTATTGTATGTATGAAGACACTTCTTGTTTGACTCTAAAACCACCGAAAAAATTTCACAACAGTCATGTTCATATTTTTATGTTCTCTGACCTCTTCTATCCCCTCTTCATTTTAGTTTCAGTCTCCTCAACCAAAAATAATGCTCCTGATATTTATTAAGTGCTTACAATATTCAAAGCAAAATATTAAGTGCTGGGGGAGATTCAGGACAATCTGACATTCCGTGTCCCACGAAGGATTCACAGACTACGCAGGAGGGAAAACAGGTATCGAATCCTCATTCTACTATTGAGAAAACTGAGGTGTAGAGAAATTAAATCACATTCCCATGGCTATGCAGACGACGTGATAGAGTTGGGATTAGAATCCAGGTCCTCTGACTCCCGGGCCTGAGATCTTCCTAGTAGCACCCTGCTTCATCACAGTTCATACTTTGGTGCTTCCAATAGAATGTAATCTCCCTTGGGGCAGTGATCACATGTACTATTACTGTGCTCTCCTTAGGTACTCAATAAATAGAATTGATTGACTGATTCTTATTCCTTCACCCCCAACATCATTGCCTCCTAATTGAAGTCTTCCTTCCATCTTCCTTTTCAGAAAGTCGACAGTATTTTCCGGAAGTGTTCAATGTCTCCACGGAAAGCTCAATTATCATTTCCTATTCAATAACTGTCTCCTCCCCATAATCACTAGCAAGCGTCCTGTCAATTCCTTCACTCATCCCATCAATTGACTCTACCTTTGGCTCTTCACTCATCATATATAGAAATCAGTGCTACCTCCCAGAAATGCCCAACGTCTCCACGGTGAGGGAATTCCTCCTGCTGGATTTCTCAGAAGTCCGGGAGCTGCAGCTGGTCCACGCCGCGCTGTTCCTCCTGGTCTACCTGGCGGCCCTGACGGGTAATATCCTCATATTCGCCGTCACCATCCTCGACCAGTCCCTCTACACCCCCATGTACTTCTTCCTCAGGAATCTGTCTGTTCTCGACCTCTGCTACATCTCCGTCACCGTCCCCAAGTCTGTCGTCATCTCACTGACCAATCGTAGATCCATCTCCCTCCTGGGCTGTGTGGTCCAGGTCTTTTTGGTGGATCTGTTTGCTGCTTCAGAGCTGTTTGTCCTCACGGCGATGTCCTATGATCGCTACACCTCCATCTGCCACCCCCTGCGCTATGAACTCATCATGAACAACACGGCCTGTGGAAAGATGGTGGCTGCCTCCTGGCTCAGCGGGGTGCTGATTGGTGTCCTGCTTTCAGCTTCGACTTTTTCTCTGGGATTCTGTGGGTCCAACATCGTCCAGCAGTTCTTCTGTGACCTCCCCACCCTGCTGAAGATCACCTGCTCTGAGAACCACGTCGCCATCAATGTGAGCGTCACCAGTGCGGTGGCCTTCGGTGTCGTCTGCTTCGTCTTCATTATGATCTCCTACATGCGCATCTTCCAGGCCGTGCTGAGGATGCCGGCCTCCGAGAGCCGGGCCAAAGCATTCTCCACCTGCCTGCCCCACTTCGCTGTCTCCACTACCTTCATCTCTACGGCCTCCATCTCCTACCTGAAGCCCGTGCCAGACTCCTCCTCGACCCTCGACCTGCTGGTGTCCATGTTCTACACCGTGGTGCCCCCCACCCTGAACCCCCTCATCTACAGCCTGAGGAACCGGGACATGAAGGCTGCCCTGGTGAGAGTCCTAAAGAGGAGATTCCTCCTCCCTCCTCTAAGGGACAAAATTTATGTTTCCTTTTGCTGAACTACCCCATTCCTCATCAGGGTTCTGACAGTGGGATTATCCATATAAAGAGCTGTCCAAAGAGAAAGTCCAGTGTCTGTGGATTTGTCACTGTCTGGGACAGAGGCTGGTTAGACATGTGTGATTGTAAGCCCGGTGTGGGCAGGGATTGCCTTTCTTTGTTCTGAATGGTACTTTCCAAGCGCTTAGTACAGTGCTCTGCAGACAGTCAGCACTCAATAAATATAATTGAATTAATGAATAAATGACTGACAATTATTGTTTGGGCAAAATCATGGCATAGTGGAATGAGCATGTGGCTGGGAGTCATGAGATTTGAAAGGTCTGCCCGGTTCTTTCATCGGCCTGCTGAATGACCTTGGTCCAGCCACGTAACCTCTTTGGGTCTCTCTGTAAAATCGGGATTCAGTATGTGCTCTCTCTTTCTCTTACAGTCTGAGCCCCTGTGCATCATGAAACGTGTCTGATCTGATTAGTTTGTTGCTAATCCAGGACTTGCCAGTCTTTTGCAAGTAAATTCTTAATAAATTCAATAATGATAATAGTAATTCTATGAATTTTAAGATCACTCTTGGTGTTTATGAAAATCAGAACACCAGAGGATAACAAGGGAGAAGGGATGCAGTCATGGAAACTGTCGCCCACATTTGACTGCCTGTTTACTTTTTTTGATGCCTGTCTCCCTCTTCTAGACCGTGAGCCCGTTGTGGGCAGGGATTATCTCTATATGTTGCTGAATTGTACTTTCCAAGCGCTTAGTACAGTGCTCTGCACACAGTAAGTGCTAAATAAATACGATTGAATGAATGAATGAATTTGATCAAATCCTTGTCTCGAAAACATTCGTTCATCCATCCACCCATTCATCTGACCACCCATCAGTTCATCAGTCTGTCTGTTCACCCATCTTTCTGTCCATCCATCCATCCACCCATCCATCTATCCATAATAATAACAACAACACTGGTATTTGTTAAGCGCTTTCTATGTGCCAGGCACTGTACTAAGTGCTGGGGCACACACAAACTAATCAGGTTTCACAGAGTCCCTATCCCACATGGTGCTCACAGTCTCAATTCCCATTGTACAGAGGTAACTGAGGCACAGAGAAGTGAAATGCCTTGCCTAATGTCACACAGAAGGCAATCCACCCCTCCATCTATCCATCCATCCAACAGCCCATCCACGCATCCAGCTTTCAATCCATCCATCCATCAGTTAATAATCAATGTTAGTTGTTGAATGCATCCTGCCTGTAAAGTACTGTAGTGAACCCTTCAGAGAGATCAAAGTAAATTAAATACCATCCCTGCTTTCCAAGAGCTTAAAATCTAAGAGGGGAGATAGAGACTGAATTAATTCATGAGAGGACAAGGAAGAGAATGGAATAAAGGTAAATAGATGACTATGTGCTTAAAGAGTACATTTCATAAAAGCCATTATGTACAAAAGTATAATGTTGGATGTGAGTGCAAAACTGGAGAAGTTGTCCTAGATGCTGATTGGTAATTGGGAGAAAATGACTTAAGGAGAAGAAAAAGCGATTGTGTGAGGCATCGTGGAAGTGGTGGGATGACTCAGGGGCTTTGAAGATGGGGAAAGCTGTGCTCTGATGGACTGGAAGGGGGAAGGAGGAAATACGGGCTGACAGATTATTTCTCCACTTTCCGTCACTGAGATATTTTGAAAGGGGACAGGGCCATTCAGAGGTGAGAATGCAGTGATCTCCTTACCCCAGTTTAGTACAGTGGCTCAGCTTTGAGATAGAAGAGGACGACTCCTAGGCTACAACCTATTCCTTCTCAAATCAGGGATTTTCCTGTCGTGTACAACCACCCAGAATCAGTGATTCCTTCCCATCACCCTGTTCTCAGAGCCTCTCAGCCCCTCCCAAACTGGTAATAATAACAACAATAACAATAATTGCATTTAGTAAGCGTTACTATGTGTCAAGCCCTATTCTAAGCGCTGGGGAAGATACAGTGCAATCAGGTTGTCCCACCCGGTGTTCACAGTCTTATTCCCCATTTTCTAGATGAGGTAACTGAGGCCCAGAGGAATTAGGTGGCTTGCCCATGGTCACACAGCAAACAAGTGGCAGAGCCTGGATTTTAACCCACATCCTCTGACTCCCAAGCCCGGGATCTTGCCACTAAGCTATGCTGCTTCTCATGCTGCTTCTCTGGGTTGATCCCCCAGGCCAGCCCAGGGAAGGGTCTTAAATCCATCGATTTAGTGTCATTTCTCGTTCTTCCTAGATTTGCAATCAGAAGACGTCAGAAATACAACTGATTAAATAGCCGATTGATTGTCTGAGGTCATAAACAAGATGAAACTAAGAGAAGTACTGTCGCCTAGTCGATAGAGTATGAACCTGGGAATCAGAATGATGAGGGTTCTAATCTCGGTTCTACAACACTTCTGCCTTGTGATCTTGGGAAAATCTCTTCACTCTCTGGACTTCAGTTCCCTCATCCGTAAAATGGGTTTGAGACTGTGAGCCACATGTGAGACAAGGACTATGTCCAACCTGTTGAGCTTGTATCGAATCCCAGCAATTAGTACAGTGCCTGGCACATAATAGGCGATTATCATGTACCACTGAAAAAAAAAAGAAGCTGAAGCTCCCACTCGTTGACCCAAGTGGTCACTAACAGCAGGAACCGTTAGGATGATGTTTTCATGGGAACTCTTCATATAAGTGCCATCACAGTATCCTCATCAATGTGGGTACTCAAAGACCGTGGGGACGAGCCAGCATGATCCGGTTCTCCGGAGACCCCCCTCAGAGCAGCGCTGGCTTTATCAAAAGGGATAGGGGCCCTGTCTGGAAAACGTGTCTCAGTGCCTACGGAAGAGCAGAGGGGGGCTGATGGCTCCTCGTTTTCCCTCCGCTGCCGCTGAATCCAGGAGACCGAGGAGAGAGGGGGCGACCCGCTCAGTCCAGAGAGGGTCCGGGGTCCCCCCGCCCCAAGATGTTCTGGTGAGAGTGACCGGGGGTGGGGTGGGACAGAGAGAGACCATCAGGCTCATATATGTGAGTGTGAGGGTCACTCTGGGAAGACGTTCATACCCGGTGTCCAGGGTGGAGCTGGAACCAAGGCTGCATTCGCAAGCAGAGAGAAAGCATTTGCCCCTACGGTAGCCCCCTGGTCCCCTCCAGCCCAAACCCCGGCTACCATGGCTGCCGGCTAGGACATTATGGCATGGCTCCAGCCCCGTGCCATAGTGACTTCAAACATCATCTAAACCCTCCGTGCAGGAACAAGAGGGTATGACAGAGATTGCACCATCCAGATGCTTCATCACCAATTCCTCCTCACAGGACTTCCCCCACCAAATCTTGGGCAAGAACAAGACAGAAGCAGTGTGGTCTAGCAGATAGAGCGTGGGCTGGCAGTCAGTGGACTTGGAGGCTCCCCCTCTTTTTTATTTTTTATGGTATTTCTTATGTACTTACTATATGCCAACGTTGTTCTAAGCATTGGGCAAGTTAATCAGGTTTGACATAATTCCTGTACCTGATGGGGCTCACAGTCTGAGCCGGAGGGAGAACAGGAGAACTGAGTCACAGAGAAGATAAGTGACTTGCCCAAAGTCACACAACAAACAATTGGCAGAGGTGAAATTAGAGCCTAGGCCCACGCTCTTTCCACTGGGCCAGACTGCTTCTCTTCTGGGTGATTTGGGGCAAGTCACTTCGCTTCTCTGTGCCTCAGGTACCTCATCTGTAAGATGGGGACTGAGACTGTGAGCCTTGTGTGGGAAGGGGACTTTGACTCACTCAATTTTCTCGTATTCATCCCGGAGCTTAGTACAGTGACTGGCACATTACTGAGAGCTTAAGAAATACCATAAGAAGAGAGGTAAAAGGCATGGTCCCTGCCCTCAAAGACTTCCCAATCTAATAGGCTAGAAAGGCAAAATGTAATTTACAACAGGGAGGAAAAAAGAATGCATCAGTGGATATGTGGATGAGAAGTAGCCTGGCTTAGTGGAAAGCGCACGGACATGTGAGTCAGAGGTCCTGGGTTCTAATCCCAGCTCCTCCACTTGTCAGCTGTGTCACTGCAGGCAAGTCAATTCACTTCCCTGTGCATCTGTTACCTCAGCTGTAAAATGGGGATTAAGACTGTGAGTCCCAGGTGGGACAACCTGATTACCTTCTATCTCCCCCAGTGCTTTGAAGCGCTTAACAAATACTACCATTATTATCATTATTATTATTAGTGCTTGATAGCCATTATTTTTGAGTGCTTAATCTGTGCAGAGCACTATTCTAAGTGCTGAAGAGAGTACCCTATTAAAAAAGTTGGTAGACATGTCCCCTGCCCTCAAGCAGCTCACTGTCTAGGGGGGAAGCGAGCATTAATCAGTCAACCAATTCGAGACATTTACTGTGTGCACAGCACTGTACTAAATGCCTGGAGGACTACAATATAAACGATTTGGTAGAAATATTTCCTCAAGGAGCTTACAGTCTCAATTAATGAGCCTTACCATAAGTAGCAATATCCTGAGATTCTGAGGATGCATTAAGTCTGGAGATGGTCACTGACAGATAGTGGAAAGAAGTGATTTAGCTAAATTCTCCTTCAGAAGACAGAATTCCAGAGGGTTTTTGAGGGTGTGATATCTTCGGGCAGGGGAATTGAAAAGGGTGGATTTCCAGGCCAAAGGAAAGGTGGGAGTCAGAGGTGGGAGGAGGAAGCGTCTAAAGTGAGTCCCGGTAAGAAGGTTCTTTTTGGAGGTTTGGTTGAAGAACGCAGATGACAAGGATATTTAGAACAGGTGATGGCACTGAATCCCGTGATCATACATTCACTGAGATCAACCCAACTGCTATTCGTTATTCCTCTGAACCGTAAGCTAGTTGTGGGCAGGGACTGTGTCTGTCTATTATTGCATTGTACTCTCCCTAGTATTTAGTACAATGCTCTGCACACAGTAAGATATTAATAAATATTACTGAGAGAATTCATTTTCCACTTTACTGCTGCTGCAATCACGATCCTTGTGCTAGAAGCTTTGTGTGCTTGTGTATGTATGTGTATTTATGCAAAGTATTGGGTAGTGGAAGCAGGGAACAGGTTCAGGCAGTGGGGAGGGTTGAAGACGAAGATAGAAAAAGATCTCCTTTCAGACTGTAAACTCAATGTGGGCAGGGAGAAGCAGCATGGCTCAGTGGAAAGAGCATGGGCTTTGGAGTCAGAGGTCATGGGTTCAAATCCCGGCTCCGCCAATTGTCAGCTGTGTGACTCTGGTCAAGTCACTTAACTTCTCTAGGCCTCAGTTACCTCATCTGTAAAATGGAGATTAAGACTATGAGCCCCCCGTGGGACAACCTGATCACCTTGTAACCTCCCCAGCGCTTAGAACAGTGCTTTGCACATAGTAAGCGCTTAATAAATGCCATCATTATTAGTAGTAGTATTACCGACTCTCTGGGGTGGCAGAGGGGAGACCATCTCAAGAATTCCCTTTAAGTCTACCAAAGTAATTTGAAAATCTGGATCTTTCCTTATCCCTGCCGGATAAGGAACTCAAAGATTATTTTGAATCCAGTGACTGTGCCCTTTCCATAGAAAAACACTATCAAATGTCCTGTTCGTTTCTTCACTCATCCCTTCAATGGCCTCTAACTTTGGTTCTTCCCTCATCACACGCAGGAAGTCAATGTTGCCTCCAAAAATGCCCGATGTTTCCACGGTGACAGGATTCCTCCTGCTGGTTTTCTCGGAGGTCCAGGAGCTGCAGCTGGTCCACGCCACGCTGTTCCTCCTGGTCTACCTGGTGGTCCTGACGGCCAATCTCCTCATCATCGCCGTCATCGTCCTTGACCAGCGCCTCCACACCCCCATGTAACTTCTTCTTCAAGAGTCTGTCTGTCCTCGACCTCTGCTTCATCACCGTCGCCGTCCCCAAGTATGTCATCATCCCACTGATGGATCGTAGATCCATCTCCCTCCTGAGCTATGTGGCCCAGTTCTTTTTGGTGGTTTTGTTTGCCAGCTCAGAGCTGTTTATCCTCACGGCAATGTCCTATGACCGCGACGCCACCATTTTCCACCCCTTGTGCTAAGAGCTCATCATGAACAACACAGCCTGTGGAAAGATTGCGGCCAGCTCCTGGCGCAGCAGGATGCTATTTGGTGTCTCGCTTTTAGCTAGGACAATCTTACTGAACTATGGGTCCAACATCGTCCAGCAGCTAATCTGTGACGTCCCCTCCCTGCTGAAGATCTCCTGCTCCTATAACCACGTCGCCATCGATGAGAGCGTCACCAGTGGAATAGCTTTAGGTGTCATCTGCTTCGTCTTCATCATGATCTCCTGTGTGTGCATCTTCCAGGCCTCCCTGAGGATGCCGGCCACCAAGAGCCGGGCCAATGCCTTCTCAGCCTGCTTGCTCCACCTTGGAGTCGTCACCGTCGTTCTCTCGACTGGAGCTGTTGCCTACCTCAAGCCCGTGTCAGACTCCTGCTCGACCCTGGACCTGCTGGTGTCCGTGTTCTACACAGTGGTGCCCCCCACCCTGAACCTCCTCATCTACAGCCTGAGGAACCGGGACACGAAGGCCACGCTGGAGAGAGTCCTAAACAGGAGATTCTTCCTCCCTCCTCTAAGGGTTCCTCATTCCTCATCAGGGTTCTGACTGTGGCGTTATCCATATAAAGAGCTGTCCATAGAGAAAGTCCAGGGCCTGAGGATTTGTCGATGTCTGGGACAGAGATTGATAAGACAAGTGTGATTGTAAGCTCGGTGTGGGCAGGGATTGTCTCTATTCTGAATGGTACTTTCGAAGCGCTTAGTACAATGTTCTGCACACGGTAAGCACTCAATAAATATGATTGAATGAATGGATTAATGAATAAATGACAAGTGATTGTTTGGGCGGCATCATGGCTAGTGGAATGAGCATGTGGCCGGGAGTGATGAGATTTGAAACGTATGCCCTGTTCTGTTACCGGCCTGCTGTATGACCTTAGTCAAGCCACGTAACTTCTTTGGGTCTCTTCGTAAAATCGTGGTTCAATATGTACTCTCTCTTTCTTTTACAATCTGAGCCCCTGTGGGTCAGGAAACGTGTCCCAGCTGATTAGTTTGTTTCTGCTCCAGGACTTGGCAGGCTTTTGCAAGTAAATTCTTAATAAATTCAATAATTATTATAACAGTAATTCTAAGAATTTTAAGATCACTCTTGGTGGTTATGAAAATCAGAAAATCGGAGGGTGCCAAGGGAGAAGTACAGAATTATGGAAACTGTCGCCAACATTTGACTGCCTGTTTACTTGTTTTGATGCCTGTCTCCCCCTTCTAGACTGTGAGCCCTTTGTGGGCAGGGATTATCTTTATTTGTTGCTGAATTGGTCTTTCCCAGTGCTTAGTACAGTCCTTTGAACATAGTAAGTGCTCAATAAATACGATTGAATGAATGAATTTGACTTATCAAATCCTTGTCTTGAATCCATTCGTTCATCCATTCATCTGTCCATCCTACTATCCATCTGTCCATCTGTCTGTCTGTTCACCCATCTGTCTGTCCATCCATCCACCCATTCACCCATCCATCCATCCGTAATACTAATAATAATAATATTGGTATTTGTAAAGCGCTTAATATGTGCCAGGCACTGTACTAAGTGCTGTGGCAAATACAAGCTAATCAAGATTAATACAGTCCTTATCAAACGTGGGGCTCAAAGTCTCAATCCCCATTTTACAGATGAGGTTACTGAGGCACAAAGAAGTGGAATGCCTTATTAAGGTTATGCAGCACAAAATCCATGCTTCCATCCATCCATCCATCTACCCACCCACCCTTCCACCGTCCATCCATTCAACAACAATTCGATGCATCCATCTATCAAGCCATCCATCAATCAGTGATATTTGTTGAATGGATCCTGGGTGTAAAGTCCTGCAGTGAACACTTCAGGGGGATCAAAATATATTAAACACGATCTCTGCTTTCCTAAAACCTAAACTCTAACAGGGGAGATAGACACAGAATCAATTACCGAGAGGATGAAGAATGGAAAGAATGGTCAATAGGTAACTATGTGTTCAAATAGTACATTTTATAAAAGCCACTCTGTACAAAACTATAATGGTGCATGTGAGTGCAAAAATGGAGAATTGGTCTAAGATGCTGATTGGTAGTTGGGACAAGATGACTTAGGGAAAGGAAAAATGAATCATGTGAGTCATCGTGGAAGTGGTGAGATGACCGAAGGGGATTGAAGATGGGGAAATCTATGCTCTGATGGACTGGAAGGATGGGGGAAGAAATGTGGGCTGACAGATTATTTCTCCATTTTCCGTCCCTGGATATTTTGAAAGGGGACAGGGTCATTCGGAGGATAGAATGCAGTGACCTCTTCACCCCAGTTTGGTACAGTGGCTCAGCTCTGAGATAGAAGAGGACGATGCCTAGGCTACAACCTACTCCTTCTGAAACCGGGGATTTTCTCCTCGTGTACACACACTCAGTATCAGTGATTCCTTCCCATCACCCCGTTCTCAGAACCCCTCAGGCCCTCCCAAACAGATAATAATAATAACAAAAATAATAAGTTCATTTGTTAAGTGCATACTATGTGTCATGCACTGTTCTAAGCGCTGGGGTAGATGAAACATAATCGGATTGACCCACCTGGGATTCACAGTCTTAATCCCCATTTTCCAGATGAGGTAACTGAGTCACAGATAAATTTAGTGGCTTGTCCAAGGTCACACAGCAAACAAGTGGCAAAACCGGGATTAGAACCCACATCCTCTGACTCCCAAGCCCTGGCCCTTGCCATTAAGCTATGCCGCTTCTCATGCTGCTTCTTTGGGTTGATTCCCCAGGCCAGCCCAGGGGAGGGTCTTGAATCCATCGATTTAGCGTCATTTCTCGTTCTTTATAGATTTGCAATCAGAAGACGTCAGAAAATACAACTGATTAAATGACCGATTGATTGTCTGAGGTCATGAACAAGATGAAACTGAGGGAAGCAGCATGGCCTAGTCGATAGGGCATGGACCTGGGAGTCAGAATGACTTGGGTTTTAATCTCGGCTCTGTATCTTTCTGCTATGTCACCTTGGGCAAGTCTATTCACTTCTCTGGGCTTCGGTTCCCTCGTCTGTAAAATGGGGATTGAGACTGTGAACCCCATGTGGGACAGGGACTGTGTCCAACCTGATGAGCCTGTATTGAATCCCAGGACTTAGTACAGTGCTTGGCACACAGTAAACGCTTAGGTATTATTGAAGAAAAAAAGAAGTTGCAGCGCCAGATGGTCGCTAACAGCAGGAACTGTTAGGATGCTGTTGCCATGGGAACCCTGCACACGAGTGCCATCACCCGATCCTCATCTCTGTGGGGACTCAAAAACTGTGGGGGCAAGCCGCCGTGATCCAGCCAGATGCTTCATCACCAATTCTTCCTCACAGAAGTTCCCCTACCAAATCTTGGGAGGATGCAAGAGAGAAGCAGTGTGGTGTAGAGGATAGAGCATCCGCTGGGAGTTAGTCGACTTGGGTTCTAACAAGGGGTCCCCCTCTTTTTTAATTTTTAATAGTATTTGTTATGCACTTACTATGTGTCAAACACTGTTCTAAGTACTAGGCCAGTTTATCAGGTTGGACACAATCACTGTACCTAATGGGGCTCACAGTCTGAGCAAGAGGGAGAACAGGAGAACACAGGCACAGAGAAGATAAGTGACTTGCACAAGGTCACAGAGCTGGAATTATAGCCCAGGCCCACCCTCTTTCCACTGGGCTGTTTCTCTTCTGGATGATTTGGGGCAAGCCACTTCCCTTCTCTGTGCCTCAATTCCCTCATCTGTGAAATGGATACTGAGACTATGAGCCCTGTATGGGACGGGGACTGTGACCCACCCAATATTCTTGTAATCGCCCCAGAGCTTAGTACAGTGCCTGGCATATAATGACAGTTTAAGTAATACCGTAAAAAGGAGGTAAAATGCATGCTCCCTGCCCTCAAAGACTCCCCAATCTAATAGGTTAGATAGGCAAAATGTCATTTACAACAGGGAGGAAAAAAGAATGGAACAATGGATAAGTGGATGAGAAGCAGCCTGGCTTAGTGGAAAGAGCAGGGGCATTGTAGTCATAGGTCGTGGGTTCTAATCCCAGCTCCTCCACTTGTCAGCTATGTCACTTTGGGAAAGCCACTTCACTTCTCTGTGCCTCTGTTTCCTCATATGTAAAATGGAGATTAAGACTGTGATTCCCAGTTAGGACAACCTGATTACCTTTTATCTCCCCCAGCGCTTTGAATAGTGCTTGGCACATAGTAAGCGCTTAACAAATGCTATCATTATTGTTATTATTATTATTAGTGCTTAATTTTCATATTTTTCAATGTTTGATGTGTGCAGATCACTATTCTAAGTGCTGAGGAGAGTACCCTATAAAAGAGTTGGTAGACATGTTCCCTGCCCACAAGGAGCTCACTGTCTAGGGGTGAAGCAGACATTAATCAGTCAACCAATCAGAGACATTTATTAAGCACTTACTGTGTGCAGAGCACTGTACTAAATGTATGAAGGAATACCATATCAGTGAGTTTGTAGACATGTTTCCTCAAGAAGCTTACAGTTTAAAGTAATGATACTTACCTTCAGCAGCAATATCCTGTGGGTCGCAGGTGCATTTAGTCTTGAGATAGTCACTGACAGATGGTGGGAAGAAATAAAGTAGCAAATTCCACCCTTAGAAGGTGGAATTCCAGAGGGTTTTTGAGGGTGGGATATCTTCGGGCTGGGGAATTGAAAAAGGTGGATTTCCAGGCTAAAGGGAGCCAGAGGTGAGAGGATGAAGCATGGAATGCGAGTCACGTTAAGCAGGTTGTTTTTGGAAGGTTGGTTGGAGAAAGCAGATAATGAGGAGGAGATTTAGAATAGCCAGTGATGAGACATTCATTCTAGTCAACCCAACTAGAATCTGTTATTCCTCTAAACTGTAAGCTAGTTGTGGGCAGGGACTGTGTCTGTTTATCAATCTATTTTATTCTCCCCAGCATTTAGTACAGTGCTCTGCACACAGTAAGTGCTCAATACTACGACTGAACAAAGTCGTTTTGCACCTTACAGGAGCTACTTCAATCATTTTCCCTATGGTAGAAGCTGTGTGTGTTTGTGTATGTTTCTACATGTGTGCATGTTTATGTGTGTGTGCGTGCGTGTGCACACAAATTATTGGGTAGTGGAAGCCGTGAACAAGTTCAGGCAGTGGGTAGGGATGAAGACGAAGATAGAAAAAGATCTCCCTCCAGAATGTAAACTCGATGTGGTCAGGGACTGTGTCTACCAACTCTGTTGAGGTGGTGGGGGGGAAACAATCTCAGGAATTCCCTTTAAATAGACCAATATAATGTACAAATCTGGACCTTACAATAATAATAATAATAATGACTTTTGTTAAGTGCTTACTACCTGTAAAACACTGTTCTAAGCACTGCGGAGGATACAAGGTGATCCGGTTGTCCCACGTCGGGCTCACAGTCTTAATCCATATTTTACAGTGGATGTAACTGAAGCACAGAGAAATTAAGTGACTTGCCCAAAGTCACACAGCTGACAAGTGGCAGAGCCTGGATTAGAACCTATGTCAGGGATAAGGAACTCAAAGATTATTTTGAATTCAATTACTGTCTCCTCTCCTTAGAGAATCGCTAGAAAATGTCCTGTCAGTTTCTTCACTCATCCCATCAATAGACTCTAACTTTGGCTCTGCCCTCATCACATGCAGAAAGTCAATGCTGCCTCCCACAAATGCCCAACGTCTCCACGGTCACAGGATTCCTCCTGCTGGGTTTCTCGGAGGTCCCGGAGCTGCAGCTGGTCCACACTGAGCTGTTTTTCCTGGTTTACCTGGCGGCCCTGATAGGGGAATCTACTCATCGTCACCGTCACCATCCTGACCGGCACCTCCACACCCCCATGTACTTCATCCTCAGGAACCTGTCCGTCCTCGACTTTTGCTACATCTCCACCACCGTCACCAAATCCACCCTCAACTCCCTGACCGACCGTAGAGAAATCTCCTCCCTGGACTGTTCTTTTCCAGGTCTTCTTTGTGATTCTGTTTGCCATACAGAGTGCATCATGCTCATGGTGATGTCCTACGATCGATACCTGGCCATCTGCAATTCTCTGTACTACGAGGTCATCATGAACCACAAAACCTGCCTTGAGATGGCGGGGTCCTGGCTTACTGGGGCAATGTTAGGAGTCTTCGTTTCAGCTGAGACTTTCACCCTGCCTTTCTGCAGGACCTACGTGATCGCACAGTTTTTCTGCGATGTCCTGCCGGTAATAAAGTTCTCCCACTCTAAAACGTATGCAGCCTTCAAGTTGACTGTAGCCACTGGTGCCTGTTTCAGAGTCTTCTTCTTCGTTTCCACCGTGGTTTCATTCGTGTGCATCTTCCGGGCCGTGATGAGGATGCTAGCCGCCAAGAGTAGGACCAAACCTTTCTCCACCTGTCTGCCCCACCTCGTCGTCATCACCATTTTTTCCTCCACTGCTGTCTTCGCCCACTTAAAGTCAGCGTCCAGCTCCTCCTTCCTGCTGGACCTGCTGGTATCCGTGTTCTACACTGTGCTGCCACCCATCCTGAACCCCCTCATCTACAGCCTGAGGAATGGGGACGTGAATATGGAGATGGGGAGGGTCCTGGTTGGGAATCTTTTCATCGGAGATAGAAAATTTCACTTCACGCTTTGACACTGTTACTTCTCTCCCCAAGGACTGACTCTTGACAGACTTGGGAAGCCTGCAAAGATCTGTGCATTTGTCATTAGATACATTCCCTGGCTACAAGCTGCCTATTAGCAATGCCTTTGACTAGTTTGGTAGAAGAGCTTTTATCCAGCTGTTCTTGACTGGCATTTAAATTTAGTTCCCATGCTTAGGGATGGATCTATGCATTTGGATTCACCCCTTTTATTCACCACCAGCAGAGTGTAGATCATGGGCCTGGGAGCCAGAAAGAACTGGGTTCCAATTCTGACTCTGCCACCTGTCTGCTCTGTGACCTTGGGCAAGTCACTTCACTTCTCTGGGCTTTAGTTCCTTCATCTGTAAAATATGGATGAATTCTGTGGGCCCATGTGGGACATGGACTGTGTCCAACCTGATTACCTTGTATCTACCCCAGTGGTTAATACAGTGCCTGGTACATAGTAAGTGCTTAACAAATACCATTAAATAAAATGGAAGAGGTAGCTGCAGAAGGGTGTTTTAGACTTAATTTTGATCCTCAAATCTGCCCTAGAAGCCAGGAACAGAGGTACAGGTTGAATTTTCCAACCACTTAATGCTCTCAGTTGTCACTCAAAAAACATCATTATGATTTCTCTTCCTACTTTTACTGTTGCTACTATTACTATTTATTCTATAATATATTTCAATATTTAAATATTAATTCAATCAATCAAACTGAAGTACAACAGAAGGTCAAGGTACATTCTCTGCACATAAGGAGCTTACACTTTTCAAAGATGTTACAGGTGCCTGTGGAACACAGCCATTCAGTGGCAGAACTGGAATGAGATCTTGGGGTCCTTTTCTTTTTTTTTTTCCAAGTCAATCTGAATACTGCATTCAACCATGATTAACCAAATGGTCTAAGGTGCCTATTCTCCATACGACGAAATATCTCCAACCCCCAGAGTTCAAACAGAAAGCTATTACTAATCATGGAAAAAAATTGATGAGTTCGTTGAGGTTGTTCTAGGAAGGAGTCCTAGAGTGGGAACCACGTGGGAATGGGCAGTCATTTAGATTGTGGGGGACCACAGAGAGCCCATTATCCCTGCCTTCCGAGATTCCGGGATGGTCAGCGGAGCCCCGGGCCCGTCTTCCCAGGGGGAATCCCCTAGGAAATAACCCGGCCGTCGTCTGAGGGGACAGCGCAGGCATCCGGAGAGTTGAAAGAGGGAGGGAGGATCCTGACGGCTCCCACCCCTACCCAGACCTTGCTGTCACCCCCACCAGTGTCCGGGACAGACGAGATGAAGTGAGCCTCTTTCTCAGCGGAGGTCGGTGCTCCCCAGCCCAGGACAGGCCCTGTGACTGTGCAGAGGAGCAAGGGAAAAGTGAGGGGCAGGGAAGGGAAATTTCAATATAAACCCAGAATAAGAGGATCAAAGTTAGAATTTCTCTTATTCTTTCATGTTACTTCCCTGAGGAGAGATGAACCATTCCAGCTAGTACCCACTTCAAGGCCAGATGAGGAGGTGTGGGTTTCTCTGAGTGAGGGAAACTCTGCCACCAATGAGATGTCAGTGGAAAGAGCCAGGTACTGGGATCAGAAGACCCCCCCCCCCCTTCCCAATCTCTGCCACTGGCTTGCTGTGTGATCTCGGGAAAGCACCTTAATCTCTCTGTGCTCCAGTTTCCTCATCTGTTAAGTGCTTAGTACAGTACCTAATATCCGGTAAGTGCTCAATAAATGCTATCGACTGATTGAATGTGGGTAAGGAACTTGTCTACCAACTACATTGTATTGTATTATCCCAGCCACTTAGTTCAGTGCTCTGCACACAGTAAGCACTCAGTAAATACTATTGATTGATTAATTGATTGAACGTGAGCAGGGAGGTTCTCTGTCAACCATGTTATATTGTACTCTCCCAAGTGCTTACTACAGCGTTCTGCACTGTAAATGCTCAATAATTATCATTGATTGATTAATGTTGTCTTCTGGTTTGAAATGGGTTTAGGGATAAGGAAGAAGTCATAATTGAGTATTGGTGTATGGGAAGCATAAGACCAGTATTGGCACATTCCCTGCCCACAAACAGCTTAGACTCTGATCAGTAAATCAATCAATGATATTTCTTGAGCGCTGACCGGGTGCAAAGCACGGCTCTAAGCACTTGGGAGAATACAATACAGCAGGGCTGGTAGGCATGTTCCCTGCTCTCAAGCTTACAGTCAAAAGGGGGAGACAGGCATTAAAAAAATAAAGGAAAGGGGAGATAAACATAGAAGTATTTACAGCAGAGCAATCTAGAGAGGTGGCTGTTCAACGGTGTAAAATAATATACATGCCTAGGAGGAGTATCAGTCGGTCCATGATGGGTAGAGATGGTGGATGGATTTGTCTGCCTGAGAGGTAACTGTGAAAAGCTCGTTGAAGGAGACGGGCCCTTGTGTGGGAATTGGAACGTGGAAGGATTGTGGTCTATCAGGAGGAACAGTATGGTGGAGTGGATAAGCCACGAGTAGGGGAGTCAGAATGTCATGGGTCCTAATCCCGGCTCTGCTCCTTGTCTGCTGTGTGACCTTGGGCAAGTCACTTAAACTTCTCTGGGACTTCAGTTGCCTCATCTGGAAAATGGAGGTTGAGACTGAGCCCTTCGTGGGACGAACCCGATTTGCCTGTATCCGCCCCAGTGCTTAGTACAGTAACTCACACATAGTAAGCGCTTAGCACATACCATAATTATTATTTGAAGGGGTGGGAGTTCTAAACTGGGGAAACGGCCCGAGACAGGGGAGAGACATGGGAGTAATAATAACAGTAATAATGATAATAATGGCATTTATTAAACGCTTACCATATGCAAAGCAGTGTTCTAAGCTCCGGGGAGGTTACAAGGTGATCAGGTTAACCCACGGGGGCTCACATTCTTAATCCCCATTTTACAGATGAGGTAACTGAAGCCCAAAGAAGTTAACTGACTTGCCCAAAGTCACACAGCTGACAGTTGGTGGAGCCGGGATTTGAACCCATGACCTCTGACTCCAAAATCCGTGCCCTGTCCACTGAGCCACGCTGCTTCTCGTGTACTGAGTAATGAGAGTAATGAGAGTCTCGAGTAATGAGAGTGAGGCAGAGCTAGAAGATTGGCCAGGGATGAATTAAAACAATATGTTGGGGAATAGAAGGTGAGGCAAATAGATATGAAAGTAAAGGAGCTATTGAATAGGCATAAAAAGATAGGAAGGGATTTGACTAGTTCATAATAATAATAATGATGATAATAATGGTATTTGCTAAGCATGTACTACGTGGTAAGCACTGTATTAAATGCTGGGGTAGATACAAGTTAATCAGGCCCCTCATGGACCTCACAGTCTAAATAGGAAGGAGAACAGGTACTGAATCCCCATTTTACAAATGTGGGAACTGAGGCCCAGAGAAGTGAAGTGACTTGCCCCTGGTCACACAGCAGATAAATGGCAGAGAGGGGATTAAAAGCCAGGTTCCCTGATGTGCTGCTTCTCAAAGGATGTGGAATTAAATGACTACAATCCTTGCAGATATTGACAAATTAGAATAATAACAATAATGATAGCATTTGTTAAGCGCTTACTATGTGCAAAGCACTGTGCTAAGCGCTGGAGAGGATACAAGGTGATCAGGTTGTCCCACATGGGTCTCCCAGACTTAATCCCCATTTTACAGATGAGGCAACTGAGGCACAGATAATTTAAGTGACTTGCCCAAGGTCACACAGCTGACAACTGGTGAAGCCAGGATTTGAACCCACGATCTCTGACTCCCATGTCCATGCTCTTTCCATTGAGCCATGCTGATTCTCTTGGAATAGACACCTAGGTGTCAGGAATAGTTTCTCTTCTAGCCCTGAACACAGGCAGGTAAATTGAGGGAGATGAACACCTGATTAGCTTGTAATTATCCTAGCGCTTACTACAGTGCTTGGTACGTAGTAAGAATTTAACAAATTCCATAAAAAAACCCAAAATCTGAGATTTTCCTCCAACCCGAAGATTTTCTCCTCTTCTGTGAATTTTTCTCTGGATTATTATTGCCTAAGTTCAGCCCCTGCTCTGGGACTCCCTGACTATAGTAAACTGTTTTATTTGCATATTCATGAATGCCGTGGAGTGGCCTCAGGTGCCTGGTGCCAAACCCTCGGTCCTCACTATCGGCCAGTAGCCTATTATTCGGGTGTCCTCGATCCTGTCATCCTAGGCCAAATACCCTGTATCCACTGCATAGCTGCGGTGGTCAAGTTACATGAAAGGTCTCAGGATATCCTCTTGGAATGCCCTGTTGTTTGGACTCTGCACGAAGTTGTGCGCCTCCTTCGTCGAGCGGCCACCCAAGCCTTATCTGTGGCACGTCTAACTAAGCATGAAGTTGCCTTATTGGAGAATCCACAGGTACATGTGGAGCACTGTGGCTCCTTGAATCCGGCTACACTGCTGGAGTTCTCCCCAATGACTGACCAAATTCATGATCGTGACGAGATAGCTTGGGAAACTGTTGCTCCTCGACCTGACCTCCATGATGAACCTCTGTCCACTCCTGATCTAAATTTGCTTATGGATGGCTCCTCCTTTATGGACCAAGGGGCGCACCTCACCGGCGCTGCCGTTGTCACCCTAACCTCTGTGCCATGGACGGGCTCACTCTCAGCTTCTTGCAGTGCTCAGGCAGCTGAGCTCGAAGCCCTTACACAGGCATTATTACTCAGTAAGTGGAAGCGTTTGATCATCTACACGGACTCTAAGTATGCCTTTGGGGTCTGTCATGTTACAGGTGCCCTGTGACAAAGTCGTGGGTTTCTTACTTCAGGTGATCATCAGGTTGCTAATGGGGATCATATAGAGCACCTATTACAGGCCCTCTGGCTCCCAGTCGAGGTGGCCATTGTGCTTGCCCACACCCGAGGAAGTGATTCCCCGAAGTTGGGCAATCGCTGAGCCGATGAGGCCTCTCGTTGGGCAGCCTGGCATGCCCCCCATTTTGCGTAGCTCCGGTTTTCCTGTGCATCTTGTTTTTGGTGTGCTGTGCTTTTCAAGTCATGAAGGCCTTCCTCCTACTCGCTTCATCTACCCTGATGCTTCGGAAACCCCGACCGTACCCCTGCCCAAGGCCGAGGTCATAGACATTCTGCGCTATCTGGACTCTGAATTTTGCTGAGGAGGGAGGATAGTTGTGAGTGCTCTGCTCCGCTGTGCCTGGATTTTTCTGTCTCTCCCTTTACTTTAGGCGCCGGCTTTGTGGAAGACTTGTTATTCCAATGAGGCCGTAGCCCCCGGAAGGATCAAAGGGGGGATTGCTGTCCGCCAGCGGAGTTGGCATGACTGACCCCATCTTGTGCACACCGACCGTAACCCTCCATTTTGTGCAGGCCGAGAGCAACTCCTTTTTGTATTTTATGCAAGATTCAACGACAGAATATCTTTAAGGCCAGTAACACTTGTCTATGTAAGAGTTGTAGTGCCGATAACAAGTACCTCCTGTCTGTTCAGCAAGGTT
Organism: Tachyglossus aculeatus; assembly: GCF_015852505.1. Taxonomy (NCBI): domain Eukaryota; kingdom Metazoa; phylum Chordata; class Mammalia; order Monotremata; family Tachyglossidae; genus Tachyglossus; species Tachyglossus aculeatus. The sequence continues at coordinate 103,805,670 of NC_052070.1, read as the reverse complement.
TTAAGGCCTATAACAAGTAACTCTTGTCTATACAAGACTGTGATAACAGAGACCAATGAAAATTCATAACCATCCTGTCGGTCCTCATTGGTTCCCTGAAGTTCCCCCATCGCTCGCTCCCGCGTTGCTGTAACTCAATAAAAGGACAGTGGGAATAGATCTCGGGGCTGCTTATCACTCGTACCTCTCTCGGGAGGCGAAGGGGCAGGTAGTCACCTTCCTCCTTTACTGCTCTATCTGAATTCATAACTCTGAGTCATTTTTCCTATCTGCGTCACCACCTTGCCTTCTCAACCCCTGCGGCTGATTTACACCAGTTAACCTATTTTGCACCCTACTTTTCGATAACAGTAACAAGTATATAGGGGTGTGGAGACATTGGTCGAGGACGGTGACAGCGATGATGAGGGGATTCCCTATCATGGCTGACAGACCAGGAGGAACAGCGCAGCCTGGACCAACTGCAGCCCCCGGACCTCTGAGAACGCCAGGAGGAGGAATCCGGTCAGTGGTGACGTTGGACATGTTCCTGGAGAATCTGTGGGCTGTCTAAGGAGGCTCAGAGAAGGGACATAATTTACAAAAAGGAATCTGAAAGAAACACAAAATAAAACCACTTGTAGTTTCAACACTCAGCCTTCCTCTGTCTCGGTTTCTGCTCCACAAAATCAGCATTCAGATTTCACAGGGATCTAGGAAGGCTTTGGAGCTGTAGAAAGGGATCCAAGGTCATAGTCCCTTGGTGACCTGCTCGGGAAATATATTTTTTATGGGCTTTGTTAAGCACTTACTATGTGTCAAACACTGTTTTAAGCACTGGAGTAGATACAAGCTAATCAGGTTGGACATAGTCCCTGTCTCACATGGGACACAGTCCAAGTAGGAGGGAGAGCAGGAGGTCTGAGGTACAGAGAAGTAAAGTGACTTGCCCAGTGCCACACAACAAGCATTTGGCAAAGCCGTGATTATAATCCAGGTCTTCTGACTCCCAGGTCTGTGCTCTTCCCACTCGGCCATGATGCTTCTGCATTTCTGAAATGATCATTTTTGTATGCATCGCCATGGCTCTGTGATAGTACACATTTTATGGAATGTTATTCATGACTGTGGCTTACACAAAAGGTGTATTGGCAAATAGGTGTCTGGAAATCTATTGAACCAACAGGGATACCTTAAGTCCCACATGCTCATCTGTGTTCTCGAATATAAAACTCTAGTTTATCAATCAATCACTGCCATTTATTGAGTACTTACTTCATGAAGAGCACTGTATTAAGTGCTTTGGAGAATACAATACAAAAGAATCTGTTGATGTGTTACCTGTCCACAGTGAGTTTACAACCTAAAAGGGGAGATAGACATTAACACAGATAAATAATTATTTATTCAGTGCTTCCTCTGTGCCAAAGCACTTAACCAACAGCTGGGGTTGGTGCTGGGTAATCAGATTGGACACATTGCCTGTCCCACGCAGTGTTCACGATCTGAGTTGCAGAGAACAGGTATTCATTCAATCGTATTTACTGTGAATTTACTGGGTGCAAAGCATTGTACTAAGTACTTGACTCTAATCTCCTTTTTAAGAGTGCACAATCCCACACCCCAGAGGTTTAGTGACTCTCCTGAAGTCATATACTATGTCTGTGGCAGGGCTGGGATTAGAATAAACATGGCTCAGTGAATAGAACACAGGCCTGGCAGTCAGAAGGACCTGGGTTCTAATCCCTACTCCTCCACCTGTCTGTTGTATGAACTCGGGCAAGTCATTTATCTTCTTTGAGTCTCAGTTCCCTCATGTGTAAAACGGGTATTGTGTCCTACCTGACTAGCTTGTATCTAATCCAGAGTTTATTACAGTGCTTGCCACATAGTGAGTATTTGACAAATACCATTAAAAAAAAAAAACAAGTCCTGGGTCATTTGCTAGAATGCTCTTCCTCCCTTCCATATACACGCACAAGCTTGAACTCATATCTACACAAACATTCACTGATATAATCTTGTGTGAATACAGATAAACACTCATAGTTGCATACTTCATTTTCTCCTCTGTTCACAATCCTACATATATGCACACATAACGCCGACTCATACATACATTGCTTTAAACACATGATCTTACAGATGCTTTCACTCATAAGTAAACACCTCCTATTAATCACATAAATGCATTCATAGGTTTGCACAGACACAAAAATCCCCAACAAACTTGCACACAACACAGAAACAAACACAAACTCATATTCATTCATTCACTCAATTGTATTTATTGAGGGCCTACTGTGTACAGAGCACTATACTAAGCACTTGGGAAAGTACAATAGAGCAATAAATTTACATACTTGTTCTCACACAAATAAAAACTTTCATGGTTCCAAACCTGGCTAGATTCTCCATTCTGTGTCTGGGAATTTCCATTCTCCAACAGGGGGTGGGGAAATACACATTCATTTCCTTCTGTCAGGGCTTGCACCCTGTCCCAACCTAACACTCCCTAAGAGAAAGGCCCAGGAGATTGTCAACTCACTCTGATATTGCCAGTATTGTCAAGAGGAAAATGAATAAAAGATAGGATCCTAGTTCAGAGCAGGAATCTCCTCCACGAGAAAATTAGTGAACCCGTGTTCACCTCGAAGAAACTATCTGAGAGTTTCCTCAGGGGAGATCTCTCCCTTAGAGGTTGCATGAGCTAGTGGTAAGACTACAGGACCTGAGGTATGCTACCAGCTCTGCCATTGGCAGTCCTTGGGCACCTCACTATACCTTTCTGGGCCTCAGTTTCCTACTCCATAAAATGGGGATACGGTCCCTGCTTTCCTATCACTTAGCGCTTGAGTGGTAGAAGGTCTGTTCTGTTCGTTCTGTATCTGTCCCACCCATTGGCTCATAGTAAGCCCTTAATGAAGGCCCCAAACAAAAATATCACTTTGAGGTGAGGAAATTGGACGGATTCATTTTCTCATCTATTTTGTGCCACCAGTTCCCCCTCACAGACTCACTGAAACGGTCTAGGGTTCCTGTTGATTCTGGATTCTCACCTCTCCTTTTCTCCTCTTGCACATTCGTGATTGTGACAGGAAAGTCTTTGTGAGGTAACCTGTCCTCAATGGGCCCCTGATGACCTTACGGTCCCCTTAAAGCAGCTGCTGTTCCGGCCAGGGTAGGGGAGGGGACTCCCCCGGGAGGACAAGCCCTGAGCTCGGATTGAGAGGCTTCATTACCTGGGAAACCCCGGAGCCAGTAGGTGACAACATCCCTGAGGTTCAGCAGGGCTCAGACCATTTCACGAGTGTTACCTCTTGCACCCATGTGGCCCTGGGGCATTTTAGGATAGACATGAGCCTTGATTAAGACTGGACAGTCTGCCTTTCAATCACTCAATGGTGTTTACTGAGCACTTACTGTGTGCAGAGCACTGTAAGAAGCTCTTGGGAGAATACAATACAAAAGAGGTGGTAGAGAGGTTCCCTGCCTAGAGCTTACAATCTGGAAGGGGAGACAGATATTAAAATGAATTATGGATATTCATTCATACATTCAATAGTATTTATTGAGCACTTACTGTGTGCACAGCACTGTACTAAGTGCTTGGGAAGTTACAAGTTGGCAGCATATAGAGATGGTCCCTACCCAACAATGGGCTCACAGTCTAGAAGATAAATTTGCAAGTGCTCTGGTGCTGAGGGGTGGTGAATCCTAAGTGCTTTAGTGATACAGATCCGAATGCAAAGTGATGTAGAAAGGGGAGGAAATAGGGGAAAAGAAGGTTTAGCTAGGGAAGGCCCCTTGGAAGAGATGTGATTTTAATAAAGCTTTGTAGGCGGAGAGAGTTGGAAGCAGCATGGGCTAGTGAAAAAAGCATGGGCCTGGGAGTCAGAAGGACCTTGCTTCTAATCTCAGCTCTGCCACGTGGCTGCTGTGCCACCTTGGGCAAATCACTTCACTTCTCTGGGCCTCAGTTACTTCATCTGTAAAATGGGGATTAATACTGTGAACTCATATGGGACATGGACTACATCCAACCTGATTAGCTTGTATCTACCCCAGCGCTTAGAGCACACCTAGCACAAAGTAAGTACTAAACAAATACCATAAAAAGGAGTGTTTTTCTGTTGCATATGAAGGAGGATGTAGTTCCAGGCCAGAGCAAGGATGTGGATATGAGATCAGTGATGAGATAGGCGAGATTGAGGTACAGTGAGCAGATTGACATTAGAGAAGCAAAGTATGCAGACTGGGTTGTAGCAGGTAATCAGGGAGGTAAGGTAGGAGGGAGCAAGGTTATTGAGGGTTTTAAGGCAATGGCAAGGAGTTTCTGTTGTTGCAGAGCTGGATAGGCAGCCACTAAAGGTTATTAAGGAGTAGGGACACGTGAATTGAATGTTATTTTAGGAAAATGATCCGGACAACAGAGCGAAGTATGGATTAAAGTGGGAAGAGACAGGAGGGAGGGAGGTCAATCGGGAGGCTGATGCAGTAATCAAAGTAGGATAGTACAAATTCTTGCATACATGTAGTGGTAGTTTGGATGGAGAGGAGAGGGCAGAATTTTAGCATTGTGGTTCATGTAGAACTGATAGGATTTGGTGACATATTGAATATGTGGGTTGAGTGAGAGTGGTGAGTCGAGGATAATGCGAAGGTTATGGGTTTGAGAGGCAGGCAGGATAGTGTTGCTGTCTGCAGTGATGGAATAGTCCGGAGGACAGATTTTCGGCGGAATGATGAAGAATTCTGCTTTAAACATGGTAATTTTGAAGTGTTGATGGGACGTTAAGTAGAGATGTCTGGAAGGCAGGAGGAAGTGTGAGACTGCAGAGGAGGAAGGAAGTAGCATGACCCAACTGATAGGGCATGAGCCTGGGAGTCAGAAGAATCTGTGTTTTAATCCCAGCTCCACCACATGTCTGCAGTGGGACCCTGGGCAAGTCACTTTACTTTTATGTGCCCCTGTTATCTGTAAAATGGGGATTAAGGCTTTAAGCCCTATGAGGGACATGGACTGTGTCCTATCTGGTTATCTTGTATCCTGGTTACCTTAGCATTCAGTACAGTTTCTGGCACATAATAAGTGCTTAACAAATATCATTTTAAAAAAGAAGAGAGATCTGGTCTGGAGAGGGAGATTTGGGAAGCATCTGGGTAGAGGTGGGAGCTTGGTTCAGTCAGGTGGTAGCAGAGCCAGACTGTGAGGTGGTGGTCGAGCAGCATAAGAAACATCATGGTCTACTGGATAGAGTTAGAAGGTAATGGGTTCTAATCCCAGCTCCTCAACATATCTGGTGTGTGACCCTGGGCAAGTCACTTCACTTCTCTGTACCTCAGATACCTCAACTGTAATATGGGGATTAAGACTGTGAGCCTCATGTGGGACAGGGATGATGTCCAACCGGATTACATTGTACCTACCCCAGTGCTTAGAACAGTGATTGACACATAGTAAGCGTTGAACAAATACTGTTATTTTTGTCATTAATAAAATACATCATCTGTAAAATAAGGATTAAGACTGCGAGCCCCACGTGGGACCGGAGTACCTTGTATCTACCCCAGCGCTCATAACAGTGTCTGGTACATTGTAAATGCTTAACAAATACTACTAAAAATAGCATGAGTATGGAGAGAGTCAGGCGGAGGGGCAACCATTCTCATTCCGCTCTGCTGCCCTCTTCCTCTCCCAACTCCCAGAGCCTCCCATTTGCCATCCCCCATTAGAACATCTCCAAGTCCATCACCCCTGCCTCCGCACAAGACAGGAGGAAACCCAGATGAGAAGGGAACTGTCACAGAACAGGATGAACTAGCACCATGGTCAGAGCCAGGGCAGGAACCCAGGAAACGAGTTCAGGGAAGATTGGGGTAAGGGAAGCAGCATGACCTAGTGGATAGAGCACATCCTTGGAAGTCAGAGGGCCTGGGTTCTGATCCTGGCTTTGCCGCTTGCCCTCTGTGTGACCTTGGGAAATTCCCTTCACTTTGCTGGGCTTCAGTTACTGTAATGTACTGGACTAAGTTATTTGGGTTTTTTCCCTCCCTGTTTATCACTCTTTATATATGTATGTATATATATATGTATGTATATGTATGTATATATGTATAGATATATACATATATACATACATATATAAAGAGTGGTAAACAGGGAGGGAAAAAACCCAAAACACTTAGTCCAGTACATTACACTCAGTAGGACCTGATGAATACCATTACTGCTACTAACCACCACGGCTGATAATGACCCAGAGGCGAAGAAATGACAATGGGGAACCAATGTCAGGAGAAAGAGAAGTAGCTTTTAATTATAATTCTGGTATTCGTGAAGCTCTTGTTATGTGCTAAGTACTAAACTAAACACCGGGGTAGATACAAGATAATCAGATCCCACATGATTTCACAGTCTACGTAGGAGCAGTGCTAAGTAAATACGATTGGTTGATGGAATCCCCATTTTGCAGATAAGCGAACTGAGGCACAAAGAACTTAAGTGATTGTCCAAAGTCACATAACGGACAAGAGGCAGAGTTCGGATTAGAACACAGGTCCTCTGATTCCCAGGCTTGTGGTCTTTCTACTAGTTCATGCTGCTTTTTTCTGAAGGAACGGATGCTTCCCCAGGACCCTCCCCAAGGCGGCCTTTATGTCCCGGTTTCTCAGGTTTTAGATGAGGGGGTTTAGGGCAGGAGGCACCGCAGTGTAGAACACAGACACCAGCAGGTCCAGCGCTGAAGGGGAGTCTGAGGGAGGCATAAGGTAGGCAAAGAAGAAAAAAGACTTGACGACACCCAGGTGGGGCAGGCAGGTGGAGAAGGCTTTGCCTCGACTCTCGTTGGCCGGCATCCTCTGCACGGTCCAGAAAATGTAAGTGTAAGAGATGGTGATGGCAATGAAGTAAATTGAGGCAAAAATAAACCCAGTAGCAAAACTGATAACGTGCCTCTTAAAACGCGAGGACTTCAGCAAGGAGGGGGCATCACAGAAGAACTGCTGGACCATGGGGAACCCACAGAAGGGCATGGAGAATATCCCCGCTGTGTACAACACCCCTAATATACCCCCGCTGAACCAGAAGGAGGCTACCAGATGGCACGCAGACTGCTCGGTCCATGATGAGCTCATAGTGCAGGGCGTGGCAGACAGCTATGTAGTGGTCGTAGAACATCACGTGAGGATGGACAACTCTGAAGCCGCGAAGAAACTGATTAGGAAGAGCAGGGTGGTACAGCCTTGGAGTGATATCAAGTTGTTATTGGTTAAGGAGTTGAGGATGGATTTGGGGACAATGACGGAGATGTAACAGACATCTATGAAGGCCAGGTTCCTGAGGAAGAAATACATGGGGCTGTGGAGGCGCTGGTCGAGGGCAGTGACAGCAACGATGGGGAGATACCCCATCAGGGTCGTCAGGAGGAACAACGCGTCGTGGACCAGCTGCAGCTCTCGGGAGCCTTCCAATAACCCCAGAAGGGGAAATTCCATCACCGTGGAGACATTGGCCATTTTCTAAGGGAATCTGTCGATAGCCCGAGGAGTCACCGAATGAAGGATCCTTTATAAAAAGGGATTCAGAAAATCGCTACTTTGAATTTCTTCCCTCTATTTCGTTTTCTGCCACCGAATTCTATGGTTCATTCATTCAATCGTATTTATTGTGCGCTTACTGTTTACAGAGCACTGTAGTAAGCGCTGGGCAAGTACAAATCAGCAACATGTAGAGACAGTCCCTACCCAACAACAGGTTCACGGTCTAGAAGGAGGAGACAGATGATAAGGTTTGTGTTGGCTATGTGTTGGCTAAATGAGGCAGAAATGACAGTACAATGCTAAATAGTCTACCTGACCAGGGAACTTAAATTAGAACCCCAAGGCCACTCTCCGGGAAATGTCTGTTTAGGTTAACTCGGTCACAGCTTGCTTACAAGTAGAACACCTGAACTGGGCTGGCCAAGGCACGAGTTGTTGCATTTCGTTCATTCAATCGTATTTATCGAGCGCTTACTGGGTGCAGAGCACTGGACTAAGCGCTTGGCAAGTACAAATTGGCAACATATAGAGACGGTCCCTACCCAACAAAGGGCTCAAAAAAAGCAAAGGCTTGGCAAGGAGTGGTACTGCTTAAATAAGGAAATAATTCCTCCGACTCCAGCGTGTATTCATGGCAGAAACTGCAAGTCCAGTTTGGCCCATAGGAACCTTTCCATTCTTTAAATTGGGAGCTCCCTAAGAGGCGGGAACTATGTCAAATTTGAATATCTTGCATCCACCCCAGTTTTCGGCTCATAGTAGGCTCTGAATAGGTGATTTTACTATTTATCAACATCACCATCTCTGTTTTTTTCAGCAGCAGGAATTTAACTCTCCTTAAGCAGCGCCAGGTTTTCAGAAGAACCTGGGAGGTGGGAGGATGCAATAGGGTTTGGAGAAATGGGGGTCAGAAGCCCCTCCTCGGCCCCACATCTGACAACATGCTCATTAACTCTATTTCTTCTGAGTCCTTTTTTGTATGTGCCACTATTTCTCCCTGATATTGTTTGGCACGTCAGTGATTTGCACAAAAAAGCAGATTTGGCCAAGGGCTGTCTGTACATTTGCTCACATTCCTCTACATATATGCATGTGCATCAATGTACACAAATTAATTCACTCACGTAACCTCACATATACATCTCCAAATATGTAAATACACTCCACTACACAAGTGATGGGGAAGCAGCGTGGCCTAGTGGAAGAAGCACCAGCCTGGACGTCAGAGGACCACTAACTTACTGTGTAACCTATGGACAGTCATTTCGCTTCTCTGTGCCTCAGTTGCCTGTTCTCCGTCATATTTAGACTGTGAGCCACACGTGGGACCGGAACTGTGTGTCCAACATGATTATCTGGTATCTATCCCACAGATTAGAACAGTGTTGGTCCCATAGCAAATGCTTAGCAAATACCCTAATTGTTGTTTATAATTGTTAAGTACATTTACACATTGGCACACACACACACACACACACACACACACACACACACACACACACACACACAATACATGCACAGACAAATCTATATTTTCAAGGTCCCATGATAGATTCTACCTCCGTGTCTGGGAATTCCTATTCCTTGAGAGTTGGGTGGGCAAATTCACATCATTTTCCCTCTGTCTAGGCTTGTGCCCTTCTCCAACCCAACACCCCCTTAGACATCGGTCGAGGTGATCCACAGCTCAGACTGCTGATTCTGTGTTTTCCAAGGGAAAAATGAATAAAAGATATTACCCTGGTTCAGGTCAGAAATCTCCTGCATGATAAAATCAAGGTGTCTCCAAATGTATGTACAAATCTAAGAATTATATTTTATAATGTATTTATTTATTTTAATGTCTATATGTCTGTACAGTAATTTTGTTGTGGCCAGGGAAATGTTCTACTAAATCTGTTGTACTATACTCCCCCCAAGAGCTTAGTAAAGTGATCTGCACAAAGTCAGCACTCCATAAATACCATTGAAGCAACCACCCCAGAGAAAAGGTTCACACCTTTTCCTTAGATTTTCCTTAGAATAATAATGATGATGATGATGGTATTTGTTAAGCGCTTATTATGTGCAAAGCACTGTTCTAAGCATTGGAGGAATACAAAGTGATCAGGTTGTCCTACGTGGGGCTCATAGTTTTAATCCCCATTTTTCAGATGAGGTAACTGAGGCACAGAGAAGTGAAGTGACCTGCCCAAAGTCACACTGCTGATAGTTGGCAGACCCGGGATTTGAACCCATGACCTCTGACCCCAAGGCCTGTGCTCTTTTCACTGAGCCACGCTGCTCAGAGATATCTTTACCTTGGAGATAGCATGGGCTAGCGGTAACACTACAGGAACTGGACTCTGATCACAGCTCTGCCATTGAAAGTCCTTGGATGACTCATTTAACTCTCTGGGCCTCGATGTCCTTCTCTGTAGAATGGGGATACAGCCCCTGCTCTCTCCCTAACACTTAGCTTTTGAGCCCTGATTGGCACAAGATCTGTTCTGATTATCCTTTACCTGCCCCAGTCATTAGCTCATAGTAAGCCCTTAATAAATGCTCCAAACAACAATATCACTTTGAGATGAAGATATTGGACAGATTAATTTTCTCATGTTTTAGGCACCAGTCTCCCCTCTCTGACTCACTGGAACAGTCTAGGGGTAGGGGTCCCTGCTGATTCTGGCTGCTCACCTCTCCTTCTCTCCTCTTCATCATCATCATCAATCGTATTTATTGAGCCCTTACTATGTGCACAGCACTGTACTAAGCGCTTGGGAAGTACAAATTGGCAACATGTAGAGACAGTCCCTACCCAACAGTGGGCTCACAGTCTAAAAGGGGGAGACAGAGAACAAAACCAAACATACTAACAAAATAAAATAAATAGAATAGATATGTACAAGTAAAATAAATAAATAAATAAATAGAGTAATAAATATGTACAAACATATATACATATATACAGGTGCTGTGGGGAAGGGAAGGAGGTAAGATGAGGGGGAAGGAGAGGGGGACGAGGGGGAGAGGAAGGAAGGGGCTCAGTCTGGGAAGGCCTCCTGGAGGAGGTGAGCTCTCAGTAGGGCCTTGAAGGGAGGAAGAGAGCTAGCTTGGCGGATGGGCAGAGGGAGGGCATTCCAGGCCAGGGGGATGACGTGGGCCGGGAGTCGATGGCGGGACAGGCGAGAACGAGATAGGGTGAGGAGATTAGCGGCGGAGGAGCGGAAGGTGCGGGGTGGGCTGTAGAAGGGGAGAAGGGAGGTGAGGTAGGAGGGGACGAGGTGATGGAGAGCCTTGAAGCCCAGGGTGAGGAGTTTCTGCCTGAGTTTCTCCTCTTCCACAGTCGTGATTGTGACACGAAAGGCACTGTGAGGTAACCTGCTCCTAATGATTCCCCAGTGACCCCACAGTCCCCTTAAAGCAGTCGCTGTCTCGGGCAGGGTGGGGGAGGGAGCTCCCCCTGAAGGACCAGCCCTGAGCTCTGCCTGAGAGGCCTTGTTACCTGGAGATTCCGGAGCCTGTTGGTGACATCATCTCTTGACGTACACCAGGGCTTAGATTGTGTCACTTGTGTTACCTCCCACACCCATGTGTCCCTAGAGGATAATTTTACACTGAACCATCTGGGTTTCCCCCAGTCCAAGTCCAGTCTGGTGTTTTTATTTCGAATGCCAGGCTCTCCCCTCCCCTCCAACCTCGGTAACTGCCGTTGGGTACCATGGCCCAGAAGCCGCATGTGTGTTCAGGGGTAGCATAATGGTTTTGGAGAAATGGAGGTGGTCAGAGACACACCTGGGAATGTGTTTTAATGTGGGGTCCTTAGGTTATGTTGCATTCTTATATGACACACTCGGACACATATGTTTCCCCCTTCTAGACTGTGAGCCCGTTTTTGGTTCGGGACTGTCTCTGAATGTTGCTGATTTGTACTTCTCAAGCGCTTAGTACAGTGCTATGCACATAGTAAGTGCTCAATAAATACGATTGAAAGAATGAATGAATGCTTGTATATCCAGTAATTATGTATGCCATTGTTGGCCAACCTGAGTGTGCTTGAACCCTGCTCTGTACCAGCATAAATACCACAGGGTACGACGGCTTTGGTCATAGGTATTATTGGTTTTGTTTTTGCTTATTCCATGTTTCCTTTTCCCAAAGCAAAGATAGCCTGATTTCTATCTCAAACGATCCACTCTCAATCCACTCACAGAAAGTAAGAATGCAAAGGTCATTCATGCCTGTTGAATAATGCCCAGTGGTGTCCACAACCATCAGCCCTCCTTCATCCTCACTCTTTTCTTACCCTTGCTTTGTCCCCTTCTGCCTCCAGCACTATCATACACCTCTCAATGCCATTTGCCTCACCACCTAATCGCCCTGACTCTCGACACAGGGCTGGATTCAGGCAGTTGGGGCCAGAGTTCGAGGAGGTCGGAGAACCACACAACGGGGGAGATTGTGATATTTCTTAAGCACCTGCTTTGTGCCCAACACTGTTCTAAGTGCTGGGGTAAAACTAAGGTAATCAGGTTGTTTCACGTGGGGTTCACAGTCTTAATCCCAATTTTACAGTTGAGGTAACTGAGGAACAGATAAGTGGTTTGTCCAAGGTCACACGATGATGGGGTGTTAAGGAGCAGTATTCCTTGGTCTGGTCACTTGCCATATCCATATCCGATCTCCCAGGTCCTATCCCTTGTCCATCCCCATTAGGACATCTCCATCTCCCTCACCATTGTCTCCACACCAGACAGAGGCTGGACTCTAGACTGTAAACTCATTTCTAGATTGTAAACTTATTGTGAGCAGGGAATTGGGAACGCACCGTGGCTTGTGGAAAGGCCACGGATTTGAGAGACAGAGGACATGGGTTCTAATTCCAGCCTTGCCACCTGTCTGCTGTGTAACCCTGGGCAAGCTACTTAACTTCTCTGTGCCTCAGTTATCTAATTTGTAAAATGGGGATTAAGACTGTGAACCCTATGTGAGACAATCTGAGAGTCTTGTATCTACCCCAGTGTTCAGAACAGTGCTTGGCAAGTACATAGTAAAGGTTTAACAGAGTTTAACAAATAACATAATAAAAATCGTCATTATATTACTAACAGTGTTGTATCGTACTCTTCCAAGAACTTCATCAAGTGCTCTCCACACAGTTAGTGCTCAATAAATACCATTGATTGATTAATTGATTAATGCCTGTCTCCCTCTCTATACCGTAAGCGCGGTATTGGCAGGGACTGTGTATACCAACTCTGTTGTACTGTACTCTCCCAAGCTCTTAATACTGTGCTCTTCACACAGTAAGCACCCAGTTAATGCCACTGATCGATTAATTAATATCTGTCTCCCCATCTCTCCTATGAATCGACGTCTTATCGTGGCAGGAGAGTTTGTGTGCACTGATGAAACTTAGAGCTATGCCATATAGGGCTATCTATAATGGAAAGGTCTAAGCCGAAGCATCGAAGTTGCTTCACTTGTGCTAGGCAGCAGTGGTGGGGGAAAGAGTCAAAGGCTCAGAATGATCAAGTGGTCAAAACATTGATCAAAGACAAATTCAGAGATGCAAGTTTTTACTGCGTGGAAGAAGACAATGATAAACCACTTCCATATCTTTACCAAGAAAATTTTACGGATGCATATACCAGAATGACCTTATGACAGGCAACTCCACGGAATTTGAAGAGAAGTCTCCCCCTAAGCTCACTGTAGGCAGGGAGCGTATCTACTAACTCCGTTGTATTGTACTCTTCCAAGTGCTTCATACAGTGCTCTGCACACAGTAAGTACTCAATAACTACCATTGATGTTAGTAATGATGACAGCATGACATTGTCCCCCCCTTCTAGACTTTGAGCCCAATGTTGGATTGGGACCGTCTCTATATGTTGGCGACTTTTACTTCCCAGGCCCTTAGTACAGTGCTCTGCACACAGTACACGTTCAATAATTACGATTGAATGAATGAATGAGATCCACACTGTTCAGTAGGAAACAGGGCAAATGGCACCATAGTCAGGGAAGTCAGTGGAGGGGAAATGAGAGAAGGGAAATGGAAGACTGGCACCAGGGAAGGCAAAAAAAATCACTTAATCAATCAATCAATGATCTTTATGCACTTACTGGGTGCAGAACATTGTACGAAGCGCTTGAGGGAGTACAGTATAACAGACCTGGTAGACATATTCCCTGCCCTCCAGAAGCTCAGAGTCTAAAAGGGGAGGTAGATTATCAATCAATCAGTGGTATTTATTGAATGTTTATTGATTACACAGCACTGTACTGAGTGCTTGGGAGAGTACAATTTAACAGAGTTTTAGGCACGTTCCCTGTCCAAAATGAGCTTACAGTCTAGAGGGGGAGAAATCATTGAAATAAAAATCAGATTGGTACAAAAGTGCCATGGGGCTGAGGGTAGGGTAAATAAAGAGTGTGAATCCAAGTGGAAGAGGGATGCAGAAGGGAAAGAGAGTAAGAGAAATGAAAGCTTAGTCGGGAAAGGCCTCCTGAAGGAAATGTGATTTTAATAAGGCTTTGAAGGTAAGGAGAGTGATCGCATGTCATATATGTAGGTAGAGGGCATTCCAGGCCTGAGGCAGGATGTGTGCAAATTGTCAGCAGAGAGAACCCAGGTCCCTCTGACTCCCAAGCCCATGCAGCATGGAAAGTAGCATGGCCTAGTGGGAAAAGAGCATGGGCCTCTGAGCCAGAAGGACCTGGGTTCTAATGTTGACTCCATCACATGTCTGCTGTATGACCTTGGGTAAGTCACGTAACGTCTCTGGGCCTTAGTTCCCTCACCTGCTAAAAGAGGATTAAGACTGTGAGCCGTATGTGGGACAGGGACCTTGTCCATCCCGATCATCTTGTATCTACCCCAGTGCTTAGAACAGTGCCTGGCACATTATAAGCACTTAACAAATACCATTATTCTTGTTAATAAATTGAGAAGCAATGTGACTTTGTCTCTAGAGCTTTGGCCTGGGAGTAAGAAGGACCCAGGTTCTAATCCGGATCTGCCGTTGTCTCTTGTGAGACACTGGGAAAGTCACTTCATTTCTCTGGGCCTCACGTCCCTCATATGTAAGGTGGGGATTAAGACTGTGAGCCCTATGTGGGACAGGGACTATGTCCAATCTGATTGGCTTGTATCTACCCTAGTGCTTAGAACATTGCCTGTCAGATTGTAAATGTTCAACAAACATTATTGTTACTATTATTATACAGTGCCTGGCACATAGGGATACACAATCCCTGTTCCTTATGGGGCTGTCACTCTTAATCTCCAGTTTTTACAAAATTCACCCCACCTTCAGCCCACAAGAATAATGTTCGTACCATGATTCATTTATTCATATTAAGGTCTGCCTCCTTCTATAGGGGCACACCCCACCTCGCCTCCCTTTCCTCTCTACCCCATCTTGATGTTGCCAACTTGTACGTCCCAAGCGCTTAGTACAGTGCTCTGCACGCAGTAAGCGCTCAATAAATACGAACGATTGGTTCATTGATTGATTGATCGATGATCTGATTACTGCTCTCAACTCTACCCTTTCTACTCAGCTAGACTCGCTCGCTCCCCTTTCCCTTCGCCGCTCTAGGACAACTAACCCACAGCCTTGTATCACCGCCACTGTCCGCCTCCTTCGCTCTTATGCTAGAGCTGCTGAACGCTGCTGGCGAAAGTCTAAACACCAGGCCAATCTCGTTCACTTCAGCTTTATCCTTTCCTGCCTTAACTCAGCCCTCTCCTCTGCCAGACAAAACTAGTTCTCCTCCCTTATTGACACCATGCCCATCATCCCAGTCAGCTCTTCCGTACATTCAACTCCCTTCTCAGACCCCCGGTTCCTCCCCCTGCTCCTTCCCTCACCCCCAACTATCTGGCCACCTACGTCATTAATAAAATTAAATCCATCAGGTCTGAGCTCCCCAAATTCACTCCCCCCGACCTTTTCCAACCCCCCGGCTCTCAACGCTCTCTGCTACTCTCCCATCCTTCCCAGCAGTATCCTCAGAGGAGCTCTCCTCCCTCCTCTCAAGTGCTACTCCGGCCACCTGTGCTTTGACCCCATTCCCTCTCATCTTATGAAATATCTCCCCTCCCAAACTTCCATCTTCAACCGCTCACTCTCCACTTGTTCCTTCCCCTCTGCCACCAAACATGCCCACATCTCTCCCATCCTAAAATAAACCCTCTCTTGACTCCACCACCCCGTCTAGTTATCTCCCTATCTCACTAGTACCATTCCTTTCCAAACTCCTTGAACGAGTCGTCTATACGCGCTGCCTCGAATTCCTCAACGCCAACTCTCTCCTCGACCCCCTCCAATCTGGCTTCCGTCCTCTACATTCCACTAAAGCTGCCCTCTCAAAGGTCGCCAATGACCTCCTGCTTGCCAAATCCAACGGTTTATACTCTATCCTAATCCTCCTCGACCTCTCAGCTGCCTTCGACACTGTAGACCACCCCCTCAACACGCTATCCAACCTTGGCTTCACAGACTCCGTCCTCTCCTGGTTCTCCTCTTATCTCTCCGGTAGGTCATTCTCAGGCTCTTTTGCAGGCTCCTCCTCCCCCTCCCATCCCCTTACTGTGGGGGTTCCTCAAGGTTCAGTTCTTGGTCCCCTTCTGTTCTCGATCGACACTCACTCCCTTGGTGGCCTCGCTCGCACGGCTTCAACTGTCATCTCTACGCTGATGACACCCAAATCTACATATCTGTCCCTGCTCTCTCTCCCTCCCTCCAGGCTCGCATCTCCTCTTGCCTTCAGGCCATCTCCATCTGGATGTCTGCCTGCCACGTAAAACTCAACATGTCCAAGACTGAACTCCTTGTCTTCCCTCCCAAACCCTGCCCTCTCCCTGACTTTTCCATCTCTGTTGACGGCAATATAAACCTTCCCGTCTCACAAAACCACAACCTTGGTGTCATCCTCGACTCTGCTCTCTCGTTCACCCCTCACATCCAAGCCGTCAACAAAACCTGCCGGTCTCAGCTCCGCAACATTGCCAAGATCCGCCCTTTCCTCTCCATCCAAACCGCTACCCCGCTCGTTCAAGCTCTCATCCTATCTCGTCTGGATTACTGTATCAGCCTCCTCTCCGATTTCCCATCCTCCTGTCTCTCCCCTCTTCAATCCACACTTCACACGGCTGCCTGGATTGTCTTTGTCCAGAAACGCTCTGGGCATATTACTCCTCTCCTCAAAAATCTCCATTTGCTACCAATCAACCTACGCATCCGGCAGAAACTCCTCACCCTCGGCTTCAAGGCTCTCCATCACCTCGCCTCCTCCTACCTCACCTCTCTTCTCCCCTTCTACAACCCAGCCCGCACCCTCTGCTCCTCTGCCGCTAATCCCCTCACCGTGCCTCGT
The DNA here is from genome assembly GCF_015852505.1 of Tachyglossus aculeatus. Classification (NCBI taxonomy): domain Eukaryota; kingdom Metazoa; phylum Chordata; class Mammalia; order Monotremata; family Tachyglossidae; genus Tachyglossus; species Tachyglossus aculeatus. The sequence goes on along the minus strand of NC_052070.1, from coordinate 103,788,780 downwards.
TCTCGCCTGTCCCGCCGTCGACCCCCGGCCCACGTCATACCCCGGGCCTGGAATGCCCTCCCTCTGCCCATCCGCCAAGCTAGCTCTCTTCCTCCCTTCTAGGCCCTACTGAGAGCTCACCTCCTCCAGGAGGCCTTCCCAGACGGAGCCTCCTCCTTCCTCTCCTCCTCCTCCCCCTCTCCATCCCCCTCGCCTTACCTCCTTCCCCTCCCCACAGCTCCTGTATATATGTATGTGTATTTGTATGCATTTATTACTCTATTTATTTATCTATTTTATTTGTACATATTTATTCTATTTATTTCTTTTTGTTAATATGTTTTGTTTTGTTCTCTGTCTCCCCCTTCTAGAATGTGAACCCACTGTTGGGTAGGTACTGTCTCTACATGTTGCCAAATTGTACTTCCCAAGCTCTTAGTACCGTGCTCTGCTCACGGTAAGCGCTCAATAAATACGATTGATTGATTGAATGAATGAATATTGTTCGCTACCTCAGAGCTTCTAATCCTCACGGCGATGTACTATGACCTTTACACCGCCATCTGCCTCCCCCTGCGCTACGAGGTCATCATAGCCCGAAGGGCCCCTGGGAAGATGGCGGCTGCTTCCTGGCTCTCTGGGTGTCTCTTTGGAGCATCCCGCTAAGCTGGTGCATTTTCCTTGCCCATCTGTGTGTCATGTGAGATCCAACAGATCTTCTGTGATGTCGCCTCCTTGCTGAAGTTCTCTTGTTCGGAAGAACACGCAACCCTCGATCTGACTGTAGCCATTGGTTTCTGTTTGACTTTGTTCTGCTTTGTTTCTAACATACTCTCTTATGTGCACATCTTCTCCACTGTGCTGAGGATCCAGTCTGCAGAGGGATGGTCCAAAGCCTTCTCCACCTGCCTGCCCCACCTCACCATTATCTCTGCTTTTTTCACTACTGTTTCCTTCCCTTATTTAGCACCTCCCTCAGTGTTCCCCTTGGCCCTGGACCTGTTGGTATCCGTATTTTACACCGTGGTGCCCCCAGCCCTGAACCCCTTCATCTACGGCCTAAGGAACAGGGACATAAAGGCCTCCCTGGGAAGAGTCCTAAAGGGGGCAATTAATCTCTGAGAAGAGGAGGCCTCTCCTCTTTATATGACTAACCACAATCTCACAACCGATGAGTTTCATTCAGTCGATCAGTGGTATTTATTGAGTGCTTATTGTGTGCAGAAAACTGTACTAAGCGTTTGGAAGATTACAACAGAGTTGCACTTAGATTTGCTCCCTCTTCTTACCCAATCCTCAGACCCACAACACATGTCTATATCTGTAATTTATTTATTTAAATTAACTTCTGTCTCCCCCTTTATATTGTAAGTTATTGTGGGCAGGGAACGTGTCTACCAACTCTATGATATTGTCCTCTCCCAAGCACTTAGTATGGTGCTCTGCACAGAGTGAGTACTCAAAAAGTACAATTTATTGATTGGTTGGTAAACACCATTCCTTCCCACAATGAGCTTACAGTCCACAGGGAGATCCACAGGAAAGGCCATTCTGTTCTCTTGCAGTCGTTTGACCCCAGTTTTTACTGTCTGAATAGATTCCCAACCCACATTCCCCACCACATTCATGCACTAGAACCTCTCCTCTTTTCATTATGATAATGTCGATAAATGACAAATCAATTGTGTGGGCCTCCACTCTAAAGGCCTCCCTTCTCTGTCTGATTTTTATTCACTCAAATTCCATCACTAACGATCTTCAGAAGGATAAGGCTCATCCTGCCCACTCTTCTCCATTGTTTTGGCCCCTAGCCCTTCATCTATCTCATACCACTAACCCATGGCCCTGGGTCAACGACACTGTCTGCCTCCTTTGCTCTTGTGAACAAGGAGCAGAGCGCTACATTTGGAAATCTAAATATCAGGCTGATTTCGTCCACTTCAAGTTTATCCTTGAGTGCTTTAACACTGCCCCTCTTCTCCACCCTTATGGACACCCATGCCCATCACCCTCTCCAGTTGTTCCAGACATTTAACTCCCTCTTCTGGCCCCCTGACCCCCTTCCTCCCCATCCCCTTGTCCCCAAAGACCTGGGCACATACTTTATTAAGAAAATTGACATTATTATGTGTGATCTCCCTAAAACCTCCCCTGTCCCTCCTAGGTCCCTCTACCCTCCTGCCCGCTCTTCAACTCTCTAATCCTTTTCAGAAGTATCTGTAAAGGAAAACTCCTGCCTTCTCTCAAATTCACCACCTTCACCTGCGCATCTGAATTCATTTCTTTGCACCTTATTAAAGTTCATGTCTCCTCCCTTCTTCCCATCCTAATAGCCTTCTTCAACTGTTTGCTCTACAATGGCTTTGCCCCTGCTGCTTTCAAACATGCCCAAGTCTCCCCATTCAAAAAAAAACCTTTCCCTGATTTAACGGCTCCTTCTAGTTATCTCACCGTCTTCCACCTACCATTGCTCTCCAAACTCCAAGAGCAAGGTCTCTAAAACCACTGTCTCAAATTTCTCTCCTCCAATTCCCTCCTCGACCCCCTCCACTCCACAGAAACCGCGCTCTCAAAGGTCACCAATTATCCCCTTATTGCCAAATCCAACAGCCTCTAATCCATCCTAATCCTCCTCAAACTCTCGGCTACCTTCAGCACTGTCGACCACACCCTTCTCCTGGAAACATTATCCAACCTTGGCTTCACTGACACTGTCCTCTTCTGGTCTCCTCTTATCTCTCTGGCCTCTCACTTTCAGTCTCCTTTGCAGGGTCCTCCTCAGCCGCCCACCCCCTCCCCGTGGGTGTCCCTCAAGATTTAGTTCTGGGTCCCCTTCTATTCCCCATCTACACCTACTTCCCTGGATAACTCATTCTCTCTAAGTAGCTTCAAATACCACCTCTAGGAGGATGATATCCACATCTAAATTTTCAGCCCTGATCTGTCTCCCTCTCTGCGGTATTACATGTCTTCCTGCCTTCAAGACATCTCTACTTGGATGTCTCCCCATCACCTCAAGCTCCTTATCGTCTCTCCCAAGCTCTGTCCACCCCCTGACTTTCCCATCACTGTAGATGGCACCACCATCCTGTCTCACAAGCCCATAACATTGGCATTATCCTTGACTCTGCTCTCTCATTCAACCCACATATTCATTCCATCAGTAATCCTGTCTATCTCACCTTCACAACACTGCTAAAATCCACCCTTTCCTCTCCATCCAAACTGCTACCATGTTAATATAATCACTCATCCTATTCCCCCCGGATTACTTCATCAGCCTCCTTGCTAACCTTCCAGCCTCCTGTCTCTCCCCACTCCAGTCGGTACATCACTCTGCTACTTTGATTATTTTTCTACAGAAACATTCAGGACATATTTCCCCAATCCTCAAAAAACTCCAGTGGTTCCCCATCCACCTCTACACCACACAAAAACTCCTTGCCATTGGCTTTTAAAGCACTCAGTCACCTTGTCCCCTCCTACCTCACCTCGCTACTCTCCTACTAAAACCCAGCCCAAACACTTCGCTCTTCTAAAGCCAACCTTCCCACTGTACCTTGATCTCCTCTATCTCGACCCTGGCCCATCGCCCACATCCTGCCTCTGGCCTGGAACAACCTCCCTCCTCAAATTCGACAGACAACTACTCTCCCCCCATTCAACGGCTTATTGAAGACACCTCTCCTCCAAGAGGCCTTCCCAGACTAAACGCTTCTTTCCTCTTCTCCCACTCTCTACTGTATCACCCTGACCTGCTCCCTTTGTTGATCCACCCACCCAGCCCCACAGCACTAACATACATATATGTAATTTATTTATTTGTATTAATGTCTGTCTACCCCCATTAGACTGTATGCTTGTTTGTGGTCATGGAATGTGTCTGTTCATTGTTATACTGTATTCTCCTAAGGAACAGTAAGCACTCAATAAATACGATTGAATGAATGAATGATTTTGAGAGAGCACTCCAGTAGACAGTCCTCAACATTTTTTTCCAAATGGAATTTGTTAAGTACTGATTCTGTGCCAGGCCCTGAACTAAGTGTTGGGGTAAATACAAGGTAATCAGGTTAGACACAGTCCCTGTCCCACATAGGGCTCACATTTACATTTAATCCCCACTTTGCAGATGAGCAACCGAGGCACAGACAAGTGAAATGACTTACTCAAGGCCACACAGCAGGCAAATGGAGGAGCCAGGATTAGAACCCAGGTTAATTACCATCATCATCATCATCATCATCATCAACATCATCATGGTATTTGTTAACCGCTTACTATGTTAAAGGCACTGTACTAAGAGCTGGAGTAGGTGCGAGCAAATCAGATTGGACAGAGTTCCTGACCCATCTGGGGCTCACAGTCTCAATCTCCATTTTACAGGAGAGCTACCTGAGGCACAGAGAAGTGAAGTGGCTTGCCCAAGATTAAACAGCAGACAGGTGGCAGAACTGGGATTAGAACCCATGACATTTTTGACTTCCAGTCCCATGCTCTTTCCAGTAGGCCACATTGCTTTTTAACTTAAGCAATCTTATTTATTGAATACTTATTGTGTGCAGAGCACTGTACTAAAGGACTGGAAGCATACCATTTTACCTCATTCCCTTCCCCAGAGCACCTGTATATATGTCCCTTTTAGTGCTCCTTTTAGACTGTGAGCCTACTGTTGGGTAGGGACTGTCTCTATATGTTGCCAATTTGTACTTCCCAAGCGCTTAGTACAGTGCTCTGCACACAGTAAGCACTCAATAAATATGATTGATGATGATGATGATATGTATATCTGTTTGTACAAATTTATTACTCTATTTATTGATTGATTTATTTTACTTGTACATATCTATTCTATTTATTTTATTTTGTTAGTATGTTTTGTTTTGTTCTCTGTCTCCCCCTTCTAGACTGTAAACCCACTGTTGGGTAGGGACTGTCTCTATATGTTGCCAACTTGTACTTCCCAAGCGCTTAGTACAGTGCTCTGCACACAGTAAGTGCTCAATAAATATGATTGATTGATTGATTGATTGATTGAAGCATACAATATAATCAAGTTGGTAGACATGTTCCCTGTCCAGCATGAGTTTACAGGCTAGAGGGGGTGACAGAAATTGAAATAGAAATCAGGTGGAGAGATGTTTACTCCTCATTTCGCAGACGAGCAACCTGAGGCACAGATAAGTTAAATGACATGTCCAAGGTCACAGCATAGAGGGGTGAAGCTAGGACCAGAACTCCATTCTTCCGGGGACATCTCTGTCGTCCACATTAGCCATCTATTTAGGGGGATTCCTAGTGGATCCACGCACCTCATACAATGTTGATTCGTTAGTCAGAAACCTCCCCCAGAGATGGCCCAGTGCCAGCAGGCCGAGCTGGAGCTTGAATCGGTTTAGTGGATACAGTCCGGGCCTGGGAGTCAGCAAGACCTGCGTTCTAATCCCAGCTCCACCACTTGCCTGCTGTGTGACTTTGGGAAAGTCACTTCACTTCTCTGTGCCTCAGGTACCACATCTGTAAAATGTGGATTAAAACTGTGAGCCCCATTGTGGAACAAGGACTGTGTCCGCCCCGATTTGCTTATATCTTCCCCTGTGCATAGTTCGGTGCCTGGGGCAGAGTAAGAGCTAACTGAATGCTACAGTTCTTCTTATTATTATTATTAGTTCAGGGTTTTTCAATTCCCAGGGCATGTTCTTTCCCCCAGACCTACAGCAGCGTGGCCTAGTGGGTAGAGCATGGGTTTAGGAGTCAGAAGGACTCCCAAACTGCCCCCACCACTTTTCTGCTGAGTGGCCTTGGGCAAGTCACTTCACGTCTTCAGGCTTCAGTTATCTCATCTGTAAAATGAGGATTAAGACTGTGTGCCCCATATAGGACAGGGACTGTGTGCAACCTGACTAACTTATATCTACCCCAGCACTTAGAACTGTGCCTGGCACAAAGTAAGCCCCGAGAAAGAACCAAAAACAAAACAAGCAACAGCAGCAGGGCTTAACTGAAAGCGAACTGATACTCTGGTGACTCTTCCGTTTCCCAGCAGAGCCACGTTGGGGGTCCTCCAAAGAAACTCACCTGCAAAGCTCTTCGGTGATTCACCAGTAAAAAGGTCCCAGTCCTATCCCCCAAGGAGCTCCTTCCCCCAGGGAATCCTGGCCGCTCCTAATAAGGGGAAGTTAGAAGGAGCCGTTGATCCTTTTTCCCTTGGTGAGCCAGGGTGGGTGGGGACCAAGAGGTCTGGAAATCCTCTTCCTCCTCACTAAAGGTTTCCAGGCTCGAAAGGAGAAGCCAGAGATGTGAACAAGCATGAATACTGAAGACAAGGCCTGACGCTGTGAGTCCAAATGGGAGGTACAGGAGGAGCGCAGATCAGGGAGGGAGTTTCACAGAAGGACTGTGACAGAGGAAAATGAAAATAGGAATCTCTCCCATTTCCTTGTAGAAGACAAGGCAAATAAATCCATTCTCTCCTTCTCTCCATCTTCATCCTCCTCATGAATTATTATGGATATTATTGAATGTTTCCTATGTGTCAAACACTGTCCTGAGCGTTGGGGTAGATGTAAGCTAATCAGGTTGGTCACAGTCCCTGTCCCATGTAGGTCTCACAGTCTAAGTGAAAGGGAGAACAGGTGTTGAATATATGTTTTCCGGATGAGGTAACTGAGGCAGAGGGAAGTTAAGTAACCTGCTCAAGATTACAGAGCAAACAATGGCAGAGTTGGGATTAGAACCCAGGTCCTCTGACTTTCAGGCAACACTGTTTCCTCAGGCCACACTGTTTCCCAGTAGTTATTTTCCTCTTCTTCTTCCTCCTTTTTTCATGTTTTAATATTTATTTAGCACTTACTGTATGTCAAGTACTGTTCTAAATGGCTGGGGTAGATTCAAGGTAATCAAGTCAGATACAGTTCCTTTACCACATTTTCCTCACAGTCGAAGTACTCAATCTCCATTTTACAGTTGAGGTAACTGAGACACAGAGAAATTAAGTAATTTGCCCAAGGTCACACTGCAATCAAGTGGCAGGGATATGTTAATAAATGTGCCTTCTAAAGGTTTTGAATATCAGACAGAGTAATAGTCTGTTGGATATGAAGTGGGAGGGAATTCTAGGTCAGAGGCTGGACATGGGCGAGGGCTCGGCAGTGAGGTAGATGAGATTGAAGCATAGTGAGTTGGCACAAGTGTGCGGGCTGGGTTGTGGAATGAGAACAGTGAGGAAAGGTAGAGGGTCAAGCAGATTAAGTATTTTAAAACTGATGGTGTGTTTCTTTTTGATGCAGATAAGATCCACTGTCCAGGTGGACCAAAGGGAGAGGGAGAAATATTGAACACTGAAATTCATTTATTCATTCAATTGTATTTATTGAGCGCTTGCTGTGTGCAGAGTACTGTACTAAGTGCTTGCGAAGTACCATTTGGCAACATATCGAGACGGTCCGTACCCAACAGTGGGCTCACATTCTAGAAGGGGGAGACAGAGAACAAAACAAAACATATTAACGGAATAAAATAAATAGAATAAATATGTACAAGTAAAATAAATAAATAAATCGAGTAATCAATACGTACAAATATATATACACATATACAGGTGCTGTGGGGAAGGGAAGGAGGTAAGGCGGGGGAGATGGAGAGGGGGAGGAGGGGGAGAGGAAGGACGGAGCTCAGTCTGAAATATACATTCTAATCAATGGTGAAGGGAAACTTGACTCAACTGTCCTTTAGATTGTAATATCATTTTTTTTGTTAGGGGACATATCTACCAACTCTGTCGTATTGTACTCTCCATGTGCTTAGTAAAGTGTTCTGCACATAGTAAGTGCTCAATAAACATAATCAAATGATTCATTGATTGATCAACTGGACCGAGGATGTCGTCGGACTTCCGGGGTAGGTTTTCCTACCAAAGTACCCCCTGGGGCCTTGTGGGTAGGAAACGTATCTATGAACTCTGTTTTTCTTTTCTTTAATGGTATTTGTTAAGTATTTACTATATGCAGAGCACTTTACTAAGCACATGGAGATTACAATATGACAGAGTTGGTAGACATGTCCCCTAACAAACAATGCTCTTACAGTCTAAAGGACAGTGAGTCAATTTTCCCTTCACCAGGCACTTCACCAAGCACTAGGGTAGATGCAAGTTAATCAGGTGGGACACAGTCCCTGTTCCAACTCGGGGATCAGTCTTAATCGCCATTAATCTCCAGGGTCACACAGCAGTAAAGTGGCAGAGCCAGGACTAAAACCCAGGTCCTTCTGATTCCCAGCCCCATGCTCTATCCATTAGGCCAGTCTGTCTTTCAACTTTATCCAACAATCATAGTTATTGAACACTTACTGTGTGTAGAGCTTCTTTGTCATATTGTATTCTCCCAAGACTTTTTGTACAGTGCTCTGTACAAAATAGGCACTCAATAATTGCAACCTATTGATTGCTTCCATAAGGTTCAGCTGGAAACTTCATTAAGAGTTAGCTAATATAAGCAGAGAAAACAGCTTTTGTCAAAGCAACTACCAGTAAGATCATGGCACCTTGTCAACAGGGAAGACGTGACCTAGGGGAAAAAAGGAACACAGTCCTGGAAGTCAGAGGCCCTGGATCTTAATACCTGCACCACCACTTACCCGCTGGGTGACTTTAGCAAGTCACTTCACTTTTCTGTGCTTCAGTTTCCTCATAGAAACGATATGGGCAGCTGAGTGACGTATGGACTGGAGTGAGAAGAAATAGGAGGTAGGGGGGATAGGTAGCAAGATAGATAGGTAGCAAGTATGTTGATACAGCAATCAGGGCAGAAAGAAAGTGCTTGGATTAGTGTGGTAGCAGTTGGGATGGAGAGGAAGGGACAAATTTTAGCAACGTTGTGAAGTTAGAACCAACAGGATTTGGTGACATTGAATTTGAGGGTTTAATGAGACAGATGAGTCAAGGATAATACAAAGGTTATGGGCTTGAGAGACTGGGATAATAGTAGTGCTTCCTACAGTGATGGGAAAGATAGGCGGAAACAGGGTTTGGATGGGAAAATGGGAAGTTCTGTTTTGGATGTGTTAAATTGGGGGCATCAGTGGGACATCTAAGTATAGATGTTCATTCATTTATTCAATCGTATTTATTGAGCGCTTAGTGTGTGCAGAGCACTGTACTAAGCTCTTGGGAAGTACAAGTTGGCAACATATGTCATCTGATGTCCTGAAGATAGGAGAAAATAGAAGACCGCAGAGACGAGAGGCCAGGGCTGATGATGTAGATTTGGAATCATCAGCACAGAGACGGTAGTTGAACCCATGGTAGTAAATGAGCTCCACGGGAGTAGTGTAGATAAAGGATAGAGGATAAATGAGTGTGTTTGAAAGCACTGGGGAGGAACCATTGGAAAGTGAATTGTTAAAGATCAAGGTGAGGAATGGAAGAAAGGAGGGGCAAGTGATTTTATCAGGAGTGAAAGGATGGAGTTGGAGGTGCAGTTGGAGGGGGATGATTTTGAGAGGGGTCAGAAGATCAGGGGATCCATCTCCCTAGTGGGTAGTGCCGTCCACGCCTTCTCCGTGGTCTGGTTTGCCAGCTCAGAACTGTTCGTCCTCACGACCATGTCTACGACAGCTATGCCACCATGTGCCTCTCCCTGAGCTACGAAGTTGTCATCTCGAGGGGCCGGTGGGAAGATGTCCACTGCCTCCTGGCTCAGCGCGGGTTTATTTCGAGTCTTGTTTTCAGCTTCGATCTTCTCTCTGTCCTTTTGTGGGTCCAACATCGTCCAGCAGTTTTTCTGTGATGTCCTCTCCCTGCTGAAGATCACCGGCTCCGAGGACCACATCGCTGTGAGCGTCACCACCGGGGTAGTGTTAGAGGTTGTCTGCTTCATTCTCATCATCATCTCCTAGGTCCACATCTTCTGGGCCGTGCTGAGGATGCAGGCCACCGAGGGCCGGGCCAAGGCCTACTCCACTTGTTTTCTTCACGTCGTTGTCGTCACTGTCCCTCTCTACGGCCGTCATCACCTACCTCAAGCCCGTGTCAGACTCCCCCTCCGTGCTGGATCTACTGGTGTCCATGTTCTGTACCGTGGTGCCACCCGCTCTGAATCCCATCCTCTACAGTCTGAGGAACAGGATCACTAAGACCTTTCTGGGGAGAATCCTAAAGGCAAATTCCTAAGCCTTCCTCTATGGGACAAAATGTCTGCTTTCTTTCATCATCATCAATCGTATTTATTGAGTGCTTACTGTGTGCAGAGCACTGTACTAAGCGCTTGGGAAGTACAAGTTGGCAACATATAGAGACAGTCCCTACCCAACAGAGGGCTCACAGTCTAAAAGGGGGAGACAGAGAACAAAACCAAACATAGTAACAAAATAAATAGAATAGATACGTACAAGTAAAATAAATAAATAAATAAATAGAGTAATAAATATGTACAAACATATACATATATACAGGTGCTGTGGGGAAGGGAAGGAGGTAAGATGGGGGGATGGAGAGGGGGACGAGGGGGAGAGGAAGGAAGGGGATCAGTCTGGGAAGGCCTCCTGGATGAGGCGAGCTCTCAGTAGGGCCTTGAAGGGAGGAAGAGAGCGAGCTTGGCGGGTGGGCAGAGGGAGGGCATTCCAGGCCAGGGGGATGACGTGGGCCGGGGGTCGATGGCGGGACAGGCGAGAACGAGGTATGGTGAGGAGATTAGCGGCAGAGGAGCGGAGGGTGCGGGGTGGGCTGCAGAAGGAGAGAAGGGAGGTGAGATAGGAGGGGGCGAGGTGATGGAGAGCCTTGAAGCCCAGGGTGAGGAGTTTCTGCCTGATGCTCAGATTGATTGGTAGCCACTGGAGATTTTTGAGGAGGGGAGTAACATGCCCAGAGCGTTTCTGGACAAAGACAATCCGGGCAGCAGCATGAAGTATGGATTGAAGTGGGGAGAGACACGAGGATGGGAGATCAGAGAGAAGGCTGATGCAGTAGTCCAGACGGGATAGGATGAGAGCTTGAACGAGCAGGGTGGCGGTTTGGATGGAGAGGAAAGGGCGGATCTTGGCAATGTTGTGGAGCTGAGACCGGCAGGTTTTGGCGACGGCTTGGATGTGAGGGGTGAATGAGAGAGCCGAGTCGAGGATGACACCAAGGTTCCGGGTTTGTGAGACGGGAAGGATGGTAGTGCCGTCAACAGAGATGGGAAAGTCAGGGAGAGGGCAGGGTTTGGGAGGGAAGGCAAGGAGTTCAGTCGTGGACATGTTGAGTTTTAGGTGGCAGGCAGACATCCAGATGGAGATATCCTGAAGGCAGGAGGAGATGCGAGCCTGGAGGGGAGAGAGCAGGGGCAGAGATGTAGATCTGGGTGTTATCAGCGTAGAGATGATAGTTGAAGCCGTGGGAGCGAATGAGGTCACCAAGGGAGTGCGTGTAGATCGAGAACAGAAGGGGACCAAGCACTGAACCTTGGAGACACCCCACAGTAAGAGGATGGGAGGGGGAGGAGGAGCCTGCAAAAGAGACTGAGAATGAATGACAGGAGAGATAAGAGGAGAACCAGGAGAGGACGGAGTCTGTGAAGCCAAGGTCAGATAGCGTGTTGAGGAGAAGGTCTACAGTGTCGAAGGCAGCTGAGAGGTCGAGGAGAATTAGGACAGAGTATGAGCCGTTGGATTTGGCAAGCAGGAGGTCATTGGTGACCTTTGAGAGGGCAGTTTCCGTGGAATGTAGGGAACGGAAACCAGACTGGAGGGGGTCGAGGAGATTGTTGTTGTTGGGGAATTCGAAGCAGCGCGTGTAGACAACTCGTTCAAGGAGTTTGGAAAGGAATGGTAGGAGGGATATGGGGCGAAAACGAGAAGGTGAGGTGGGGTCAAGAGAGGGTTTTTTTAGGATGGGAGAGACATGGGCATGTTTGAAGGCAGAGGGGAAGAGTGAAGAGTGAAGAATGAGCGGTTGAAGGTGGAGGTTAAGGAGGGGAGAAGGGATGGAGCGAGAGATTTCATGAGATGAGAGGGAATTTCATTCATCTTCCCATCCATCATCAGGTAGCCTAAAAATCCAAAGAGAATGTCCAGCGACTGAGGACTTGTCAGTATCTGTGAGGGAGGCTGATAAGACGTGTGTGACTGACAATTCATGGTGTGGGGGGAATCAAGACCTAACGGAATGAGCATGTGGCAGGGAGTCATAATACTGGAGATGTTTGCCCAGTTCTGCCACTGGGCTATTGGAGACCTTAGTCCAGCAACTTAACCTCTCTGGGCCTCTCTGTAAATCAGGATTCAATATGTGCTCTCTCTTTCTCTTATCCTCGGAGCCCCTGTGGACCAGGAAATATGTCTCTTCTGAATATTCTCTTTCAACTCCAGGATTTGGAAGTCTTTTGCAAGTAAATTCTTAATAAACTCAATAATTATAATGTTGATACAACAAGTAATGATTAACACCATCAGATCTGAGCTCCCCAGGGTTACCCCTCCCCCATCTCCATCCTCCCCCGGCTCTCAACCCATCCTTCCCAGCAGTGTCTTCAGATGAGATCTCCTCCCTCCTCTCAAGTGCCATCCCATCCACCTGTGCTGCGGACTCCATTCCCTCTCATCTTATGAAAACTCTCAACCTTCCCTCCTCTCCTCCTTAACTTCCATCTTCAACCGCTCACTCTCCACTGGTTCCCTCCCTTCTGTCTTCAAACATGCCCACATCTTCCTCATCCTAAAAAGCCTCTCTTGACCCCACTGCCCCTTCTAGGTATCGCCCTATCTCCCTTCTACCCTTCCTTTCCAAACTCTTTGAACGAGTCATCTACACTCGCTGCCTCGGATTCCTCAACTCCATTTCTCTCCTAGTCCCCCTCCAATTTGGCTTTCGTCCCCTACAATCCACCTAAACGTCCCACTCAAAGGTCACCAATGACCTTCTTACCAAATCCAATGACTCCTACACTATCCTAATCCTCCTCGAACTCTCAGCTGCCTTCGACGCTGTGGACCACCCCCTTCTCTTCAACACGCTGTCCAACCTTGGCTTCACAGACTCTGTCCTCTCCTGGTTCTCCTGTTATATCTCTGGCCGTTCATTCTCAGTCTCCTTTGCGGGTTCCTCCTCCCCTTCCCATCTCCTCACTGTAGAGGTTCCTCAAGGGGCAGTTATTGGTCCACTTCTGTTCTCTATCTATACTCACTCCCTTAATAATCATCATCATCATCATCATCATCGTCATCATCATTATCATCATCATCTTGGTGTTTGTTAAGCGCTTACTATGTGCCAAGCACTGTTCTAAGCGCTGGGGGAGATACAAGATAATCAGGTTGCCCCACGTGGAGCTCCCAGTCTTAATCCCCATTTTACAGATGAGGTAACCGAGGAACAGAGAAGTTAAGTGACTTGCCCAAAGTCACACAGCTGATAAGTGGTGGAGCCGGGGTTAGAACCCATGACCTCTGACGTCCAAGCCCGCGCTCTTTCCACTGAGCCACGCTTCTTTTCTAACCTTGGTGAACTCATTTGCTCCAACGGCATCAACTATTATATCTACTCTGGTGACACTCAAATCTACATCTCCACCCCTGTTCTCTCTCCCTCCACCCAGACTCATGTCTACTCCTGCCTTCAGGACATTTCCAATTGGATGTCTGCCCGCCATCTAAAACTCAACATGTACAAGACTGAACTCCTTATCTTTCTTCCCAAACACTGTCCTCTCCCTGACTTCCACATCACTGTATAAGGCACCACCATCCTTCCCGTTTCACAAGCCCGCAACCTTGTTGTCATCCTTGACTCCGCTCTCTTATTCACCCCGCACATCCAATCCATCACTAAACCCTGCCTGTCCCACCTCCACAACATCGACAAATCTGCCCTTTCCTCTCCATTCAAACCACTACCTTGTTGGTTCAGTCTCTCATCCTATCCCGACTGGATTACTGCAACAGCTTCCTGTCTGATGTCCCATCCTCCTATCTCTCCCTGCTTCAGTCTATACGTCACTCTGCTTCCCGGATTATCTTCGTACAGAAACGCCTTGGGCATGCCACTCCCCGCCACAAAAATCTCCAGTGGTTGCCTGTCAACGTTCGAATCAAGCAAAAACTCCTCACTCTTGGCTTCAATTCTGTCCATCACCTCGCCCCCTTCTACCTCACCACCCTTCTCTCCTACAGCCCAACCCTCACACTACCCTCCTCTGGGACTGCTATCCTCCTTACTGGGCATCGTTCTCGCCTGTCCCGTGTCCACCCCTAGATCACGTCCTGCCTCTACCTGGATCACACTCCCTCCTCACATTCGCCAAACTAGCTCTCTTCCCCATTACAAAGCCCTAATGAGAGCTCACCTCCTCCAAGAGGTCTTCCCAGGCTGAGCCCCCTTTTTCCTCTCCTCCTCCTCATCCCCCCCCCGCCCTACCTCCTTCCCCTCCCCACAGCACTTGTATATATATTTATACAGATTTATTACTCTATTTTACTTGTACATATTTACTATTCTATTTATTTTGCTAATAATGTGCATATAGCTTTAATTCTACTTGTTCTGAAGGTTTTGACACCTGTCTACCTGTTTTGTTTTGTTGTCTGTCTCCCCCTTCTAGACTGTGAGCCCGTTGTTGGGTAGGGACCGTCTCTAAATGTTGTCAACTTGTGCTTCCCAAGCGCTTAGTACAGTACTCTTCACACAGTTAGCGCTCAATAAATACGATTGAATGAATGAATGAATGAATGAGAAGGAGCATAGCCTAGTGGAAATACTCCTGGGAGTCTAGGGGAACCTAGTCCTAATCCCGGCTCCGCCACTTCCCTGCTGGGCTACCTCGGGGAAGTTATTTAACTTTTCTGTTTCTCAGTTTCCTCATCTGTAAAATGGGGTTTAAGAAGGTGAACGCCACCATGTGGTCCGGGGGCAGTGTCTAATCAGATTATATCATATCTACTCCAGCACTGAGTATGGTGTTTGGCACATGGTAAGCACTTAACAAATACCACAATTATTATTATTAAGAAAGAACAAAAAGATTACTGTTATTTCCTGGGTTTATATTTACATTTCCTTTCCCTGCCCTTCACCTTTCCCCTGCTCCTCTCTGGAGTCACCGGACCTGTCCTTGGCTGGGGAGCATCGACCTCTGCTGAGAGAGAGGCTAATTCCATCCCGTCGGTCCTGGAGACGGGAGACAGTGACAGAAAGGTCTGGGTAGGGGGTGGGAGCTGTCATGATCCTACTTCCCGCTCTCTGGCTGGTTGTGCCATCACCTCAGATGACGGTCATGTTATTTCCTAGGGGATTCCCTATGGGAGGACAGTCCCGGGGCTCCGCTGAGACGGCTTACTGTCCGGGAATCTTGGAAGGCTGGGATCGTGGGCTCTCTATGGTCCTGGCCACGTAACCTAAATAGCTGCCTAGTCCCACGTGGTTCCCATTCTGGGACTCCTTCTTAGAACAACCTCAACGGACTCATCATTCTCTTTCCATGATGAATAACACCTTTCTGTTTCAACTCTGGGTTTTGGAGATATATCGTGGTAGGGAGGATAGGCAACCTAGCTCATTTGGTTAGTAATGGTTGAATCCAATACTCAGATTGACCTGGCAAAAAAGGGAAAGGATCCCAAGATCTCATTCCAGTTTTGACACTGAATAGCTGTGTGTCACAGGCAAATGTAAAGTTTTTGAAAAGTGTAAGCTCCTTGTGTGCAAAGAATGTAACTTGGCCTTCTGTTGTACGTCAATTTGATTTATTGATTGATTGAATTAATACTTAAATATTGAAGTATGTCATACAATAAATAATAATAGTAACAACAGTAAGAATAGAAAGAGAAATAATAATGGTGTCTATTGAGTGACAACTGAGAGTATTACGTGGTTAGAAAAATTCAACTTGTACCCCTGCTCCTGGGAGTCAGAAGGACCTGTGGTCTAATAACTGCTCTTCCACTTGTCTGCTGTGTGACCCTAGGCAAGTCACCTCACTTCTCTGTGCCTCAGTTCCCTTATCTGTAATTTGCAGATTAAGCCCATGAGCCATTAAGCCTATGAGCCCCATGTGGGGCAGGGACTGCGTCCAAACTGTTAACCTTGTATCTATCCCAGCGCTTAGAGCAGTGTTACAGTGCTATCAAATACAATCATTATTATTGTTATTATCTGAAGAGGGACGAGTTCCAGACCAGTGGAAGGGCATGGGCTAGGAATCAGTAGAGGGATAGATGAGACCAAAATACAGTGAGTAGTTTGGTTTTAGATGGTCCACAGACTGGGTGACCATGAGAAGCTGCCACTCTTAACCTTCAACCTTCACACAGAAGCAACCTTCACGCAGAAGGAAACGAAAATCAATCAATCGATCAAATATCTACATTTACTATGTGCAGAGCTCTTTGCTGAGAGCAACTAAATGAATTATCTCTCACCAGATAGAGCACCCCGTTTCATGGCAAATCTGGGGTAAGATGGCCTTTTATCTCCCATGTGAGCTTAATCCTCATCTAGTTGTCAGTCACTGGCCTCTCAAAGGACCGTGTCTAGTCACCATTGTTCTCTTCCTCAGAACTGAGCACGGTTCTCTTCAGATAGTAGGTGCTTAGTAAACACCATTGGGTGCCAGACATTACCAGATCTGACCATGTTTCCCCACTTCTCAAGAACCTCCAATGTTTTTCCATCCACCTCTGCATGAAACAGAAACCCCTCACCATCATCTTTAAAGTTCTCAATCACCTCGCCCCTTCCTATCTCACTTCGCTACTCTCTTACTACAAGCCATCCCGCACACTTCGCTCCTCTAATGCCAACCTATTCACCGTACCTCCATCTCTTCTCTCCAGCCAACGACCTCTCGTCCACATCCTGTCTTTTGCCTGGAATGTCCTCCCTCTTCATAGCCGACAGACGTTCAGTCTCCCCATCTTCAAAGCCTTGTTAAAATCACAGCTCTTCCAAGAGGCCTTCCCCGACTAAGTCCTGATTCCTCTTCTCCTACTCCTTTCCGTGCTGCCCTTCACTTGAATTTTCCCCCTTTATTCACCGCTCTCTCGATCCCACAGCACTTATCTATAGATCCATAATCTATGTATTTCTGTTAATGTTTGTCTCCCCTTCTAGACTGTAAGCTCCTTACAAGCAGGGAATATGTCCGCCAATCTTATATTTTACTCTCCCATGACCTTAGTACAGTGCTTTCCACACAGTAAGTGCTCAATAAATATGATAGATCAGCCACTCGGAACATTTGTCACCCATCCATCCCCGTCCATCCCGGCCACTACCCAATAGATCCAGCGGATGGAGAGCCATGGAGATGCCGCGGGGAGAGATCGGTTTTACGCATGGAGACGTAAGGAAGTTCTAGTTCTCTGTCACCGCCGGCTCCCCTGTAAGACCCCAACCCATCCCTGTACATCCCGGCCCAGACTCACTGGTCAGATTGAAGCGAGCGGACTCTGGTCTCTGTTGTCTTTCAGCCGTCCCCCGTCCCCTCAGCTCCCGGATGTCAGCCATAGGAGGATCTCCGGGAGGTGTGCAGGTTCCTGGCTTTTCTTGCTTCCTGCTTGGAGCGTGTCGGGCTCTCGGTGAAACCAGTCCTTTCCGGAAAAGCTTCCTGCCGCTCCCGCGGGATTTCCCCTGGGGGACGGTTCACACGTTGGGCTGAGTGGCCTCATTATGTCCTGTTCGGGCCTGGCTTCCCGGTGGTCTGGCACTGCTGGGGACCTTGGGGACTTTGGGTGGGGTAGTGGCCCTGCCCCACGTGACTATTCCACTGGGGACCATGTGGCCCATCAAACCGGTGTGCGTTGCACGGGGCGAACCTCCAGAGTAACTGCGGAGATGACCGTGCAAGGCACTGTTCTAAGCGCTGGGGTAGATACAAGGTAATCAGGTGAGTCCCACGTGGGACTCACAGTCTTCATCCCCATTTTACAGATGAGGGAACTGAGGCCCAGAGAAGTTAAGTGACTTGCCCAAAGTCGCACAGCTGACAAGTGGCAGAGCTGGGATTTGAACCCACGACCTCTGACTCCAAAGCCCGTGCTCTTTCCACTGAGCCACGCTGCTGGAGGTGTCCAACTTGGTTTTTTCTCAGTAAACCACCGGCTTCATCTGCTTCACGACCATGGGGCGGCCATTTTAAAGTAGTTTGAATGTACCAGTCCTCCCTCCTCCAGGCCTCACTTTAACCCTCCCACTCCTGACCCCACTCGCTAAATTCCCTGCCCTCTCAAAGACTACTCTCCTTCTGTCAGCTGCCACCGCCATCATTTCTGCCCACCCTCCTACCCACAGCTTAATTCACTGTCCTACACCAGCCCCTCTGACCCTCCTGCATCCATTTATTATTATTATTATTGTTCTTGTTAAGCGCTTACTATGTGCCAAGCGCTGTTCTATGCAGGGGGATAGATCCGAGTGAATCTGTTTGGACAAAGTCCCTATCCCACTAAGGGTTCACACTCTTCATCCGGATTTTACAGATGAGTAAACTGAGACACAGAGAAATAAGCTGACTTGTCCAAGGTCACACAGCATTAACTTCTTCGTTGTCTTGAGAATTTTGGTTGGTTACAGGACATCCAAATGCAGCTAGGAACAGACTTCCAGCTCTCTCTTGGGGTTATTTATACTTGACTTGCAAAGTCAAGGATGGAGTCAGACATGCACATACAATCAGGTGTCGGGAGACTGTGGCTTAGTGACAAGAGCACGGACTTGGAAGTCAGAGGACGTGGGTTCTAATCCTGGCACGGCCACTCGTCTGCTAGGCCTTGGGCAATCCACTTAACTTCTCTGTTGCCTCAGTTACCTCTTCTGTAAAATGAGAATGAAGACTGTGAGCCCCACATGGGACAACCTGATTGCATTGCATCTACTCTAGCACTTAGAACAGTGCTTGGCACATAGTAAGTGCTTAACAAATACCATTCTTCTTCTTCTTCTTCTTCTTCTTCTTCTTCTTCTTCTTCTTCTTCTTCTTCTTCTTCTTCTTCTTCTCCTCCTCCTCCTCCTCCTCCTCCTCCTCCTCCTCCTTCTCCTTCTCCTTCTCCTTCTTCTTCTTCTTCTTCTTCTTCTTCTTCTTCTTCTTCTTCTTCTTCTTCTTCTTCTTCTTCTCCTTCTCCTTCTTCTTCTTCTTCTCCTTCTTCTTCTTCTTCTTCTTCTTCTTCTTCTTCTTCTTCTTCTCCTCCTTCTCCTTCTCCTTCTCCTTCTCCTTCTTCTTCTTCTTCTTCTTCTTCTTCTTCTTATTCTTCTTCTTATTCTTCTTCTTCTTCTTCTCCTTCTTCTTCTTCTTCTTCTTATTCTTCTCATTATTATTATTATTATCCTGTTATATAGAATCCTTCCCTGACTCACAACCTCATAGTCATGACAACCTAACAGGCTGAGGTATTCGATTCTCACTCTCACTGTATATCTTCAACTCCACATATGCTGCACTGTTACATGTGAGGCACATCTCCAAGAGAACTTTCCCAACTAAGTCCTCATTTCCTTTTCTCCCACCCCTTTCTGTGTCACCCTGATTTGCTCCCTTTTTCCACCCGCCCAGTCCCAGAACAAATATATACGTATCTGTAATATATTTCTTTACATTAATATCTGTCTCCCTGTCTAGATTGTAATTTCACTTTGGCAGGGAATGTGTCTGTCATACTCTCCCAAGTGCTTAGTACAGTACTCAGAATACAGTAAGTGTTTAATAAATACAGTTCATTGATTTTTCAATTTATTCGATCATATTTATTGAGTACGTAATGTGTGCAGAGCACCACCTAGCGCATAGCACAGTTGATCCTGCCAGGAAGGGTGATAGAAGAAAAATGACCAACCAAAAAATGACATCTAGAAAGTAGAGGGTAATAATAATAATAATAGCATTTGTTAAGAGTTTACTGTCTGCCATGGACTGTACTAAGTGCTGGGGTAGAAACAAGATAATGGAGTTAGACATAAACCCTGTCCCAGTTACAGTCTAAATAGGAGGGAGTAGGATTTAATCCCCAATTTACAGATGGAGTAATTGAAGCCCAGAGAAGTTAAGTGACTTGCCCAGGGTTACACAGTGGACACGTGGCAGACTCGGGATTATAACCCAGGTCCTCTGACTCCCAAGCCCGTGCTCTTTCCACTAGGAAACGTTGTTTCTCTAGATGGATGAGCCCTTCTAGACTGTGAGCTCATTGTTGGGTAGGGACCATCTCTATATGTTGCAAACTTGTACTTCCCAAGCGTTTAGTACAGTGCTCTGCACACAGTAAGCGCTCAATAAATACGATTGAATGAATGAGAGATAAATCAAAGGATCAAGTCATCAGTAGGAACGTTCTACCCTGGGTCTAAAGACTCGCTCCTAGGACCCTCCCCAGGGCAGCCTTCACGTCCCGGTTCCTCAGGCTGCAGATGAGGGGGTTCAGGGTGGGGTGAACCGCAATGTAGAACACGGACCCCAGCGGGTCCAGAGCTAAGGAGGAGTCTGAGGGTGTATTTAAGGAACCGAAGGCAGCCATGGTGAAAAACATGGATGTGACGGCAAGTTGAGGCAGGCAGGTGGATAAGGCTTTGACCCGGCCCTCGACGGCCGGCATCCTCAGCAGGACCCAGAAGATGTGCACGTATGAGAAGACGATGGAGACAAAGCAGGTGATGTCCAAAGGGCCCCGGTGACTACGATCACATCGATGAAGAGGTGCGTTTTGGAGAAGGAGAGCTGGACCATGGAGGCGATAACACAGAAAAAATGTGGGATCAGGAAGGACCCGCAGAAGGGTAGGAAGAATGCCCCAGAGGATGACATCACTGAATACAGCCCTCCCCAACCAAGCCATGAGGTGACAGCCAGCTTCTCACAAGGTCCTCGGTCCATGAGGACTGCGTAGCACAGGGGGAGGCAGATGGTGGTGTCATGGTATGAAACCCGCCGTGAGGAGAAACACCTCTGAAACACCGAACAGAACCACCAAGAGGACCTGGGTGCCACAGCCCAGGAAGGAAATGGATCTCAGTTGGTCAGGGAGCTGTGGATGGATTTGGGGAAGGTGACAGAGATGTAGCAGAGGTCGATGAGTGCCAGGTTCCCGAGGAAGAAGTACACTGGGGTGTGGAGATGCCGCCGGTCGACAGCGGTGGCAGTGACGATGAGATTATTCCCCGTCAGGGTCTCCAGGTAGACCAGAAGGAACAGCGTGGCCCAGCTGCAGCTCCCGGACCTACGAGAATCCCAGCAGGAGGAATCCCGTCACTGTCGTGTGGTTGGCCATGTCGTCTGACGTCTGAAGTCTGAAGTCAAAACTGAGAACATGAGCGTCATCCCAAGGACACCACTGTCAGAAAGATGAAATTGTAGGTTTGGATGGAACGCCTCAGATGCCTTTTCCCTCTACCTACGGCCCTGAGTGGGATTCGGTCACCACGGAGACGTGGACCATGTTTGGAGAAGCAGAGATCTTCCTGTGGACAAATGAAGCATTGTCAGGACAAAGGGTCCACAGCCCAAGCTAAGCTCTTTACTGACAGGGAACCCGCCTACCAGCTCTGTTACATTGCACTCTCAAAATTACTCAGTACAGTTCTTTCCATCCAGTAAACGCTCAATAAATACGGTTGACTGACCCATCATTTATATGCACCTACTATTAATAATAGTATTTGTTAAGTCCTTAATATGTTCACTTGAAGGGCAGCGTGGCTTGATTCTCTCTCTAGACTGTAAGCTATTTGTGGGTAGGGAATGTGTCTGTTATAAGGTTGTATTGTAATAATAATAATGATACTATGTGCCAAGCATTGTTCTTAGCGCTGGGGTAGATATAAGGTAATCAGGTTGTCCCACGTGAGGCTCACCATCTTAATTCTCATTTTACAGATAAGGTAAATGAGTTGCATGGAGGTTACGTGCCCAAAGTCACACAGCTGGTAAGTGGTGGACCTGGGCTCTTTCCACTAAAGCATGCTAATCCCACATAGTGTATTCTATGTCTCTGTCACAAAAACCTGAGGTCCCATTTTACTCCTCACTCAGGGTGGGAATTGAAATCAATTTCCTGATAAATCTTTCCGATTTTTCCTCTTCAACAATTCCCAGAATCTCTGCTCATCCAAAGAATTACCACCTTAATCTAAACTCTCATTATATAGCCACTACACTATTGTGTCAGCCCTCCACCACAATGCCTCTGGACTGTGAGTTCGTTGTGGGCAGGGAATGTGTATTTTGTTGTTGTGGGGTACTCTCCCAAGCGCTAGTACAGTGCTTTGCGTGCAGTAAACGCTCAATGAATACGATTGAATGAATTGCCTTTATCCACATCCCTTCTCCATTGTTTTATTGATCACTTTTTTGAAGTATCGAACCCAATTAAGATGGTCAAGTCCGGAGTCAGAGAACCTAGGTTCCAATCCTGGCTCTGCCACTTGTTTGCTGTGTGACCTTGAGCAACTCATTTAAGTTCTCCGTACCTCAGTTTCTTCATCTGTAAAATGGCTATCAAAACTTCTTCCTTCCTTTTGGGCTCTGAGCTCCATCTGGCATGGCATCCATCTGATCCGACCATCCAATATCTACTATACTGGTTGATTCACAGTAGCCACTTAATAAAATACCATAATTATTATTACATATCATTTCACTTCTCACTTTTTGTTCCATGCAAGCTAACTGCCTAATTGTACTTCCCTTTTAATCCTCTCTTGCATCAGCAGCATCAGAGTGTCCTCAATTTTAAAGTCCCGTCCCTCAAAAATCCACAAGACTTTAATCTCCCTAAAATCTCACCTCTTCTAACAAGGCACCCCTTATTAACTCCCACATTCCTTCATATCCAAACAGCTTTTACTGAACCGAGGCACAGAGATGTGAAGTGACAGGACCTGCCCAAGGTCCCACAGCAGAAAAATTCCTGGCCTAGTCCAACTTCCAGGCCTGGGCCCTTTCCACTTGGCCAGGCTTCTTGAATAACTACCCAATACGATACATCTCATAACCAACTCATCAACCTCTCACCCACTAGGTATTAAGCTCGTTGTGGGCAAGGAAATTTTCTACTAACTCTGTTCCATAGTACTACCCCAAGCTCTTACTACAGTACTCTGCACACACTAAGCCATCAATACATACTATCGATGATGGTTAACCTCGCTTACCTGCTGTAGTTTGGAGTTGTCTGGTCTCTGCTGCTTTCTCCTTTTCCTCGCTAATCGGATGGTCTTAGGTCCATCAATCCTGGCTTGCTGCGGTGTATGACCAGAAAATAACTCGGATTTTAATCATGGCAGACCCTTCCTCAGGGGCAGTACTGTTCTCTGACTGGACAGGTCTTATCAACCAAACAGCCCCGGGGGTGGGGTCCCTTGGGAGGGTCCCACAAATAGGGCCTGTCCTGAGTCTGCCCCAAGGATCATCATTAAGGCTCTGCAGATCTCTGGCCCAGGGCCAACTGGGCTACATTCCTGTTTCAGGCCACGGTTCCTTCCCAAACAGGGAGGGAGAAGTGTTGCCTAATTTTTAGAGCCCAGCTGTGACTCAGAGAGACCTGGATCCCGGCTCCACCATTTGTGTGCTGTATGACCTTAGGCTAGCCACTTTATTTATCTGGACCTCTATTTATCTCACCTGTAAAGTGGGGATTAAAACCATGATCCCCATGTGGAATGTGAACTGTGTCCAACAAGCTTGTTTCTACCTCAGGGCTTAGTACAGTGACTGATGCCTAGTAAGAACTTAAAACTACAACACTTAGTAAGGCCTGTGACATTTCTTAATCCTGTAGACTGCTCTTCTGATGTTGCCATGTCTTGCCAAAGACATCTTTTAATAATAATAATATAATAATAATAGCATTTGTTAAGCGCTTACTATGTGTCAAGCACTGTTCTAAGTGCTGAGAGGAGGGTTACAAGGTAATCAGGTTGTCCCACCTGGGGCTCACAGTCTTAATTCCCATTTTAATGTTGAGGTAACATCGGCACGGAGAAGTTAAGTGACTTGCTGACATGTCAGTCATACAGCTGACAAGTGGTGGAGAACCCGTGACCTCTGACTCCCAAGCCCGTACTCTTTCCACTGAGCCACGCTGCATTTCTAATAATAATGATAATAATAATAATAATAATAATAATAATAATAACGGTATTTGGTAAGTGCTTACTATGTAACAAGCACTGTTCTAAGCGCTGGGGTAGATGCAATGAAATCAGGTTTTCCCACGTGGGGCTCACAGTCTTAATCACCATTTTACAGATGAGGAAACTGAGACCCAGAGAAGTTAAGGCACTTGCCCAAGGTCACACAGCAGACAAGTGGCGGAGCCGGATTACAACCCACGTCCTCTGATTCCCAAGCCCATGCTCTTAGCATGGCCTAATGGATAGAATCCGGGCTTGGGAGTCAGAAGGACTTTGGTTCTAATCCTGGCTCCAGCACTTGTCTTCTTTGTGACCTCGAGCAACTCACTTCCCTTCTCTGTGCCTCTGTTACCTCATCTATAAAATAAGAATTAAGACTGTGAACCCCTTGTGGGACGTGGACTGTGTCCAATCTGTTTAGCATGTATCTACTTTAGTGTTTAGTTCAGTGCCGGGCATATAGTAAGTGATTAACAAATACCACAGTTATTATCTCTGATGGGTTGACGATGAGTGGATAAAGGCAGGGAGGCTCGGGTTCATTTTGTGCCGGGCTTAGATGTCATCAGGGAAGGGAGAATGGGTACAACTAATAGAATGGAATAATTACGCTCACACACACCATACACACACAGAGTAACTACTCTGTCCCCAAGGGCAGAGAGCAGTGAAAACTGGCTGCCTCAGCGTCGATCTGTCAGCGCCTGCCCGCCATTGGCTCTTCAAGCCAGCATGAGACGGGTGGGTAGGATAAAGCTGTCACTCTGTCAGTGGCTTTCCGAGGCTTTCTGTAGCTTCAGTCGTATTTATTGAGCACTTACTATGTGCAGGGCACTGCACTAAATGCTTGGGAGTGTTCGATATAGTAATTTCCACCTGTGATGGGGACCAGGGATGATCACCCTCTCCTTCTCCCGGGGCTCTAAGGATCTTAGAAGAAGGTATCAGGCCGAGGTTTTGGAAAAAACTCCACTTTCATCTTGATATCTAAAAGGGAAAATGTTGCTCTCCAGATAATACTGATTGCGGTATTTGGTAAGTGTTTGCTATGGGCCAAGCACTATACCAAACGCTAGGGTCTCACATGGGACTCACAGTGTACATAGGAGGGAGAACAGGTTTTGAAACCCCATTTTGCAATAAGGGGACTGGAGGGACAGGGAGGTGAAGTGACTTGCATAAGGTCACTCAACTGATGAGCAAAAGAGTAACTTCAGAAAGTCTCCTAGATGTCAGCAAGATGGTGATTGGTGATGTCAGCAAGGTGGTGATTGGCTGGGAGGATTGGTACAGAGAGAAGTCCCCCCTCCCCGACTCCAGCCCACATTACCCTGTGTCCCGGTTTCTGATCTCCACTTCAGCCCTGATGACCATGTTGTGGGTGAAGACAGCGATGAGCAGAGTTACAAAGGTAAATAGCAGAAAGAAAGAGGAGGGAGAGAGAGTTGGAGGGGAATAATAACAATAATAGTATTTGTTAAACACTTACTTTGAGTCAGGCACTGTTCTGAGTGTTGGGGTAGATGCAAGGTAATCGCGTTGGATATTGTCCCCATTCCAGAACGCACTCACGGTCTTAATCCCTGTTTTCCAGATGAGGGAACTGAGGCCCAGAGAAGTGAAGTGATTTGCCCAAGGTCACACAGCAGACAAGCGGCAGAGCCGGGATTAATACTCACATCCCTGTGACTCCCAGGCCCATGCCCTAACCACTAGACCATGGTGCTTTGCTACTATTCAATCATAATCGTATTGATTGAGTGCTTACTGTGTGCAGAACACTGTACTAAGTTCTTGAGAGAATACAATGGAATAGGGTTGGTAGACACCCTCCTGGCCCACAACAAGCGTACAGTCTAGTGGGAGAGACCGACATTAAAATAAATTACAGACATGCACATGAGTGCTTAGGGGTGAAGTTGGGGGTGAATATCAAAAGTTTAAAGGGTACAGATCCAAGTGTAGGGAGACAGTATGGCGAGGGAGTAGGGTAAATGAGGATAGTACAGTGCTCTGCACATAGTAAGCGGTCAATAAATATGATTGATGATATAGTCAGGGAAAGCCTCTTGAAGGAAATGTAATTTTAAAAAGGCTTTGAGGACAAGGAGAGTGGTGGTGTGTTGGATATGAAAGGGGAAGGAGTTCCAGGTCAGATGCAGGACTTAGGTGAGGGGTTGGTGGTGAGATAGGTGAGATGGGGATAAAGAGAGTAGGTTGGCATTAGAGGAGCGAAGTGTACAGCGAAGGGCTGTAGTAGGAAATCAGTGAGGTAAGGTAGTTGAGTGCTTTAAACCCAATGACACGAAGTTTCTGTTTGGTACAGAGTTGAATGGGCAATCACTGAAGGTTTTTGAGGAGTGGGGAAACATGTTCTGAACTCTTTTTAGAAAACCGATCCGAGCAGCAGAGTGAAGTATGGATTGGAGTGGGGAGAGACAGGAGGCTGAGGATGGGGGTGGGGTCAGCAAGCAGCCTGGTGTAGTAGTCAAAGCAGGTTAGGATAAGTACTTGGATTCATGCATTCATTCAATCGTATTTATTGAGCACTTGCTGTGTGCAGAACACTGTACTAAGCGCTTTGGAAGTACAAATCGGCAACATACAGAAAAGGTCCCTACCCAACAGTAGGCTCTAAGTTTAGAATCAGCATAGGAGCAGTTTGGATGGAGAGACAATTATTATTAATTTATTATCATTATTTGTAGATGCTAAAGTATATTACTGGAGCACAATCAGCTTGAGTAGAGAAGAGTGAGAAGGAATCTGAGAAATGGTAAGAAAGAACCACCAGGGTTTAGCAAAGTGAGAGTCGATGGTGAGGATTCAAGGTTAACAACGAGGTGGAGGGTTGGTGAACAAGGGAGGGTGATGGTGTCATCAATTAATCAATCAATCATATCTATTGAGCGCTTACCGTGTGCAAAGGACTGTCCTAAGTGCTTGGGAGAGAATGACACAACAAGATAGCAGACACATTCCATGCCCACAACAAGCTTACAGATATGGACATAAGTCCTGTGGGGCTGGGAGGGGGGATGGATTAAGGGAGCACGTCAGGGAGAGGCAGAAGGGAGTGGAAAAAGAGGAAATGAGGGCTTAGTCGTGGAAGGGCCCCTTGAAGGAGATGTCCCTTTAATAGGGCTTAGGAGGCAGAAGGAGAATCGTCCCCAGTAATGAAAAATGTAGGTGGAGGAGTGGGTTTAAGAGGGAAGCTCAGAAGTTTGATTTTAAATATTCTAAATGTGATGTTTTGGTGGGACAGCCAAGTGGGGATTACGTGAAGACAAGAAGAGTAGCAGAACTGTAGGTTGGATGAGAACTCAGGGCCGGATGGGAAGTTTTGAGAGTCATCTGCAAAGAGCTGCTAGCCCAGTCC
Organism: Tachyglossus aculeatus; assembly: GCF_015852505.1. Lineage (NCBI taxonomy): Eukaryota > Metazoa > Chordata > Mammalia > Monotremata > Tachyglossidae > Tachyglossus > Tachyglossus aculeatus. The sequence continues at coordinate 103,761,331 of NC_052070.1, read as the reverse complement.
CCTTGCTCCTTTTTTTTAAAGACATTTGTTGGGGTTTTTCTTATGGTACTTGTTAAGTGCCAGGCACTGTTGCAAACACTGGGCTAGATACAAGATAATGAGGTTGGACATAGTCCATGCCCCCAAGTGGGGCTCACAGTCTTAGTTCCCATTTTACAGATGAGGGAACTATCATCTGCAGCAGCAGCAGCAGTGTTAAGCTCGTGCTGGACCTCAAATATTGGTAAAAGTCAGTGTCAGTGTGGAAACCACACTGCTCATTACCATCATTTTCTCCCTCCACGACTTGTTCTACTTGGGACTCATAAGCACGGCCAGTGACTACTTGGTGTTTGTCTTGTACAGACACCAGCGGTGGGTCCAGCACCTCCACGGCCCCGGATTCTCCCCTGGGGCGATGCCCGAGGTAAGGGTGGCCAAGAGGGTGGTGGCCCTGGTAGTCCTCTATGTCCTCCTCTATGGGTGGCAGTCCATCATGATGAAAGTTATACTCAACATTAAAGAAAAATCTCCTCTGTTGATGAACTGTTAAATGGTGTCATGGTTCACCTTTCAGGTCGTCTGCCTGTTTTCAGAATGACCGGAGGATAGGTGCAATCTGGAAAATGGAATCACCTGCTTCTATCATAGATTTTCAATAGATTCCCAGGGAGGCTGCCTGTCCTCCACTCCAATTAAGTCCTGCTCAGGTAAAGAGACCAGATATCTTGACCCCAGCAACAGCAAACCAAGAGAAGCAGATAGAGTACAGAAGAATCTGGGTTTTAATCCCAGCTCCACCACTTGTCTGCTGTGTGACCTTGGGCAAGTCGCTTCTCTTCTCTGTAAAATGGGGATTAAGACTGTGAGCCCCATGTGGGACAGGGGCTTGTCTGACACAATTTGCTTGTATCCACTCCAGCGCTTAGTACAGTGTCTGGCACATAAATACCAATACCATTATTATTATTGGTATTATTAATAGTAGTAAGGATGAAGAGGGGAGGTTTTTACACAGGCCCAGACCGAGACAATTAGTCACCCTGAGACAGGAAAGCACAGGGAAGCACAGGGAAGCAACATAGCACAGTTGATAGAGCATGGACGTGGAAGTCAGAGGATCTACGTTCCAATTCCGCCTCCATCACTTGTCTGCTCACTTGATTGTGAGCCCGCTGTTGAGTAGGGACCGTCTCTATATGTTGCAAACTTGTACTTCCCAAGCGCTTTGTGCAGAGCACTATGTGCTCTGAACACAGTAAGCGCTCAATAAATACGATTGAATGAATGAATGTGACCTTAGGCAAGTAATTTCACTTCTTGCCTGAACTACGTCATCTGTAAAATAGGGATTAAGACTGGACGTCCTATGCGGGACAGGGACTGTGTCCAACCTGACTAGCTTGTATGTAGTTCAATGTTTAGAACCGTCCCTGGAAAATAGTAAACACTTACCACGTACCATTATGAAAAAAATATTCAGGTAAAGTCCCGTGGATTTAATAGAGTTTCAGGAAGGAGTTTTGCAGATGGGAAGCCTTGTGGTCTGGTGGATATGAAGGGAGAGGGAATTCCAAGTGTGGGAAAGGTGGTGAGGTAGGGGACTGAGTAGGGTGAGTTGGGAGAGAGGCACAGTGAGGTGGTGAGCTTGGGAGGAATGGAGAATGCAGATGGGAATTCAGTAGGGGAAAATAATGCATATCAATCGATCGATCATATTTATTGAGCACTTACTATGTAAAGACCTTGGAACTAAACGCACGGGAGAGTACGATTTAACAATATAATATGGTTGGTAGCCACATTCCCTTCCCATGATGAGATCACAGTCTAGAGGGGAATGTCTAAATTGGATTGCTGCAGATTTCAGATGGTCCCAGGCTCTGGCATGGGATGAAGCTCCAAAGCACAGAGCTTAACATGAGCGCTATTATTAATCTATTTCTTTTATTAATGATGTGTAGATATCTATAATTCTATTTATCTATTTTGATGGTATTGACACCTGTATACCTCTTTTGTTTTGTTGTCTGTCTCCCCCTTCTAGACTGTGAACCCATGGTTGGGTAGGGATTGTCTCTATCTGCTGCCAAATTGTACTTTCCAAAAGCTTAGTACAGTACTCTGCACACAATAAACACTTAAAAATACGATTGAATGAATGAATGAATCACAGAAAGGGTATGATGATTAGTCATTTGGTGTTGTCATAGGAAGGAGTCCCAGACTGGGAACCACATGGGACTGGTTAGTCATTTATCTTGTGGGGGCCGGGATCACACGGAGCCCACGATCCCGGGCTTCTGAGATTTCCGGACAGTCAGCTGTCCCAGTCGAGCCAGGGGCCCGCCCTCCCACAGGGAATCCCCCAGGAAATAAGACGGCCGCCATCTGAGAAGAGCCCCTACAGTTAGGGAACGGGAGAGGGAGGAGGAGCCCACGACGGAGACCGAGAATGAATGGCCAGAGAGATAAGAGAAGAACCTGGGAAGGAAGAATCCGTGAAGCCAAGGCTGGAAAACGTGTTGAGGAGAAGGGGTTGGTCGACAGTATGAAAGGCAGCTGAGAATTTGAGGGGGATTAGGATAGAGTAGTAACCATTGGACCTGACAAGAAGGAGGTCACTGGTGACCTTTGAGGGGGAAGGTTTGGCTGTTTGGAGGGAACAGAAGCCAGATTGGAGGGGGTCCAAGAGAGAGTTGGAGTTGAGGAATTCGAGGCAGGTACTGTGGGCGACTCCCTCTAGGAGTTTGGAAATGAAGGGTAGAAGGAAGATAGAGCGATAACTGGAAGGGGCAGTGGAGTCAGGAGAGGGTCCTTTTCGGATGGGAGAGACGTAGGCATGTTTAAAGGCAGAAGGGAAGTACTCTATCCACTTTATAATACTATAACAGACAGCTTCCCTGCCCCTTCTAGAATGAAAATAAGAAGAATTTTCAATTATTGCTTGCCATTTTACAGGTGTGGAACTGAGGCCAAGGAAGTGAGGCGACTTGGCCAACGTCCACCAGCAGCACAGGGGGAGAGGCAGGATTAGAACCGAAGTCCTCTGACTCCCACTAAGCTATACTTGGGAGAGTACAACGGAACAGAGCTTGGAGATGTGTATGCTGCCCACAGTTGTAATCCCTATTTTCATATGAGGTAACCGAGGGATAGAGATGGTAAGTGACTAACCCCAGGTCACACAGCAGACAAGGAGAAGAGACAGGATTAGTATCCAGGTCCTTACGTCTACCAGGCACATTCTCTCTCCACTAAAAGGATGAATTTATGTGTAAAGGCACTTCTTGTTTGACTCTAAAATCACCGAAAATAAGTCACAACAGTCACGTTCATATCTTTATGTTCTCTGATCTCTGCTATCTGTAAATTATTTTAGTTTCGGTCTCTTCAACCAAAAATAATTTTCTTGATATTTTTAGGTGTTTACTATGTGCCAAGTAAAGTATTAAGTGCTGGGGGAGATTCAGGACAATCTGGTAGAACAAAGTCCATGTCCCAGAAGAAATTCACAGACTACGTAGGAGGGAAAACACGTATCGAATACTCATTTTACTATTGAGAAAACTGAGACGTAGAGAAATTATCACTTTCCCATGGCTACGCAGCCAACAAGTGGTAGAGTTGGGATTAGAACCCAGGTCGTCTGACTCCCAGGCCTGTGTACATCCCAGTAGTGCATCCTGCTTCTACACTGTTCGAAGCTTGGTGCTCCCAATAGAGTGGAAGCTCCCTGGGGTCAGTGATCATATGTACTTATACCGTGTCCTTTGTAGGTACTCAATAAATGTAATTTATTGACTTAGTGCTATTCCTTCACCCCCAACATCAACGTCTCTGAATTGAAGTCTTTTTGCTTCCTGTGCAGAGAGTCGACATCATTTCCTAGAAATGTTCAATGGCTCCACGGTGACAGGATTCCTCCTGTTGGGTTTCTCGGAGATGCGGAAGCTGTAGCTGGTCCAGGACGCCTTGGTCCTCCTGGTCTACCTGGCGACCCTGACGGGGAATCTCCTCCTTATCGCCGTCACCAACCTGGAATGGCGCCTCCACACCCCAGTGTACTTCTTCCTCAGGAACCTTCCGTCCTCGACTTCTGCTACATCTCTGTCACCGTCCCCAAATCCATACACAACTCTCTGATGAGTAAAAGATCCATCTTCCTGGTGGGATGTGCCACCCAGGTCTGCCTGGTGGTCGGTTTGGCCACTTCAGAGCTGGGTGTCATCATGGCGATTTCCTTCGACAGCTAAAACACCATCTGCAGTCCACTGAGATGACGTCATCAAGAAATCACGGCATGTGGAAAGATGGGGGCTGCCTCCTGGCTCAGCGGAATGCTGTTTGGCCTCTCAATTTCAACTTTGACCTTCTCACTGAAATTCTTTGGGCCCAACGTCGTCCAACAGTTCTTCAGTGACTTCTCCTCTCTGCTGAAGATCTCCTGCTCAGAAGACCACGTTGCCATCGATGTACTCGTGAATGCCGGGGTAGTGTTTTCTGTCGTCTGCTTCGTTTCCATCGTCGTCTCATACGTCCACATCTTCTGGACTGTGCTGAGGATGCTGGCCGCCAAAGGCCGGGCCAAGGCCTTCTCCACTTACATGCCTCACCTCGTCGTCATCACCGTCTTTCTCTGTATGGCCGCCATCGCTTATCTCACTCCGTATCAAACTCCACATCGGCGATGGATCTACTGGCGTCCATCGTATATAACATGGTGCCACCCGCTCTGAATCCTCTCTTCTACAGCCAGAGGCACAGGGACATGAGAGCCTCTCTGGGGAGAATCCTAAAGCAGAAATTCCTAATCCCTCCTCCATGTGACAAAATGTCCACTTCCTTTCACTGATTTTCCCATCCCTCATCAGCTAACCTACAAATCCAAAGGGAAAGTCCAGCGACTGAGGATTTGTCACTGTCTGTGAGGGAGGTTGATAAGACGTGTGTGACTGACAATTCATGGTTTGAGGGGCATGAAGACCTAACGGAATGAGGATGTGGCTGGGAGTCATAAGACATGAGACGTTTACCAGGTTCTGCTACTGGCCTGCTGGGCGACCTTGGTCCAGCTACATAACCTCTCTGGGCCTCTTTGAAAATAAGGATTCAGTAGGTGTTCTTTCTATCTCTTACCCTCTGAGCCCCTGTGGACTGGGAAATATGTTTCTTCTGATTATTGTTTCTACTCCAGCATTTGGCAGTCGTTTGCAAGTAAATCCTTACAAATTCAAGAATTATAATGTTGATACAACTGGTAATGATAAACACAAGTATTATGAATTTAAGATCACTCTGGTTGGTTATGAAAATCGAAAAATAGCTCAGTGACAAGGGGGAAAGGAAGCAACCATAGAATCTCCCCCTCCCACTTTTGAATGGTCAAATCCTTGCCTCCCAACCATCCATCCATCCATCTATCCATCCTCCCATCCATCTATAAATCAATCCATCCAACAATCATTCCATCTATCCATCGATCTATCCATCATATTTATTGGACACATCCTGGGTACAAAGCACTGCAGTAAGCTCCCAGGAGAGTACAAAAGAAATAAAAGGTTTTATTCCTGCTCTCCAGGAGATTATGATCTAACGGGGGAGATGGATACAGAATACATTACGTAGAGTAGGAAGGACAGAAGGTAAAGATTGAAAAGTGGAAGAACGCTTGATTCAAGAGTACCGTTTATATAGTCAGTATGAACAGCTTCAACAGATTTGCAATCAGGACAACTCAGAAGAAGCAGCGTGCTTAGTTGGTAAAGCAGGGCACTGGGATTCAAATGGACATGGGTTCTGAACTCGGTTCCACCACATATCTGCTACGTGAACATGGGTAGGGTCTCTTAACTTCTCTGTGCCTCAGTTCCCTCGTCTGTAAAATGGGGATTGAGACTGTGAGCCCCACAGGGGACGTGGACTCTTTCAAATCTGATTAGCTTGTAACTACTCCAGCATTTTGTGAAGTGCTTGATATATAGTAAGCACTTGACAAAGGCCATAAGAAAAACTTACAGTTGGCTGACTGACTGACAGCAGTCTAATCCACAACCTGAGACACTCAATAGCACTTCACAAAGACCATAAGAAAAACTTACAGTTGGCTGACTGACACAGATTGAGTGTCTCAGGTTGTGTATTAGACAAAGGTGAAACCACTCGCAGTGACTAAAGAATGTCGTGCAAACGTGAACCCTTGGGACGCTGGGATGCAGATGCCGCTGTTTTTACGGGAACCCGGCGGGCCGGAACCATCACTGATGCTGCAGTGACCGGGGCCTTGTCTCCCAGGAGCCTCAGGAACCACGTGACCAGAGGGTGCCTGGCTTGTCCAGGCCACGAGGTCCCTCAGCAGGGCCCCAAGTCATTCTCCAGGGATCGCCCTCGGAGCAGCTCCTGCTTTATCTACAGGGACGGGGCCCCGTCTGGAGAGATTTTCAGGGTCTGAGGGAGAGCAGGGATATAGGGTTCCTTTCTGTTCCTTCCTGGCTGCCCCCGTGAGAATGACAGAGGTTGAGTGAGTTGGAGGGGCGGGGGGCAGGGGGACGAGGATGAGGATGGAAGAGATGGAGCCACTCTGGGGCCTAAGTTGGGGTTCGGACCAGGGCTGCATCCACTAGCGGGGGAGGCGGGCTTGTAGAAGAGGAGGTGATTTCCACTTCAGTAACACTCACTCACCTCTCCTCCTTCCTCCTAAAACGTCACTACCATACCAACAACCCACCAGGCTACGGTGCTCTAGCACCATGTCAGCACTGTGGACAGTCACTTCGGCCTTCAGTGAGTTCCCGAATCCCTTGCAGAGGCTAATGCCATGCAGGGCTGAAGGACCAGCTTTGGATAGCCACTGGCACTGTCAGAAATTCCTCCTTTTAAGAGTTATTCCCAAACGCTGGGAGATTTCAAATAGTGGGAAAGGTTATGATCCCTGCCCTCAAGAACTTTCCAGTCTACTGGGCTAGGTTAACACAATATAAGTTACTATCAGTCAATCAATCTTGAATAATATTTATTGAGTGCTTACTGTGTGCACTAAGCCCTTGGGAGAGTAATAATAGTAGTTGTAGTAATAATAACAATAATAATAATGATAATGGTTAAGTTCTTACTATGTCCCAAGCACTGTCCTCAGCGCTGGGGTAGATACAGGTTAAGCAGGTTGGATACAGTCCTTTGTTCCACATAGGGCTCACATTCTTAACAGATGAGGTAACTGAGGCTCAGAGAAGTAAAATGACCTACCCATGGTCACACAGCAGACATGGGGCAGTACCGGAATTAGAGCCCAGACCCTTCTGACTCCCATGCCTGTGCTCTATCCACTTTATAACACAGTAACAAACAGATTCCATGCCCCTACTGGAAGGAAAAATATAATGGGAAGATGAATATGCAATTATTGCCTGCCATTTTACAGATAAGGAAACTGAGGTCCACAGAAGTGAAACGACTTGCCCAAGGTCCCATAGTAGCAAAGCGACAGAGGCAGGATTAGAACCAAAATTCTCTGACTCTCACTAAGCTCTGCTTGCGAGAGTACAGTAGAACAGAGCTGGTAGATGTGCATGCTGCCCTCAAGGAGCTCAAAGTCAGGAAGAGAATTCCTGGGTCTATGCTTTTTCCACTAAATGAGGATGGAAATGAGTTGTGCCGCACTTGCGTTAGGTGACGTGGGTTTAGAGGGCTGCGAAATGAATCGGGGAAGCTGGTTCGAGTAGGGGGGTAGTGCTTAGCAACACTTAGCAGTGCTCAGAATTAGGAAAGAAACTGTGCTCTCTGTGATTTTGAACATATAAGAGGGAGTTTCAAGCGAGGATGGAAATGCGAGAGCCGATCGACAGGAACAAGTAGAAAGCTGATTTGAGAGCTAAGATGAGTTGAACGATGGAAAGGGAGTGAAGTGCAGTCATAGGGTGGAGAGCCTTCAAGCCTATTGTGAGTTTTTGTTGCTTTTGAAAAGACATAACTTATCCTGAGAGGAGGTTGACTGATGACACCCAAAGGTACATTTCTGCCCCTGCTCTCTCCCTCCCTCCAGGCTCGTATCTCCTCCTGCCTTCAGGACATCTCCATCTGGATGTCTGCCCACCATATAAAACTCAATGTGTCCAAGACTGAACTCCTTTTCTTCCCTCTCAAACCCTGACCCCTCCCTCACTTTTCCATCACTGTAGACGGTACTACCATCCTTCCCGTCTCACAAGTCCGCAGCCTTGCTGTCCTTGACTCCGCTCTCTCGTTCACCCCACACATCCAATCCGTCACCAAAACCTGCTGGTCTCACCTCCACAACATCGCCAAAATCCGCTATTTCCTCTCTATCCAAACCACTACCTTGCTAGTTCAATCTCTCATCCTATCCCGACTGGATTACTGAACTAGCCTTCTCTCTTATCTCCCATCTTCTTGTCTTTCCCCACTACAGCCTATACTTCACTCTGCTGCCCAAAACATCTTTGTGCAGAAACCCTCTGGGCATGTTACTCCCCTCCTCAAAAATCTACACTGGCTGCCTGTCAACCTACGAATCAAGCAAAAACTCCTCACTCTCAGCTTCAAGGCTTTCCATCACCTCGCCCCCTCCTACCTCATCTCCCTTCTCTCCTTCTGCAGCCCAGCCCGCACCCTCCGCTCCTCTGCCACTAACCACCTCATTGTGCCTTGTTCTCGCCTGTCCCGCTGTCAACCCTAGGCCCACGTCCTCCCCCTGACCTGGAATGCCCTCCCTCCACACATCCTTCAAGCTAGCTCTCTTCCTCCCTTCAAAGCCGTACTGAAAGCTCACCTCCCCCAGGAGGCCTTCCCAGACTGAGCACCATTTTTCCTCTCCTCCTCCCCAACCCCGGGCCTTACCTCCTTCTCCTCCCCACAGCACTTGTATATAGACACCACGCGGCCTTGCTGCTTCCGGAAGGATCCTCCACTCGGAGCTTCGCCATAGACGCCTGGGACTGATTCCAAACAGGCCCGCCCGCCATCACACCGCGCGGCCTTGCTGCTTCCGGAAGGATCCTGTCCTTCGGGTACCTCTGCCAGGGCCGGGGCTCCTCCACCCTCCCTCTCTCCGCCTGTTAGTTGCCCAGCAGCCCGCTATCGGGTGCTTATGCCCCGCGGCCGGGCTCCAGGCGGCCCCCTACCCGGACATCTGCAACCCCTTCCGACCACACCGAGTCCCTTGGGCTGGGCCCCCATCCCCCCATCATCGCTACACTCACCCCTAGAAGCCAGCTCCACTCTGTCCAAGTAGCCAACTGGGATCACGGGACATTGTGTCCCGCTGCTAGATCGTGAAACATTGTGTCGTCCTGCTTGTTCATGGATCACTGTATCCCCTTGCTCGTCCGTAGGTCATTGTGTCCCCAGCTTCCACCCCCCACCCCACGGCTTAAGCGACCATCCTTGAAGAGACCCTCCAATACCCCCTTTCCCTGTCCGGACCTGACTGATTCGCCCCCATCCCCGCCTCCCCTCCCCCGGGAGGTCCTTGTTATCAGCAAGTAACTTTAACGACAACCTCATTCGCACCTACTCAGCCCTCCCATGCTATTTGGCTGTTCACTCCTCTCCCCAGGCATCTCCGGTACCTGACACCCCTTAACAGCGTGGCTCAGTGGGAAGTAGCGTGGCTCAGTGGAAAGAGCCCGGGCTTTGGAGTCAGAGGTCATGGGTTCGGATCCCGGCTCCGCCACATGTCTGCTGTGTGACCTTGGGCAAGTCGCTTAACTTCTCTGAGCCTCAGTTACCTTATCTGTAAAATGGGGATTAAGAATGTGAGCCACACATGGGACAACCCGATCACCTTGTATCCTCCCAGCGCTTAGAACAGTGCTTTGCACATAGTAAGCGCTTAACAAATACCATTATTATTATTATTGTTCACAGTTCCACCCTACTCCAGAGCTGGCATCCATAGGACCCCATCCTCCTCCACCTCCGAGACAGGTTTGCCAAGAGCCCCGGGATTCTACTTGCCATTAACCTCTTTGATCTGATTTGGCTTACCTATGGACTGTTCATGGTCGCTTCTGCATGTTAATTGTAAACTGCTTTCTGCGATGTCTTCGTCTGCTTATTTTATTATTCCCATCGAATGTAAATTGCTAACGTCTCTCGATGATGTCGTCACCTGCTTATTTTACTGCCATCGTATTTTAATTGTTAACTGCTGCCTGCGATGTCATCACCTGCTTATTTTTTGCCATCACATCATAGTGTTATCTGCTCTCTGTGACATCATCATATGCCTATTTTATTATTGTCATAGCATGTTAATTAACTACCATCTGGGATGTCAACGCCTACTTATATCATTGCTACTGTATAATCGCTTCTGCATTTCAGTTGTTAACCTCCCGCTGTGCTGTAATTTACCCTGCTGACCTCACCATGAACTATCAATTCCCTTGCTCCCAACTGCCATTCCCACTCCTCACCTTCCCCTTCCCTTCTCCCACCCATATTTATCCCTCCCTTTCCCCCACCACTAGCCCCCCCCCCAACCAGGATCCCACTGTACCAGCGCCAACCCTCAACTCCTCCCTCCCAGCCCCCTCCCTCCCCTCCTCCCCGCCCCCACCCCATCCCAGTTCTCCTTTCCCATCGCCACCCCTCTTCCCACTCTCCCCTCCTAGTCCCCAGCTAACTCATCCCAATCCAAACCCTCCCCACCCCTCGCACCCTTCCCCCTCCCTCCCCTCCCTCCACAGCTCCTGACAAGTGTGGCTTCTGGAACCCCCGCTCCGTTATAGGCAAGCTCCCTTTCATCCTGGACCTAGTCCTTCCCAGTTCTCTACTCCTCCTCCCCCTAACTGAAACATGGCTGTCTCCGGACGACACTGTCTCTTCTGCTGCTCTCTCCAGTGGAGGCCTCATCTTATCCCACTCCCCCAGACTCAGCGGAAAAGGAGGAGGTGTCGGATTCCTTCCCGCCCCCCAATGTCTCTTTCGCACTATCCCTCCTCCCCCTTCCCTTTCCTTCCCTTCCTTTGAAGCCCACATTATTCGCCTCTAACGCCCCCTCCAGATTCTTGTAGCCGTCATCTACCGCCCCACTCCGGTCCCAGCTCCAACTTCTTTAACGATTTTGACTCCTGTCGCAACTTCCTTCTCTCCTATTCCATGCCGACTCTGATCCTCGGAGACTTCAACATCCATATGGGTATCCCTGGTGACTCCTCTGCCGCCCGCTTCTATCTCTCCTTGACGCTGCCATTCTCTTGCTCCACCCCACCTCGCCCATTCACCAACTTGTTCACACCCTCGACCTCATCATCTCCTACCGCTGCACTATTTCCACCCTCACCAACTCTGAATTCCCTCTCTCTGATCATAACCTTCTCACCTGCCTCCTCACTCACACTCCTCTCCCCTGTAAATCTATATTACTACCTCACAGAGACATCCGCTATCTCGACCCTATCCATCTTTCTGAGCGCCTCCCACCCCACCTCACCCCAATTTCCTCTCTACCCAACCTTGATTATCAGATTACTTCTCTCAACTCTACCCTCTCTACTCAGCTCGACTCCCTCGCTCCACTTTCCCTTCGCCGCTCTCGTACCACTAACCCACAGCCCTGGATCACTGCCACTGTCTGCCTCCTTCGCTCTTATGCTCGGGCAGCTGAACGCTGCTGGCGAAAGTCTAAACACCATGCCAACCTCGTTCACTTCAAGTTTATCCTTTCCTGCCTTAACTCAGCCCTCTCCTCTGCCAGACAAAACTATTTCTCCTCCCTTATTGATACCCATTCCCATCATCCCCGTCAGTTCTTCCAAACATTTAACTCCCTTCTCAGGCCCCCTGCTCCTCCCCCTCTTCCTTCCCTCACCCCCAACGATCTGGCCCCCTTCTTCATTAACAAAATTAAATCCTTCAGGTCCGACATCCCCAAAGTCACTTCCCGCCCTTCTCCAACCCCCCGGCTTTCAGCACTCTCTGCTACTCTCCCATACTTCCCAGCAGTATCCTCAGAGGAGCTCTCCTCCCTCCTCTCAAGTGCTACTCTGGTCACCTGTGCTTCTGACCCCATTCCCTCTCATCTCATGAAATCTCTCGCTCCATCCCTTCTCCCCTCCTTAACTTCCATCTTCAACTGCTCACTCTCCACTGGTTCCTACCCCTCTGCCTTCAAACATGCCCACTTCTCTCCCATCCTAAAAAAACCCTCTCTTGACCTCATCTCACCTTATAGATATCTCTCTATCTCGCTCCTACCATTCCTTTCCAAACTGCCTGAACGAGTCGTCTACACGCGCTGCCTCGATTTCCTCAAAGCCTACTTTCTCCTCCATCCCCTCCAATCTGGCTTCCGTCCCCTACATTCCACTGAAACAGCCCTCTCAAAGGTCGCCTATGTCCTCCTGCTTTCCAGATTCAACGGCTCCTACTCTATCCTAATCATCCTCGAACTCTCAGCTGCCTTCGACACGGTGGACCACCCCCTTCTCCTCAACACGCTACCCAACCTTGCCTCCACAGACTGTGCCCTCTCCTGGTTCTCCTCTTATCTCTCCTGCCGTTCATTCTCGGTCTCCGTTGCGGACTCCTCCTTCCCCCCCGCCAATCCCCTTGCTGTAGAATTTCCTCAAGGGTCAGTTCTTGGTTCCCTTCTGTTCTCTATCTACACTTACTCCCTTGGTGAACTCACGGCTTCAACTATTATCTCTACGTTGATGACACCCAAATCTACATCTCTGCCCCTGCTATCTCTCTCTCTCCTTCCAGGCTCGTATCTCCTCCTGCCTTCAGGACATCTCCATCTGGATGTCTGCCCGCCATCTAAAACTCAACATGCCAAGAGTGAACTCTTTATCTTCCCACCCAAACCCTGCCCTCTCTCTGACTTTCCCATCACTGTTGACGGCACTACTATCCTTCTCGTCTCACAATCCCGCAGCCTTGGTGTCATCCTCATCTCTGCTCTCTCGTTCACCCCTCACAACCTAGCCATCACCAAAGCCTGCCGGTCTCACCTCTGCAACATCGCCAAGATCCGCCCTTTCCTCTCCATCGTAACCGCTACCCTGCTCATTCAGTCTTTCATCCTATTCCGATTAGATTACTGCATCAGCCTGCTCTCTGATCTCCCATCCTCCTGTCTCTACCCACTTCAATCTGTACTTCACGCTGCTGCCCGAATCGTCTTTGTGCAGAAGCTCTCTGGGCATGTTACTCCCCTCCTCAAAAATCCCCAGTGGTTATCAATCAATCTGCGCATCAGGCAGAAACTCCTCACCCTCGGCTTCAAGGCTCTCCATCACCTCGCCCCCTCCTACCTGACCTCGCTTCTCTCCTTCTACAGCTCATCCCGCACCCTCTGCTCCTCTGCCGCTAACCTCCTCACTGTGCCTTGTTTTCGCCTGTCCCGCAGTCGACCCCCGGCCCACGTCCTCCCCCTGGCCTGGAATGCCCTCCTTCTCCATGTTCGCCAAGCTAGCTCTCTTTCTCCCTTCAAAGCCCTACTGAGAGCTCACCTCCTCCAGGAAGTCTTCCCAAACTGAGCCCCGTCCTTCCTCTCCTCCTCCTCCTCCTCCCCATCCCCCCAGCACCTGTATATATGTATATATGTTTGTACACATTTATTACTCTATTCATTTATGTTACTTGTACATATTTATTCCATTTATTTTATTTTGTTAATACGTTTTGTTTTGTTGTCTGTCTCCCCCTTCTAGACTGTGAGCCAGCTGTTGGGTAGGGACCGTCTTTATATGTTGCCAACTTGTACCTCTCAAGCACTTAGTACAGTGTTCTGCACACAGTTAACGCTCAATAAATACGATTGAATGAATGAATGAATATATAAATATACATATTATGTGTATATATATATATTTGTACAGATTTCTTACTCTATTTTACTTGTACATATTTACTATTCTATTAATTTTGTCAGTGATGTGAATACAGCTTTAAATCTATTTGGTCTGACGATTTTGACACCTGAGTACATGTTTTGTTTTGTAGTCTTTCTCCCCCTTCTAGACTGTGAGCCCGTTGTTGGGTAGGGACCGTCTCCATATGTTCCCGACCTGTACTTCCCAAGCGCTTAGTACAGTGCTCTGCACGCAACAAGCGCTCAATAAACACGATTGAATGAATGAATGAGAGGAGAAGATGTATGCTGAGCGACGGTTTAGGAAAGGAGTAGATGAATGATGAGGTATGCTTGTGTTTGTGTGTGTCCAAGTGTGAATGCAGATATTGAGCAAATGGAATCAGTTGTACATATCTATGTGGGTTTTATCATTGTTGTTTATTTTATGGAATAGTTAATTGTTTATGAAATGCCAGGTACTGTACTAAGCACTGGGGTGGATTCGAACTAATCAGGTTGGACACAGTCCATGACCTAAATGGTACTTTCAGTCATAATCCTGAATTTACAGGTGAGGTACCTGAGCCTCAGAGAAGGTACATTACTGACCCTAGGTCATACAGCAGACAAGGGCAGGAGACAGGATTAGAATCCAGCTCCTTCTGGCCACCAGGCCCATTTTATCTCCACTAAATGGATGAATTTATGTATAAAGGCACTTCTTGTTTAACTATAAAACCACCAAAAAACTTCAAAACAGTCTTGTTGGTATCTTTATGTTCTCTGACCTCTGCTTTCTGCAATTCATTTTAGTTTCAGTCTCCTAACCAAATATAATTGACTTGATATTTTTAAGTGCTTACTACATGCTAAGCATAGTATTTAGTGCTGGGGAAGATTCAGGACAATCTGGTAGAACACAGTCCATGTCCCACGAGGAATTCATAGACTAAGTAGGAGGGAAAACAAATATTAAATCCTCATTTTACTACTGAGAAAACTGAGACGTAGAGAAAGTAAGTCACTTTCCCATGGCTATGCAGCAGAGAACTGATAGAGCTGAGCTCTATCAGATAGAGCTATCTGATAGAGCTGAGAACTCAGCTCAATAAATACGATTGATGATGATGATGATGATGATAGAATTGGGATTAGAAACCAGGTCTTCTGACTCCCAGGTCTGTGTTCTTTCCAGTAGCACCCTGCTTCTACACAGTTCGAAACTTTGTGTTTCCAGTAGAATGGAAGCTCCTTGGGGACAGTGATCATATTTATTAATACCGTGTCCTCTGTAGGTACTCAATAAATAGAACTGATTGACATTCCTATTTCGTCACCCCCAACATCTCTAAATTGAAGTCTTCCCTCTTCCTGTGCAGGGAGACGACAACATTCCCCAGAAATGTTCAATGTCTCCACGGTGAACTCAAAGATCATTTTGAATTCAATAACTGTCTCCTCTCCATAGAGAATCACCAGCAAGTGTACCATCAATTCCTTCACTCATCCCATCAGTGGACTCTAACTTTGGCTCTTCCGTTATCACATGCAGAAAATCAGTGCTGCCTCCCAAAAATGTCCAACGTTTCCACAATGAAGGAATTCCTCGGAAATCTGGGAGCTGCAGTTGATCTATGCCGGGCTGTCCCTCGTGGCCTACCTGGTGGCCCTGACAGGGAATATCCTCACCTTCGCCATCACTGCCCGCAACTGGCGCCTCAACACCCCCATTTCCTTCTTTCTCAGGAACCTGACCATCCTCGACCTCCGCTACAACTCTGTCACTGTGCCAAATCTGTCGTCTTCACCCTGACCGATTGTAGATCCATCTTTCACCTGAGCTGTGTTACCCAGGTCTTCCTCTTGGTCATTTCGGCCACTTCAGAGCAGTTTGTCCTCATGGCGATGTCCTACGGCCGCTGCTCTGCCATCTACCACCCTCTGCACTATGAGCTCATCATGAAAAACATGGCCAGTGGAAAGATAGTGACCGGCTTCTGGCTCAGCAGGATGCTTCATGGGGTCTTGTATTCAGCCTCAACTTTCTCCCTGAGCTTCTGTGGGTCCAACATCATCCAGAAGTTCTTCTGTGATGTCCCCTCCCATCTGAAGATCACGTGCTCAAGGACCACGTCACCATCGATGTAAGCGTCACTGATGAGGTGTCGTTTACTTCATCTTCATCATCATCTCCTATCTGCGTTTCTTCCTTGCCGTGCTGAGGATGCCGACCACCAAGGGTCGGGCCAAAGCCTTCTCCATCTGCCTGCCACACCTCAGCATCGTCACCATCTTTCTCTAGACTGGATCTGTTGCCTACCTCATTCCCGTGTCAGACTCCCCCTCGACCCTGGACATGTTGGTATCCGTGCTCTACACTGTAGTGCCGCCCACCCTGCACCCCTTCATCCACAGCTTAAGGAACCGGGACATGAGGGCTGCCCTGGAGAGAGTCCTAAAGGGGAGATATCTCCTCTGTCCCCTAAGGGACAAAATGCCTATTTCCTTTTGTTGACTATCCCATACCTCATCAGGGGTATCTATATAAAGAGCTGTCCAAAGAGAAAGTCCAGGGTCTGAGGATTTGGCAATTTCTGAGACAGAGGTTGATAAGAAGTGCGTGACTGTAAGCCCGGTGTGAGCAGGGATTGCCTCTCTTTATTCCGAATGGTACTTTCCAAGAGCTTACTACTGCTCTGCACACAGTAAGCACTCAATAGCTATGATTGATTGAATGAATGAATGAATGATAAGTGATTGCTTGGGCGGCCTCATGGCTCAGGGAATGAGCATGTGGCTGGGAATCATGAGATTTGAAATGGCTGACCGATTCTGCGACCGGCCTGCTGTTTGACCCTGGTCCAGCCACGTAACCTCTTTGAGTATCTCTGTAAAATCGGGGTTCAATATGTGCTCTCTCTTTCTCTTACAATCTGAGCCTCTGTGGGTCAGGAAACGTGTCCGATTTGATTAGTTTGTTTCTACTCCAGCACTTGGCAGTCTATTGCTGGTAAATTCTTAATAAATTTAATAATGCTCATGTTGATACTACTACTGATAATAATAATTCTAAGAGTTTTTGGATCACTCTTGTGGTTATGAAAATCAGAAAACCGGAGGGTGACAAGAGAGAAGGGACACAATCATGGAAACTGTCCATCACATTTGACAGCCTAACTTATTTTGATGGTTGTCTCCCCCTTTCTAGACTGTGAGTCCGTTGTGGCCAGGGATTGTCTCTGTTTGTTGTTGAATTATACTTTCCAAGCCCTTAGTACAGTACTCTGCACATAGTAAGTGCTCAATAAATCGATTGAATAAATGAATGCATGAATAGTCAGGGGGATATAGCCCTTGTCCACATGGGACTCACAATCTAAGTAAGGAGGGCATAGGATTTAATCCACATTTCACAGATAAGGAGACTGATGCACAGGAAAAGTGAAATGACTTGTCCAGGGTCACCCAGCTCACCTGTGGCTAAATGCTGAGAAAGATACAAGATAATCACATTGGGCACAGTGCCTATCCGACATGGAACTCTCAGCTTCTCAGAGGGGGTAACTGGGAAATGAAGTGACTTGCCGAAGGTCACACAGCAGATGAGCGGCGAAGTCGGGAATAGAACCCAGGGTCTCTGACTCCCAGGCCCGGACTCTTTCCCACAGTCCAAGCTGCTTCTACTCTCCAGACACTAACTGAGCTTGCCAATCTCTGTGTTGAGGGCTCTGATTCTCCGTTGGTTACTCTGAGTAACCAGTCGTACTACCCCAATGAGGATATGAGGATGCATTCTATTTTTGATATGGTATTTGCTAAGCACTTACTTCGTGCCAAGCACTGTTCTAAGCGTTGGTATAGATACAAAACAATCAGGCTGCATACAATCCCTGTCCCACATGAGGTTCACAGTCTACCTAGGAGGGAGAACCAGTGTTACATCTCCATTTTACAGCTGAGGGAACTGAGGCCCAGAGAACTGAAGTGATTTGCCCAAGGTCACCCGGAAAGCATTCGCCGGAGATGGGACTCTCGTGCCCAGGTTCTTTCCACTTAATCATGCTGGTGCTCTTGTTGCCATGAGAACATCACAGGCCAGGACCGTTGCTGCAGTTGGGAGTGCCAGGTCCTTATCTCTGGAGGGCCTCAGGAACCATGTGGCCAGAGGGTTCTCGGGTCACCTGGCCCACGAGGTCCCTCCACTGGGGATCAGGCCGGTCCTCCAGGGATTCCCCTCGGAGCAGCGACTGCTTTATCTACTGGGACAGGGTTTATCTGGAGAGCAGGTCAGGATCCATGGGAGAGCGGAGAGTGGCTGAGGGCTCCTGGCTGTCCCTTTGTGGCTGACCGAACCCAGGAATCAGAGGAGAAAGAGGAGACCAGCCCGACACAGAGGAGGTCAATGCCCCCCGCCAGCCCCAGCTGCCCTGGTGAGAGTGAGCAGGGGTGGAGAGAGGCAGCATGGAACCAGATGGATGAAGCCAGAGATGGAGCCGTCTGGGGAGATTCTAACACTCGCAGAACAGGTTAGAGTTCCTTCACTCATTCAATCGTATTTATTTAGCGCTTACTGTGTGCAGATCACTGTACTAAGCGCTTGGAAAGTACAATTTATCAACAGATACAATACCTGCACAAAACGAGATCACAGTCTAGAAGGGGGGAGAGACTAATTCAGACCAGGATCGTACCCCAAACAGGGCAGGCTTATAGGAGGGGAATGGCTTGCCAGCAATAATAAATAATAAATAATTTTGGTACGTGTTAAGCATTTTCTGTGTGCCAAGCACTGTTCTAAGTACTGGGTTAATCACAAGTTAATCAGGTTGGACACAGTCCCTGTCCATCATGGGGCTCATATTCTTATCCCCATTTTACAGATGAGGTAACCGAGGCACAGGGAAGTGAAGTGACTTGCCAAAGATCACACAACAGACTTGTGAGGGAATTGGGATTAGAACCTATATCCTTCCTACTCCCAGGCCTGTGCTCTATCCACCAGTGGCCCCATAACTGACACAGCTCTCCTCCCTCCAGCAACCTACCTCAGCTACCATGGCAACCACTCGCCACGCTCGGATGCTACAACCGAGCATTGGCACCCACAACAGTCACTTCGGCTGTCAGTGGTTCCTTTATGTCAAAAACGTTTTCAGTGGGAATGTGATTATCAGGGGTGGGAGAGCGTGACTAATTCTGGGAAAAACCCCAGTATCAACATCAATTCTTCTGAACGGAAGTTCTCCTATGAATCAATGCCTTACCCTGGCAGGAGAGTTGGCGTATGGCAATGTAGCTTAGAGCTATGCCATTGAGAGATACTCTCACTGGGCTTACCCATAAGAAAAAGGTCTAAGCAGAAGGGTCAGACAAAGTTGATTTAACTGTGCTGGATGGCAGCAGCCTGGGAAAGCGTCAAAGGTAGATGAACAAATGATCAATCAATCAATCAATCAATTGTATTTATTGAGCGTTTACTGTGTGCAGAGCACTGTACTAAGCGCTTGGGAAATACAAGTTGACAACATATAGAGACAGTCCCTACACAACAGTGGGCTCACAGTCTAGAAGGGGGAGACAGAGAACAAAACCAAACACATGCATCAAAAACAATGGCAGAGTCTCAGGCTTTCACTGCGTGGAAGGAGGCAATGGTAAACTACTTCTTTATGTTAACCAAGAAAATTCTTTGGATACACATACTAGAATGACTGCTGGTAGTTTATCCATAAAGCCTTCTTGGTAAACATATGGCAGTTGTTTATCATTGCCTTCGTCCATGAAGTAAACCTGAGTCTCTGCCCTCGACTCTCACCCATGCCGTTTCTGCCCAGCACAGGCGAGATTTGACTTGTAGCAGATTGCCTTCCACTCGCTAGCCACTGACCAAGCTAGGAATGGAATGGGTAGGACTCTGCTTGACTCTCCCTCCTGTAGCCGAGACTGGTAGAGTACTGAAAACTCTCCAGGTTCGATCCTGAGAGGGGCTGATGATATTAGATTGAGTATAAAATCACTTCTAGACTGTACGCTCGTCGTAGGCAGGGAATGTACCTACCAACGCCTTTATGTTGGACTCTCCCGAGCATTTAGTACAATGCTCTACACACAGTGACTGCTCATTAAATACATTGATTGACCTACGACATTTCACAGCAGTACATCTCTTTATGCTCTCTGGTAGTCTCCTTTTTGAAATTTATTTTAGTTTCTGTCTCCCAAATAATTATAATACTTGTGGATCTTGTTAAATGTTAATTAGACACCAAGCACAGAAGCATGTACAGGGGTAGATGCACAGTAATCAGGTAGAACATGGTCTCTATCCTACCCGGGGCTCATAGTCTCAGTAGGGGGAAGAACAGGCCTTGAATTTCCATTTCACAGATGAGGAATCTTAGGCTCAGAGAAGTTACGTACGCTGCACAGAGTCACACAACTGGCAAGTGGTAGAGCCAGAATTAGAACCCAGGTCCCCCGACTCCAGGGACTGTGCCCTTTCCACTACACTATGCCACTTCGACAAGACTGTGAGCCTGGAATTCCTTGACAGCAGGAATCATTTGTAGACTGTGAGCCCACTGTTGGGTAGGGACCGTCTCTAGTTGTTGCCAAGTTGTACTTCCCAAGCGCTTAGTACAGTGCTCTGCACACAGTAAGCGATCAATAAATACGATTGAATGAATGAATGGATTTGTACTAATACTATTGAACTCTGTAGGGTCTCAGTACGTACAAATGATACATTTACTCCTGCGGGAATTAATGTTGATTCCTTTATCGATGCCATCAAGGCCTATAAATTGAAGTCTTACCTATTCCTGTGCAGAGAGTCGGCATCATCGCCCAGAAATGTCCAACAACTCCAGGGTGAGGGAATTCCTCCTGCTGGGTATCTCAGAGGTACGGGAGATGCAGCTGGTCCACGCCGCACTGTTCCTCCTGGTCTACCTGGCGACCCTGACGGGGGATCTCCTCATCGTCGCCGTCACCGCCTTCGACCGGCGTCTCCACACCCCCATGTACGTCTTCCTCAGGAACTTGTCCCTCCTCGACCTCTGCCTCAAGTCCATCACTGTCCCCAAATCTGTCACCATCTCCTTGACTAACTGCCGATACATCTCCTTCTTGAGCTGTGCCACTCAACTCTTTCCGGTGGTCCTGTTTCCTGTCTCGGAGTTTTTCGTCCTCACAGCAATTTCCTACGACTGCTACGCCGCCATCTGCCTCCCCCTGTGCTACGAGGTCCTCATGAAAAAAGGGGCTTGTGGGAAGATGGCGGCCACCTCCTGGCTCAGCGGAGGGTTCTTCGGGGTGTTGTTTTCAGCTTTTACATTCTCCTTGTTCTTCTGTGGTTCCAACGTTATCCAGCGTTTCTTCTGTGACGTTCCCTCTCTGCTGAAGATCACCCGCTCTGAAGACCACTCCGCCATCGACGTGAGTGTGACCTTTGGGCTAACCATAGGTGCCGAAGGCTCCATTTCGATTGTCTCTTCCTATGTGTGCATCTTTCGGGACGTTCTGAGGATGCTGGCTGCCAAGGGCCGGCCCAAAGCCTTCTCCACCTGCCTGCCTCACCTCGCCGTCGTCATCATCTTCTTCTCCACAGGCGTGTTTGGCTATCTCAAGCCGCCCTCACACTCTTCCTCGGTGTTGGACCTGCTGATGTCAGTGTCCTTCACCGTCATGTCTCCGGCCCTGAACCACCTCATCTACAGCCTGAGGAACCGGGACTTGAAAGCTGCTCTGTGGACAGTCTTAAAAAGGAGATTCCCGAGACTCCTTTATAGGTCGAAATGTGTGTTTCCTTGTGCTGATATTCAATCCATCAGTCAAGCAATCATACTTACTACTGGAGCGAAGCGTGCTGTCTGGATTGTAGTAGGAGAGTAGCGAGGTGAAGTAGGAGGGGACAAGTTATTGAGTGCTTTAAAGCCAATGGTGAGGAGTTTCCGTTTGATGCAGTGGTGCATAGGCCAATGCTGGAAGTTCTCGAGGAGTGGGGAAACAGGGACTGAAAGCTTTTATAGAAAAAAACATCCGGGCAGCAGAGTGATGTATGGACTGGATTGGGAAGAGACAGGAAGCATAGGAGGTCAGCAAGGAGGCTGATAAAGTTATCAATGTGGGATACAATAAGGGATTGGATTAACGTGGTAACAGTTCAGATGGAGAGGAAAGGGCACATTTTAGCGATGTTGTGAAGCTGGAACCGACAGGATTTAGTGATGGATTGAATTTGTGGGTTGAATGAGAGAGATGGGTCTGGGATAATGCCATGCTATGGGCTTGTGAGACAGGAAGAATGGTGGGACATCTATAATGATGGAAAAATCAAGGAGAGGACAGGGTTTAGAGGAGAAGCTAAAGAAAAGATTTGGTAGGCAGGTTTCCTGCCCACGAGATGCTTACAGTCTGAAGCGGAGTGCTCAGGCAACTGGGAGCCATGACACTTGAGTTCTAATGCCAACTGACTACCACTGACTAGCTGTGTGACTTTGGTTGAGCAACTGAACCTTTCTGGGTCTCTCGGTAACATCAGGATTTGATATATGTTTTCTCTTTCTCTTATATCCTGAGCCTCTTATGGCCAAGGACTTTGTCTTAGCTGATCATTTTGTTTCTACTCAGCACTTGTTACACCCTTTTGCATGAAAACTGTTGATAATGTTGATAATTATGATTATGATAAATGATAATGATTATGATCAGGAGCACATGAATTCATACTTCCTGGGTTAGATACAGCTACCCCCTGCAACAGTATATTTAGATCTTGTAACTGTTTTCCAAGGTATCTTCCATTTGCCATAATAATAATATAATAATATATAACATAATATCATATCATATCATATCACATGAAATAATAGAATATGTTGTAATAGAATGGAATGGAATTATTATTATTATTGTATTTGTTAAGCACTTTCTTTGTGCCAGGCACTTTACTAAGCACTGTGGTGGATATAAGCAAATCGGGTTGGACACAGTTCCCTGTCCCATGTGGGACTCCCATCTCAGTCCCCATTTTACAGATGAGGTAACCGAGGCCCAGAGAAGTGAATGGACTTGCCAAAGGTCACACAGCAGACTAGTGGAAACGCCGGGATTAGAATCCGAATGGATGAACCACAATGATTCCCTGCATTGCTTTGATGTTTCCTAAAGTATTTGGGGTAGGAGGGATAGCCTGATCTCGATCTAATATCCAAAACATTTCAGTTTCCCAACTGTCCCAGGTCTGAGTGATTTTACCCAGTGGGCTGACCAAATATTTACTTTAGGTAGTCTCCTAGACTGCTAGCTTGGTATTGTCAAGGAACATGCTGATTTTGTTTTATTGTACTCTCCCATGATGTTAGTAGAGCGCTCTGCACGTAGTAAGTGCTCAGTAAATCTTTGACTGAGGATGATGATGATGATGATAAAAACAATTTAGAAGTCAGTCAATAATGTTTACTGAGTGCTTACGGTATACAGGGCACTATACTAAGCACTTGGAAGAGTATAGTATAACAATATAACAGACACAATCTCTGCCCACAATGGGCTTACAGTCTGGAGTGGGAGCCAGGCATTAAAATGAATGAATACATTATGGATATGGACATTAGTGATGTGGGGCTGGGAGGGGGATGAATAAAGACAGCAAGTTAGGCGACGCAGAAGAGAGTGGATGAAAAGGAAAAGAGGACTTAGGAAGGCCTCTTGGAGATGTCCTTCAGTAAAGCTTTTAAGAGGTGGACATTAAGGCGCACTCTTAGGGTAGGTATGACCGTTGGAAGAAGAGAAGTAAAAGATGGATACAAATCCTAACCAAATGCTCAGAGACATCTCCTCTCATCTAACCATTTATCTATTCATACATTCATTCATCCATCCAGTAGTCCATCACTGCAATTTACTGAGCACATCTTGTTTGTCAAGTGCAGTAGCCAGCTTTTTGGAAACTTCAAGACCTGCCCCACCCAGAAGACCAAGAGGAGATGGAGTTCAGCCCCCCTCAGACCCACGCTGCCCCAGTAAGTGACGTTGGTGGAGCGGGGGGTCGAGAGACAGGGGGGACAAGAAAGTGGATGGAAGAGTCGGAGCCAGTCCGGGAAGATGCTCACACTCGGGACCTATGTTGAGGTTTACGTCACCCATCCGGTCAGTGGACTTGCAGGAAGGGGCATTGTCCAGTTCAGTGACCCAAACCATCACAAGCTCCTCTATGCTGATTGGCTTGTATCCACCCCAGTGCTTAGGTCAGTGCCTCGCAGCTTAACAAATACCATTATTATTATTATTATCCACTACCCAACCGTGGCTACCAGGCAGCTGCCTACCAGGTTTTGACACTGTGGCACAGCCTTGGAAGGTAGGATTAATTTACAGTCAAACCAGGCGCTCTGACAGTGCTCTGCACACAGTAAATGCTCAATTAAATGATTGAATGAATGACTCTTAGGCCCATGCTCTTTCCACTACTTCAATTCACAAGTCACAGCACTGATAGCACGTTCACTCTCGGTAAGGAAGAGTAGCAAGTCGGAGAGATAAACTTTATTCAGAAGAAAACATCGATACTAAGGAATACAACACGAGGAGGGAATTTTTGCACATCATGTGAGACTAATAGATTTTGGAGAGCTTCAGTGGTCTGGGATGGAAACAATTATTTTGTTAATTGTGAAGGTTAAATGACTTACCCAAGTGAATCAGAGTGAACAAGTGGTTAGAGCTCAGGCCTGGGAGTCAGAAGGACTTGTCTACTGTGGGACCTTGGGCAAGTCAGTTCACTTCTCTGTTGTTTCAGTTTCCTCTTTTGTAAAATGGGGATGAAGATAGAGTACATTGTGGGATATAAATTGGGTCCAACTTGTTAGCTTGTATCAGCCCCAGAGCAATGCTCTCTGAGGCGGATTGTCTGCCATACACTGATCTTATCAGTTATCCCTCTGGACTCTGAGAAAGCCTCCTCTTGTCCAGCAAAGAAAACTGTTCATATACACCCGTCTGTAGGGTGTCTTAGTGAGGTGAGTGATAGCAATATCAACACAAGGAGACAGTTCTTTTCCGGAGAAAAGGGTGGAAAAAGCTTCCCTTAAGGATTTGCCCCAGGGCGGCCTTCATGTCTCGGTTCATCAGGCTGTAGATTACAGGGGTTAGGGCGGGAGGCACCACGGCGTAGAATACGGACACCAGCAGTCCAGCATCTAGGAGGAGTCCAAGGGTGGTTTCAGATGGGCGGTGATGGCTATCAAAATAACAATGATAACATGGCGAGGTGAGGCAGGCAGTTGGAGAAGGCTTTGGCCCGGCCCCCGGTGGCCGGCATCCTCAGCAAGGCCCGGAATATGCGCATGTACGAGTTGACTGTGAGTCTTCGAGATCTTGAACCCGTTGTTGGGTAGGGACTGTCTCTATATGTTGACGACTTGTACTTCCCAAGCGCTTAGTACAGTGCTTTGCACACAGTAAGCGCTCAATAAATATGATTGTATGATTGAATGAATGAATGACGATAGAGACGAAGCAGACGACAGCTAACGCTACCCCGACGGTCGATGGCGACGTGGTCCTCGGATCAGGTGATCTTCAGCATAGAGGGGATGTCACAGAAAAACTGCTGGACGACGTTGGACACGCAGAAGGACTGGGCGAATGTCGAAGATGTAAATAGGACCCCAAGCAGCCTCCCGCTGATCCAGAAAGTGGCGGCCCTCTTCTCACAAGCCCCTGAATTCATGATGACCTCATGGTACAGGAGGCATAACAGTCACAGGGCATCGCCGTGAGGACAAAATGCTCCAAAGAGGCAAACAAGACCACCTTTAAGAGCTGAACCACATAGCCCACGAAGGAGATGGAGCTGTTATTAGTCAAAGACATGATGACGTATTTGGGGACGGTGACAGAGATGAGGAAGAGGTCGAGGATGGACGGATGCTTCAGGAAGACGTACATGGGTGTGTAGAGGCGCCGGTCGAGGTCTGTGACCGTGACGATGAGGAGATTACCCGTCAGGGCCTCCAGGTAGACCAGGAGGAACAGCGCGGCCTGGACCAGCTTCAGCTCCCGGATATCGGGAAACACAGCAGGAGGAATCCTGTCAACGTGGAGACGTTGGGCTTTTGGGGAGGCAGCACTGACTTTCTGCATGTAATGAGGGAAGAGTCAAAGTTAGTGTCCATTGATGGGATGAGTGACGAAACTGACAGGACATTTGTTAGTGATTCTCTATAGAGAGGAGATAGTTGTTGAATTCAAAAAGTGCTTTGAGTTTGTTATCTGGCAGGGAAAAGGAAAGATAGAAATGTTCACATTATTTTGGTCCATTTAAAGGGAATTCCTGAGATTGTCTCTCCTTGGCAACCCCACCAGAGTTGGTAGACACATTCCCTGCCCACATCGAGTTTAAGGTCTGGAGGGAGATATTTTTCTGTGTTGTCTTAACAATCCCCACTGCCTAAATTTGTTCGCTGCTTCCGCTACCCAACACTTTGTGTATGTGTACGTGCATACACACATGCACACGCACACACTTACAAACACACACACATATATAAACATGCACACATATAGAAACATACACACACAAACACACATTGCTTCTAGCACAGGGAACCTGATTGCAGCAGCAACCTGTAAAGTGGAAAATAAATTCATTCAGTCGTAGTTATTGAGCACTAACTGTATGCAGAGCATTGTGCTAAATGCTCGGGAGAGAACAATATAATAATAAACAGTCACAGTCCCTGCCTACAACGAGCTTACAGCCTAGAGGAATAACGGATAGTAGTTGGGTTGACTTCAATGAATGCCTGATCACTTGCGTCAGTGCCATCCAACTGTTCTAATTCTCATTCTCATTATCTGCTTTCTTCAACCATCTAAAAACAACCTTCTTACCGTGACTCGTTTTCGACACTTCCTCCTCCAACCTCTGGCTCTCACCCTTCCTTTGGCCTGGAAATCCACCCTTTTCAATTCCCCAGCCCGAAGATTTCCCACCCTCAAAAACGCTCTGGAATTCCACTGTCTCAAGGTGGATTTAGCTAATTCACTTCTTCCCACCATCCGTGTGTGACCATTCCCAGAATTTATGTATGAATCCTGAGGAATCCTGAACAGGCGCTCAGGATATTCGTACTGATGGTAAGCTCCTTGAGGAAACATGTCTATCAACTCATTTATATTGTATTCCACCAAGTATTTAGTACAGTACTCTGCATACAGTAAGCATTCAATAAATGTCTCTGATTCGCTGATTGATTAATGTCTGCTTCCCTCAGAAACTGTGAGCTCCTTGTGGGCAAGGAACATATCTACCAGCTCTTTTGTAGGGTACTCTCCGCACTCAGAATAGCGCTGTGCACACATTAAGCACTCAAAAATATGATTATCAAGAACTAATAATAACATTGATACTGATAATGGTAATATTTGCTAAGCACTTACTACGTGCCAAGCACTGTTCTCAGCGCTGGGGAAGAAAGAAGGTACTCAGGTTGTCCCAGCTGGAGTTCACAGTCCTATTTCCCATTTTACAGATGAGGTAACGGAAGCCCAGAGAAGTTAAGTGACTTGCCCGAAGTCACACAGTTGACAAGTGGCGGAGTTAGGATTAGAACCCATGACCTCTGACTCTCACCCTTTTGCTCTTTCCACTAAGCCACGCTGCTTCTCATCCACATATACGTTGTTCGATTCTTTTCTCCTCCCAGATGTAAATGATATTTTGCTTATCTAGCCTATTAGATTGGGAAGTCTTTTATGGCAGGGACCATGGCTTGTACCTCTCTTTTTTATGGTATTTCTTAAGCTCTCATTATGTTCAGGGGCTGTACTAAGCTCTGGGAGGAATACAAGAAAATTGGGTATGTCACAGTCCCCGTCCCACACAGGGCTCACAGTTTCAGTCCCCATCTTACCGATGAGGGAACTAAGGCACAGAGAAGCGAAGTGACTTTCCCCAAATCACCCAGAAGAGAAGCAGCCTGACCCAGTGGAAAAAGCATGGGTCTGGTCTTTAATTGCAGCTCTGTCAATTGCTTGCTGTGTGACCCTGGGCAAGTCACTTATCTTGTCTGTGCCTCAGTTCTTCTGTTGTCCCTCCTGCTCAGACCTTGAGCCCCATGAGGTACAGGGATTGTTTCAAACCTGATTAACCTGCCCAGTGTTTAGAACAATGTTTGACATATAGTAGGTGCATAGCAAATAGCATTAAAAAATAGAAAAAAAAACCACGATGGAACAGTTATTAGAACCCAAGGCCTCTGACTCCCAGCCCATGCTTTATCCACTAGACCACACTGCTTGTCTCTTGCATCCTCCCAAGATTTTAGGGGGAAGTCCTGTAAGGGGGAATTGGTGATGAAGCGCCTGGCTGGTGCAGTCTCAGTCATACCCTCTTGTCCCTGCTCGGAGGGTTAAGATGATGGTTGAAGTCACCAGGGCTGGCACCATGCCATAACGTCCTAGACCGGCATCCATGGTAGCCCATGTTTGGAAGGTGGATGGAGGCGGCCAGGAGACTACCGTAGGGGCAAATGCTTTCTCTCTGCTTGTGTACGCAGCCCTGGTTACAACTCTACCCTGGACCCCGGGTATGAACGTCTTCCCAGAGTGACCCTCACACTGCCATCGATGGTCCTCCCTATCTCTCCCCCACCCCGGTCACTCTCCCCCAGACAGCGTAGGCTGGGGGAGCCCTGAGGGACAGAGGTTGTTCCCATGGCAACAGAATCCTAACGGTTCCCTCTGTTAGGGACCATCTGGGTCAACGGCTGGGCGCTTCAGCTTCTTTTTTTCCTCAATGGTACCTGCTAAGCACTTACTATGTGACAGGCTCTGTACTACGTCCTGTGATGCGATACAAGCTAATCAAGATGGACCCTAGTCCCTGTCCCACATGAGACTCACAGTCTCAATCCCCTTTTTACAGATGAGGGACTGAAGCCCAGAGAAGTGAAGAAACTTGCCCAAGGTCACACAGCAGAAAGGTAGCAGAGCCGAGGTTAGAACCCAGGTCATTCTGACTCCCACGTCCATGCTCTATCGACTAGGCAATGCTGCGTCTCTGAGTTTCATCTTGTTCATTACTTCCAACAATCAATTGGTCATTTAATCAGTTTTATTTTCTGACACTTTCTGATCGCAAATCTAGAGAGAACGAGAAATGACTCAAAATCCATCCTAAAACCATCCCCAGGGCTGGCTTGGGGGATCAACCCAGAGAAGCAGCATAAGAAGCAGCATATTAGTGGCAAAAGCACAGGCTTGGGACTCAGAGGACGTGGGGTCTAATCCCAGCTCCACCACTTGTCTGCTGTGTGACCTTGGACAAGCCACTTAACTTCACTGGGCCTCAGTTACCACATCTGGAAAATGGATTAAGACTGTGAACCCCAGGTGGGACAACGTGATTAATGCTTAGAACAGTGCTTGACACATAGCAAGCGCTTAACAAATGCAATTATTATTATTATCAGTTTTGGAGGGCTGATGGGAAGGAATCACTGATACTGGCTGGTGAACTTGAAGGGAAAATCCCTGGTTTCAGAAGGAATAGTTTGTCGCCTAGAGTTCGTCCTCTTCTTTCTCAGAGCTGAGACACTGTACCAAACTGGGGTGAGGAGGTCAGTGCATTCTCTCCTCTAGTTGGTCCTGTCTCCTTTCAAAATATCTCAGTGATGGAAAATGGAGAAATAATCTGTCAGCCCACGTTTTTTCTCCCCCCTTCCAGTCAATCAGAGTACAGCTTTCCCCATCTACAAAGCTCCTCCATCATCACCGCTTCCAGGATGCCTCGCATGATTCATTTTACTTCTCCCTAAGTCATCTTCTCCCAAGTACCAACCTGCATCTTACACCACTTCTCCATCATTGTACTCACACCCACCATTATAGTTTTGTACATAGTTTGTCACTTGTAAAATGTACTCTTTAATCACATAGTCATATATTTACCATTCTTTGCATTCTCTTCTTCGTCCTCCCATTAATTATGTGTCTATTTCCTCTGTTAGATTTTAGGCTCTTGGAAAACAGGGGTGGTGTTCAATTTATTTTGATTTCTCTGAAGCGTTCACTACAGTACTTTACACCCAGGATGCATTCAACAAATACCATTGATTGATGGATGGATGGATTGATAGATGGATGCATGGATGGGTTGTTGGATGGAGGATGGATGGATGATGGGTAGATGATGAATAGATGGATGGATGGGTGGGTGGATTGCCTGCTGTGTGATCTTGGGCAAGGCACTTCAGTTCTCTGTGCCTCAGTTATCTCATCATAAATGGGAATTGAGACTGTGAGCCCCATGTGGGATGGGGACTATGTAAAACCTGATTAGCTTGTATCTGCCCCAGCATTTAGTACAATGCCTAGCACATAGTAAGTCCTTAACAAATACCACTATTGTTATTATTATGGATGAATGGACGGATGAATAGATGGATGGATGGACAGACAGATAGATCTGTGAACAGACAGGTAGATGGACGGATGGATGGTCGGATGAATGGATGGATAGATGAACGAATGGATTCGAGACAAGGATTTGATCAGTCAAATTAATTAATTCATTCATTCCATCGTATTTATTGAGCGTTTGCAGGGTGCAGAGCATTGTACTCAGCGCTTGGAAAGTATAATTCCGCAACAGAGATAATCCCTGCCCACAACAGGCTCACAGTCTATATGGGGGAGACAAGCATCAAAAGTAAACAAATGTGGGGGACAGTTTCCATGATAACGTCCCTTCTCCCTTGTCACCCTCTGATTTTCTAATTTTCATAACCACCAAGAGTGATGTTAAAATTCATATAATTACTATTAGTAGTAGTATCAACAGTGTCATTACTGAATTCATTAAGAATTTACTTGCAAAAAACTGTCAGGTCCTGGAGTAGAAACAAACTAATCAGATCAGACAGGTTTCTTGACCCACAGGGGCTGTAAGACTGTAAGAGAAATTGAGCGCACATATTCAATCCCGATTTTATAGAGAGACCCAAAGAGGTTAAGTGGCAATACCAGGGTCATACAGCAGGCCGGTGGCAGAACCGGGCAGACCTTTCAAATCTCATGACTCCCAGCCACATGCTCATTCCACTAAGCCATGATGTCTCTCCAAGAGCCTTGTCAGTTATTTATTAATTCATTCAATCATATTTATTGAGTGCTTACCGTGTGCAGAGCACTGTACAAGGGCTTGGAAAGTGAATTTCAGAATTGAGAGAAAATCCCTGCCCACACTGAGCTGACAGTCGCACACGGCTTCTTAACCTCTGTCCCAGGCATTGACAAATCCTCAGGCACTGGACTTTCTCTTTGGACAGCTCTTAATATAGATACTCCCAGGGTCAGAACCCTGATGAAACAGGAAACTCTGATTAAAAAGGAAACAGACATTTTGTCTCCGGGAAGAGGAATCTACCCTTCAGAACTATCCCCAGGGCTGCCTTCACGTCCCGGTTCCTCAGGCTGTAGATGAGGGGATTCACGGAGGGGGGCACCACGGTGTAGAACATGGACACCAGTACGTCCAGCGTCGAGGGTGACTATGCCACTGGCTTGAGGTAGGAGACGATGGCCGTAGAGAGGAAGACGGTGAAGATGGTGAGGTGGGGCAGGCAGGTGGAGAAGGCTTTGGCCCGGCTCTCGGTGGCCGGCATCCTTAGCACAGCCTGGAAGATGCGCAAGTAGGAGACGACGACGGAGACGAAACAGATGACAGATAACGCTACTCCACCAGTAAGGCTCACATCGAAGGTGACGTGGTCTTCAGAGCAGGAGATCTTCAGCAGGGAGGGGACATCACAGAAAAACTGCTGGACAACGTTGGACTCACAGAGCTCAGGGAGAAAGTCGAGGCTGAACAGAAGATCCCAAACAGCATTCCAATGAGCAAGGAGGCGGCGGCCATCTTTACACAGGCCGTGTTTTCCATGATGAGCTCATAGCGCAGGGGGCAGCAGATGGCAGCATAGCGGTCATATGACATCGCCGTGAGGACGAACAGCTCTGAAATGGTCAAAACGACCACGAGAAAGACCTGGGCTACACAGCCCAGGAAGGAGATGGATCTACGATCTGTCAGGGAGGTGGCAACAGACTTGGGGACAGTGATGGAGATTAAGCAGAGATAGAGGACGAACATATGCCTGAGGGAGAAATACATGGGGGTGTGCAGGCGCCGGTCGAGGGCGGCGCCGGCGAAGAGGAGGGTATTTCCACATCAGGGCCGCCAGGTAGACCAGGAGGAACAGCGCGGCATAGATCAGCTGCAGCTCCGGTTCTCCGAGGAACCCAACAGGACGAATTCCCTCACTTTGGAGACGTTGGGCATTTTTGGACTTTCTGCATGTGATGAGGGAAATACCAAAGTTAGAGTCCATTGATGGGATGAGTGAAGGAATTGACAGGACACTTGCTGGTAATTCTCTATGGAGACGAGACAATTACCGATGATCTTTGAGTTCACCGTGGAGACATTGAACATTTCTGGGGAATGATGTCGACGCCCTGCACAGGAAGAGGGAGGGAAGATTTCAATTTAAAGACATTGATGTTGGGGGTGAAGGAATAAGACAAAGTCAATCAACTCTATTTACTGAGTACCTACAGAGGACATGGTATTAGTACATACGATTACTGTCGCCAAGGACCTTCCATTCTATTGGAAGCACCGAGCTTCGAGCCGTGTAGATGCAGGGTGTGCTACCTGGATGAACGCAGGCCTGGGAGTCAGAAGGCCTGGTTTCTAACCCCAACTCTACCAGTTCTCTGCTGGATAGCCGTGGGAAAGTGACTTAATTTCTCTGCCTCTCAGTCTTCTTAGTAGTAAAATGAGGATTCGATACCTGTTTTCCCTCCTACTTAGTCTGTGAATCCCTCTTGGGACACGGACCGTTTTCTAGCAGATTATCCTGAATCTCCCCAGTACTTACTACGTTGCTTGGCACACAGTAAGCACTTAAAAATATCAAGAGAATTAATTTTGGTTGAGGAGACAGAAACTAAAATGAATAGCAGAGAGCAGAAGTCAGAGGACATAAAGATATGTAAATGACTGTTGTGAAGGTTTTTCAGTGGTTTTAGAGTCAAACAAGAAAGGCCTTTACACATAAATTCGTCCGTTTAATGGAGAGAGAATGGACCTGGTAGACAGAAGGACCTTGATTTTAATACTGCTTCCTCTCCTTTTCTGCTGTGTGACCTGGGGCCAGTCACGTACCTTCTCTGTGCCTCGGTTACCGCATGTGAGAAATGGGGACCATAACTGTGAGCGCCCTATGGGGCATGGGCTATAATAAAAATAATGGTATTGGTTAAGCGCTTACTATGTGCCAAGCACCGTTCTAAGTGCTGAAGGTCTATGTACAACCTGATTAGTGTGGATCCACCCAGTGCTTACTACAGTACCTGGCATATAATAAGCACTTAACGCAACTATAAAACAAACAAACAAACAAACAAAAAACATATATACTCCAAACTAATTCCATTTGCTCACATATCTACATTCGCACTTGTACACACACAAACACAAGCATACCTCAGTATTCATCAAGTCCTTTCCTAAAGCATCGCTCAGCCTACACCTCTCCTGTACTCAACCTCCTCTCATGACAAGCTGGGTCTTCCCACGAGAAACAAAAACTCATAATCGGCTTGAAGACTCTCCACCCTATGACCTCACTTCACCGACTTTCCCTTGTTCCACACGCCTTCTCAGCTCTCAAAGCACCTTTCTACTTGTTACTCCCTCGTTTCCATCCTAGCCTGGAACTCCCTCTATTATCCACTCAAAATCAGAGAGAGCACAGTTCTTTCTGAATTTTGAGCACCGCTAAAATCACCCCTCCTCCAACCAGCTTCCTCGATTAATTTCCCAGCCATCTAAACCCACGTCACCTAACTCAAATGCGACTCAACTCATTTCCATCCGATATGGGCCCAGGAGTTCTCTTCCTGACTGTGAGCTGTGCTTGCAGTATACACATTTACCAGCTCTGTTCTATTGTACTCTCACACGCATAGCTTAGTGGGAATCAGAGGGCTTGGGGTTTAATCCTGCCTCTTTCTCTGTGCTACTGGAGGACCTTGGGAAACTCGCTTCACTTACTCATTTCCTCATTTGTAGAATGGCACCCAATAATTGCATATTTATCTTTCCATTCTTTTTTCCCTTCTTGAAGGGGCAGGGAATGTGTCTGTTATGGTGTTTAAAAAGTGGATAGAGCACTTCCCCTCTGCCTGTAAACATGACAACCTCTCCCCCATCCTAAAAAGACCCTCACTTGACCCCACTGCCCATTCCACTTACCACCCTGTCTCCTTCCCACCATTCGTTTCCAGACTCCTAGAGCAAGTCCTCTACACACGCTGCCTAGAATTCCTCAACTCCAACTCTCTTCTGGACCCCCTCCAATCTGGATTCCGTCCCCTCCACTCTACTGAAACCGCCCTCTCAAAGGTCACCAATGACCTCCTTCTTGCCAAATCCAATGGCTTCTAATCGATACTAATCCTTCTCGACCTCTCAGCTGCCTTTGACACGGTAGACCAACCCCTTCTTCTCAACACGTTATCCAACGTCGGGTTCACGGACTTTGTCCTCTCCTGGTTCCCCTCTTGTTACTCTGGCTGTTCATTCTCAGTATCCTTAGCGGGCTCCTCCTCCCCCTCCCATCCCTTAACTGTAGGGGTTCCTCAAGGGTCAGTTCACGGCCTCCTTCTGTTTTCCATCTATACTCACTCCCCTGGTGAACTCATTCACTCCCAAGGCTTCTACTATCATCTCTACGCAGATGACATCCAAATCTACATCTCCTCCCCTGTTTACTCTACCTCCCTCCAGGCTCGTATCTCCTTCTGCCTTCAGGACAGCTCCACCTGGATGTCTGCCCGACACCTAAAATTCAACATGTCCAAGACTAGCTCCTTATCTTCCCTCCCAAACCCTGTCCTCTCCCTGACTTTCCCGTCACTGTGGATCGCACTACCATCCTTGCCATCTCACAAGCCGGCAACCTTGGTATCATCCTTGACTCTGCTCTCATTCACCTCACACATCCAATCCGTCACCAAAACCTGCCGGTGTCACCTTTGTGGCATCACCAAGATCCGCCCTTTCCTCTCCATCCAAACTGCGACTTTGTTGGAACAGTCTCTCATCGTAACCCGACTGGATTACCGCAGCAGCCTCCTTTCTGGTCTCCCATGTTCCTGTCTCTCCCCGCTTCAGTCTATATTTCACTCTGCTGTCCGGATGATATTTCTACAAAAACGCTCTGGGCATGTCACTCCCCTCCACAAAAATATACAGTGGTTGCCTACCAACCTGCGCATGAAGCAAAAACTCGTAACTATTGGCTTCAAAGCTCTCTATCACCTTGACCCCTCCTACCTCACCTCTCTTCCCTTCTACAGCCCAGCCCAGACACTCTACTCTTCTGGGGCCGCAAATCTCCTCACTGTGCCTCGTTCTCCCCTGTCCCGCCTTCGACCCCTGTCACACGTCCTACCTCTGGCCTGGAACGCCCTCCCTCCACACATTCGCCAAATTAGCTCTCTTCCCCTCTTCAAAGCCCTAGTGAGATCTCACTTCTCCAGGAGGTCTTCCCAGACTGAGCCCCCTTTTCTTCTGCCCCTCCTCCCGTCGCCATCGCTGCTACTCCCCGCCCTCTGCTCTACCCCCTTACCTTCCCCACAGCATTTGTGTATATTTGTACCTATTTGCTATTGTATTTTATTAATGATGTTTTCATATCTATAATTCTATTTATTTGTTTTGATGCTATTGATGCCTGTCTACTTGGTTTTTTGTCTGTCTCCCCCTTCTCTACTGTGAGGCCGTTGAGTGGGAGGGATTGCCTCTATCATCAATTGTACTTTCCAAGCCCTTAGTACAGTGCTCTGCACACGGCAAGCGCTCAATAGGTATGATTGAATGAATGAATGAGTGAGAATCACCTGGGTTCTAATTCTGGATCCGCCTCATTTCTGCTGTGTGACCATGGACAATCATTTAAATTCTCTGAGCCTCATTAACCTCATCTGTAAATTGGGGTTACCAACCTGCTTATCTTGCATCTACCCCAGAGCTTAAGACAGTGCTTGGAACATAGTAAGAGTTTAGCACGTAATACTATTATTATTATTATCACTATTACTCTCCCAAGGGCTTAGTCCACACAATAAGCGTCAATAAATATGATTCAAGATTAATTGATAGTAAATTGTATTGTGTCAACCTAGCCCAGTAGGCTGGAAAGCCCATGAGGGCAGGGACTTCAACCTTTTCCACTATTTGTCTTCTCTCAACATTTGGGAAGAACTCTTACAAGGAGAAATTGCTGATAGTGCCAGTGGCTGTCCATAGGTGGTCACACTCTCTCAGCCCTGCCTGTCATTTAGCCTCTGCAAGGGATTCTGGGACCCACTAAAGGCCAAAGTGACTGTACACAGTGCTGACGCTATAATAATAACAATAATGGCATTTATTACGTGCTTACGACGTGCAAACCACTGCTGTAAGCGCTGGGGAGTTACAAGGTTATCAGGTTGTCCCTCGGGGGCTCACAGTCTTAATCCCCATTTTACAGATGAGGTACCTGAGGTACAGAGAAGTCAAGTTACTTGCCCAAAGTCACAGAGCTGACAATTGTTGGAGCCGGGATTTGAACCCATGACCTCTGAATCCAAAGCCCGTGCTCTTTCCACTGATCCACGCTGCTTCTCCCTGAAGCACCGTAGCCTGGCACAGAGTTGGCATGGTAGCGAGGTTTGAGGAGGAAGAAGGAGAGGTGTGTGATGGTTGGGCACCACTGAACCATCCCACCTGCTAGCACCTCTGCCCCTCTGGGGGTCGCAGCTCTGCTCCGAACCCCAACTTAGGCAACAGACTGGCTCCATGTCTTCCATCCTCGTCTTTGTCCCCCCCGCCCCTCCATCCCACTCATACCGGTCACTCTCACAGGTGCAGCATGGGGCTGGGGGTCGCTGACCTCTGCAGGAATGGGCTGGTCCCCTCTTTCCCCTCAGACTCCTCGATTCGGTCTGCCAAGAAGGAACGGAGCAGAACCCTCGGTCCCTCTCTGCTCTCCCTCAGACCCTGATAAGCTCTCCAGACGGGGCCCCGTCCCTGTAGATAAAGCAGGAGCTGCTCCGAGGGAGATCCCTAGAGAATGACTCGTGGCCCTGCTGAGGGACATCGTGTCCTGGACAAGCCAGGTACCCTCTGGTCACATGTTTTCTCAGGCTCCTTAGAGACGAAGGAGCTATCCCTGCAGCATCAACGATAGTGCCGGCGCTTGGGTTTCCGTGGAAGCAGCAGCATCTGCATCCCATGTCTCTCCCATCCTAAAAAAACCCTCTCTTGACCCCACCTCACCTTCTAGTTATCGTCCCATATCCCTCCTACCATTCCTTTCCAAACTCCTTGAACGAGTTGTCTACACGCGCTGCCTAGAATTCCTCAACAACAACTCTATCCTCGACCCCCTCCAGTCTGGCTTCCGTCCCCTTCATTCCACGGATACTGCCCTCTCAAAGGTCACCAATGACCTCCTGCTTGCCAAATCCAACGGCTCATACTCTGTCCTAATCCTCCTCGACCTCTCAGCTGCCTTTGACACTGTGGACCACCCCCTTCTCCTCAACACGCTATCTGACCTTGGCTTCACAGACTCCGTCCTCTCCTGGTTCTCCTCTTATCTCTCCGGTCGTTCTTTCTCAGTCTCTTTTGCAGGCTCCTCCTCCCCCTCCCATCCTCTTACTGTGGGGGTTCCCCAAGGTTCAGTGCTTCGTCCCCTTCTGTTCTCAATCTACACTCACTCCCTTGGTGACCTCATTCGCTCCCACGGCTTCAACTATCATCTCTACGCTGATGACACCCAGATCTACATCTCTGCCCCTGCTCTCTCCCCCTCCCTCCAGGCTCGCATCTCCTCCTGCCTTCAGGACATCTCCATCTGGATGTCCGCCGGCCACCTAAAGCTCAACATGTCGAAGACTGAGCTCCTTGTCTTCCCTCCCAAACCTTGTCCTCTCCCTGACTTTCCCATCTCTGTTGACGGCACTACCATCCTTCCCGTCTCATAAGCCCGCAACCTTGGTGTCATCCTCGACTCCGCTCTCTCATTTACCCCTAACATCCAAGCCGTCACCAAAACCTGCCGGTCTCAGCTCGGCAACATTGCCAAGATCAGCCCTTTCCTCTCCATCCAAACTGCTACCCTGCTCATTCAAGCTCTCATCCTATCCCGTCTGGACTACTGCACCAGCCTTCTCTCTGATCTCCCATCCTCGTGTCTCTCCCCACTTCAATCCATACTTCATGCTGCTGCCCGGATTATCTTTGTCCAGAAACGCTCTGGGCATATTACTCCCCTCCTCAAAAATCTCCAGTGGCTACCAATCAATCTGCGCATCAGGCAGAAACTCCTCACCCTGGGCTTCAAGGCTCTCCATCACCTCGCCCCCTCCTACCTCACCTCCCTTCTCTCCTTCTACTGCCCAGCCCGCAACCTCCGCTCCTCCACCGCTAATCTCCTCACTGTACCTCGTTCTCGCCTGTCCCACCGTCGACCCCCGGCCCACATCATCCCCCGGGCCTGAAATGCCCTCCCTCTGCCCCTCCGCCAAGCTAGCTCTCTTCCTCCCTTCAAGGCCCTGCTGAGAGCTCACCTCCTCCAGGAGGCCTTCCCAGACTGAGCCCCTTCCTTCCTCTCCCCCTCGTCCCCCTGTCCATCCCCCCATCTTACCTCCTTCCCTTCCCCACAGCACCTGTATATATGTCTATATGGTTGTACATATTTATTACTCTATTTATTTATTTATTTATTTATTTTACTTGTACATTTCTATCCTATTCATTTTATTTTGTTGGCATGTTTGGTTCTGTTCTCTGTCTCCCCCTTTTAGACTGTGAGCCCACTGTTGGGTAGGGACTGTCTCTATGTGTTGCCAATTTGTACTTCCCAAGCGCTTAGTACAGTGCTCTGCACATAGTAAGCGCTCAATAAATACGATTGATTGATTGATTGATCCCTGCACCCCAACCGTTCCTGTTTTCAACGACAGTATTACGCCACTATAAATGGTTTCACATTTTTCTAATTCACAACCTAAGACTCTCAATCTGTCAGACAATCAGCCAATTGTAACTTTTTATTTTGGTCTTTGTGAAGAGCTTACTATATATCGGGCACTATACAAAGCACTGGAGTAGTTATAGGATAATCAGATTGTCCAGAGTCCATGTCCCCCATGGGTCTCACATTTAAATCCCCATTTTTCAGATGAGTGAACTGAATCAAGGAGAAATTAAGCGACCATGCCCAAGGTCACACAGCAGACATGTGGTGGAACCGGGATCAGAACTCATGTCCATTTGAATCCCAGGCACTCACTCTACCCACTAGGCAACGCTACTTCTTCTGACTTGTCCTGATTGCAAATTCGTTGAAGCTCTGTTCATACTGACTACTTAAACTGTACTCCTGAATCAAACGGTTGTCCACTTTTCCATCTTTTCCTTTTCTCCTTCCTCCTCTACGTAATTTATTCTGTGTCTATCTCCTCCATTAGATCATAATCTCCAGGAGAGCAGGGATAATGCATTTTATTTCTTTGCAACTCTCCTGAGAGCTTGCTAAAGTGCTCTGTACCCAGGATGTGGTCAATAAATATGATGGATGGATGGGCGGATTGTTGGATTGATGGATCGATTGATGGATGGATGGAATCCTTGTCTGGAGGCAAGGATTTGACAAGTCAAAAGTGGGCCGGGGAGTTTCCATGGTTGCATCCCTTCCCCCTTGTCACTGAGACATTTTTCGATTTTCATAACCACCAAGACTGATCTTAAAATTCATATAATCGTCGTTATTATCATTATTAGTTGTATCAACATTATAATTATTGCGTTGATTAAGAATTTGCTTGCAAAAGACTGCCAAATGCTTGGGTAGAAATAGAATGATCAGAAGGGACATATTTCCCGGTTCACGGGGCTCAGAGGGTAAGAGAAAGAGAGCGTACATATTAAATCTCATTTGCAGAGAGGTCCAGAGAGGTTACGCTGCTGGATCAAAGTCGTCCAGCATGTCAGTGGTAGAACTGGGCAAACATCCTACGTCTCTCATACACATGCCATTAAGTCTTGATATAATAATAATAATAATAATGGTATTTGTTAAGCGTTTACTATGTGCAAAGCACTGTTCTAAGCACTTGGGAGGTTACAAGGTGATTCGGTTGTCCCACGGGGGGCTCACAGTCT
This sequence comes from Tachyglossus aculeatus, assembly GCF_015852505.1. NCBI lineage: Eukaryota > Metazoa > Chordata > Mammalia > Monotremata > Tachyglossidae > Tachyglossus > Tachyglossus aculeatus. The sequence goes on along the minus strand of NC_052070.1, from coordinate 103,721,240 downwards.
TAATCCCCATTTTACAGATGAGGTAACCGAGGCCCAGAGAAGTTAAGTGACTTGCTCAAAGTCACACAGCTGACACTTAGCAGAGGCGGGATTTGAACCCATGACCTCTGACTCCAAAGCCCAGGTCATTTTCCCTGAGCCATGCTGCTTCTCTATTTTCTTCAGCTGATGCCCCCTAAACAATGAATTGTCAGTCACACACGTTTTAGCAGCTTCCCTCCCAGACAGTGACAAATCCACAGTCGCTGTACTTTCTCTTTGCATTTGTAGGCTAGCTGATGAGGAATGGGATAATCACTGAAAGGAAGCAGGCATTTTGTCCCGTAGAGGAAGGAAAAGGAATTTCCCCTTTAGGATTCTCTCCACGGAGACCTTCATGTCCCGGTTCCTCAGGCTATAGAGGAGGGGATTCAGAACGTGTGTGAGCACGGTATAGAAGATGGACACCAGTAGATCGAGCGCTGAGGGGGAGTCTGACACGGGCTAGAGGTAGGCGATGGCGGCTGAAGAGTGAAAGACGATGACGACGACGAGGTGAGGCAAGCAAGTGGAGAAGGCCTTGATCCGGCCCTTGGCGGCCAGCATCCTCAGCACGGCCCAGGAGATGTAGACGTATGAGACGACGATGGAAACGAAACGGACAACAGATACCTCGGCATTCACGCTACTTCGATGGAAATGTGGTCTTCCTAGAAGTAAATCTTCAGCAGAGAGGGGACGTCACAGAAGAACTGTTGGACGACGTTGGGCCCAAAGAAGTTCGGTGAGAAGGTCGATTTTGAAAACGAGACGCCAAATAGCATACCTCTGAGACAGAAGGCGGTCCGCATCTTTCTCCAGGCCACGGTGTTCATGATGACGTCATAAAATCAAGTGGCAGAGCAGAGATTAGATAGATCCGCCCCCAAACTGGATTTACTGTACTGAGCACTTTGGAAATTTCAGTTTAACAGATTTGTTAAACACATTCCCTGCACACAGTGAGCTTACAGTCTACAGGGACTCTCCTTCCTTTAGGCCATGATGCCTCCACCAAACTGGATTGTCAGTCCTACTTCAGTCTTAACCGCCTTCCTCCAATACCTTGACAATTCATCACCTTCAAGCGTTTTCTGTGAACTCTTTAGGACAGCTACGTATCTGGCTAGGTTCAAGGGCAATTCCTTGGTTAAGTGATGGTGTGAGATTATTTGCACAAGGAAGGAGACATTTTGTCCAAGAGTGGAAGCTGGGTGAGTGACTCTTTTAGGATCTTGCTCATGTCAGCCTTCAGATCCCGGTTCCTCAGACTGCAGATAAGGGGTTCAGGGAGGGGGTCACCACCGTGTAGAACACGGACACTAGCAGGTGCACGATCAAGGAGGAGTCTGAGGGCAACTTGCTGTAAACAAATGCACCGGCAGAGAGGAAAACAGTGACGACGATGAGGTGGGGCAGACAGGTGGAGAAGGCTTTAGCCCGGCCCTCGGAGACCGGAATCCTCAGCAAGGCCCAGAAGATGCGCACGTACGAGACGACGATGAGAATGAAGCAGACGACGCCTATCACTAACCCGGCAGTGATGCTCATATTGATGGCAACGTGGTCTTAGAAGCAGGTGATCTTCAGCAGGGAGGGGATGTCACAGAAAAACTGATGGACTACTTTGGACCCACAGAAGGAAAGGGAGAAGGTCGAAGCTGAAAACAAAACTCCAAGCAGGCCCCCGCTAAGCCATGAGGCTGCAACCATCTTCCCATAGGCACCCAGAGCCATGACGGCCACGTAGCGCAGAGGGAGGAAGATGGAGGCTTAGCGGTCGTAGGACATGACCGTGAGGACTGACAGCTCTCAACTGGCAACCCAAAGCACGGAGAAGACCTGCACGGCACTAGGAGATGGATCTCTTATCGGTCAGGGAGTTGTGGATGGATTTGGGTACGGTGACGGAGATGAGGAAGAGGCCGATGAGGGACAGGTTCCCGAGGAAGAAGTACATGGGTGTGTGGAGGCGCCAGTCTAGGGCGGTGACGACGGTGAGGAGATTCCCCATCAGGGCTGCCCCGTAGACCAGGAGGAACAGCGTGGCATGAACCAGCTGCAGCTACCGGACCTCCGACAATCCCAGCAGGAGGAATTTCCTCACCGATGAGACGTTGGGAATGTCCTGCAAGATGTTCTTCGGGAACAAGATAGGACCTGATTTCAGACAGGGATTAAAAATACTTAGGGAGAAACCCACGTGGCAAGATAATGCCTTTGTCGGGGAATGAACCTCAATCAATTCATTAATCCATCAGTGGTATTTATTGAGTGCTTACTGTGTGCAGAGCACTGTACTAAGCAATTGGGAGAGTCCACTACAACAGAGGTGGTAGACATGTTCCCTCCCCACAACCAACTTGCAGTCTAGAAGGGGAACCTCACCTCTTCATGTTGTCCTGCCTCATGTATTAATTCATGATAAAACGGAAAGCTTTCCACGTTGATGGCGTCTATTCTATTCTGAAACATCAGCAGAGATTGTGTCCAGTGTTCTGCACAAAGTAAGTGCTCAATACGTTCCACTGATCGATTTGGGCTTATAAAAATCTAGAAAGCAGGGGTTTTGTAATCACAAAACTATGTGTTTAAAGAAGGCTGGTGCTGTATAATTCACTTTGTCAGACACTACACACATGCACACGAGCCATATCTTCCTGCAACATAGCAAACTGCGTCCAAACAGGCTCCCTGTGTAGAATGGAAGTTTGAAAATTATCAGACGGCCTCCCAACCAAGACACGTTCCAGCAAAAACAAGGAAAAACAAAAGTGAGTGTATCAAGAAGCTCCTACTCTCAGGACTTTTAATGGTATTTTCTAAGGGCTTACTATGTGCCGGGAACTGTAATAAGCCCTGGGAAGGAGGGGAAATGATACAAGCAAATCGGGTGGCCTGGAATGCCCTCCCTCCGCACATCCGCCAAGCTAGCTCTCTTCCTCTCTTCAAAGCCCTACTGAGACCTCGCCTCCTCCAGGAGGACTTCCCAGACTGAGCCCCCTCCTTCCCCTCCCTCAATACCCCCGCCCTACATCCTTCCCCTCCGCACAGCACCTGTATAGGACAATGCTTGTACAGATTTATTACTCTTTTCATTTTACTTATACATATTTGCATATTCTATTTATTTTATTTTGTTAATATGTTTTGTTTTGTTGTCTGCCCACTCCTTCTAGACTGTGAGCCTGCTGTTGGGTAGGGACCGTCTCTATATGTTGCCAACCTGTACTTCCCAAGCGCTTAGTACAGTGCTCTGCACTCAGTAAGCACTCAATAAATACGATTGAATGAATGAATGAATGACACAGGCCCTGTCCCACACGGGGCTCACAGTCTTAATCCCCATTTTATGGATGCGGTAACTGAAGCACAAAGAAGTGAAGTGACTTAACCAGTGTCACATAAGTGACACTGATAAGTGTCAGAACTCCCCTATTCTCGGTAGGATCTTTCCCCTCCAGATGCCTTCATGAGGTCCCGAGATCTCCCTTCCCGAGAAGCCCGCTATCGGGCTCCAATGACCTAAGTCCGGGCTCATGGTCATCTCCCCCTCCCAGACTTCTGTATCCCTGCCCGAGGACACCGGGGCCCGCCCACTCGCCTCTGCCGCAGACCCAGCGGCCGGTCAGAAGCTCGTGTATCTCCCAGATGACCCTCTAGGGTTGATATCTCTGTTGACCATCCAACGCCCCTGGACTGGGACCCCTCCCTTGATCACTAGACTCACCCCTCGAAGCGACTTCTAGTCCGTCCAGTTAGCCAACCAGGGCCGTGGGACATTGTGTTCCCTTTGCTTTCCCCTCCGCCCCCCAAAAATCGACCTTCTTTGGGGAGCTCCCACTCCCTCCTTCCCTGGGTTAGGACCGGATGTGACTGATTCCCCCTGTCCTCCTCCCCGAGTAACAATGTTCTGGTTCTCTCTGTGTTACTTTTGGCAACTACCTGCATTCGCACCTACTCAGCCCACCCATGCTATTTGGTTGTTTACTCCTCTCCACAGGCGTTTCCTCTCCCATGTCCCCTATAACAGTTTCACCCTTCTCCAGAACTGCTATCCACAGGACTCCCTCTACCGCCTCAGGCATAATTCAGCCAAGAGCCCCTGGACTCTCTCTGCCATTAGCCTTTTTGATTTGATTGACCCATGGACAATTCAGCCTTCTACTCCGGACATCACCCGTTTATTTTATTGTTGCTATTGCATGTTAATTGTTAACTGCTCTCAGTGTTGTCATTTACCTCGCTGACCTCACCATGACCTTTCAATTTCCCTGCTCCCACTTGCCCATACTAGTCCTCAACTTTCCCTTCCCCTCTTCCACCCAGTTCTTTCCCTCACTTTGCTCCACCCTATCCATTCTCACCGCTCCCTCCCTAGAATCCCTCTGTTCCACCGCCAACCCTCATCCCCCTCCCCTTGCGCAGTTCCCCGCCAAATCCCTCCATTCCAACCCCTTCCCTCACCTCCTCCCCGCCCCCATCCCATCCCAGTTCTCCCGTCTCATCGCCATCCCTCATCTCCCTCCTCCCGCCCAGGCCCCCGCCCCATCTCATTCCCATCCAAACTCTCTCCACCCCCGCACTCTTCCTCTCTATCCCCTCCCTCCACAGGTGATGCCAAGTTTTGCCTATGGAACACCCGCTCCATCATAGGTAAGCTCCCTTTCATCCTTGACCTGCTTCTTTCCCGCTCTCTCCTCCTCCTCGCCCTCACTGAGACCTGGCTCACCCCCAACGACACGGTCACTTCTGCTGCTCTCCCCATCAGAGCCCTCTTCTTCTCCCACTTCCCCAGACTCACTGGGAACGAAGGAGGTGTCAGCTTCCTTCTCGCAGCCCAATTCCGCTTTCGCACTATCCCTCTTCCCCCTTCCCATTCCTTCCCCTCCCTTGAAGCCCAAATCATTCGCCTCTACCAACCTCTCCAGATTCTTGTAGCCGCCATCTATGGCTCCCCTGGCCTAATCTCCACCTTTTTTAAACCATTTTGACCCCTTTCTCACCTTCCGTCTGTACTTTTCCATGCCCACTCTGATCCTCGGAGACTTCAACATCCATATGGATGTACCCGATGATCCTCTGCCGCCCACCTTCTATCCTCCTTCACTCCGCCAACCTGCTGCTTCACCTCACCTCTCCCACTCACCAACTTGGTCACACTCTCGAACTCATCATCTCTTACCACTGCACCATCTCCACCCTCACCATCTCTGAAGTCCCTCTCTCTGACGTTAAACGTCTCAGGTGCCTCCTCTTTCACACTCCTCCCCCCGTAAATCTATATTACTCCCCCACAGAGACCTCCACTCTCTCGACCCCATCCATCTCTCTCAGCGCATCACATCCGATCTTGCCTCCCTATTCTCCACCCAATCTTGATGACTAGATTACTGCTCTCAATTCCACCCTCTCTACTCAACTCAAGTCACTCGCTCCCCTTTCATTCATTCATTCAGTCGTATTTATTGAGCATTTACTGTGTGCAGAGCATTGTACTAAGCGCTTGGGAAATACAAGTTCGCCGCTCTCGCGCCACTAACCCACAGTCTTGGATCACTGCCACTGTCCTCCTCCTTTGCTCTTATGCTCGAGCTGCTGAACGCTGCTTGGGAAAGTCTAAACACCAAGTCAATCTTGTTCACTTTAAATGTATCCGTTCCTGCCTTAACTCTGCCCTCTCCTCTACCAGGCACAACTATTTTTCTTCGCTTCACCCCTCCTCTTTCTGCATCCCCCGAGCTCTCAGCCCTCTCCTCTACTTTCACATCCTTCCCAGCAGTATCTTCAGAGATCTCCTACCTCCTTTCAAGTGCCGGGGCCTCTACCTGTGCTTCCGACCCCATTCCCCTCATGGTATAAAAATTCTCGCCCCATGCCTCCCCACACCTTACCTTCAATCTTCAACAGCTCATTCTTCAATGGCTTCTTACCCTCTGCCTTCAAACATGCCCACGTCTCCCCATCCTAAAAAAAGCCCTCTCTTGACCTCATTGCCCCTTCCAGTTATTGCCCAATCACGCTCCTACCTTTCCTTTCCAAACTGCTAGAGCAAGTCTTCTACACTCTTTGCCTCGAATTCCTCAACTCCAACTCTCTTCTGGACTCCCTCTAATCTGGCTTCCATCCCTTCCACTCCACCGAAACTGGCCTCTCACAGATCACCAATGACCTCCTTCTTTGCCAGATCCAATGGCTATCCAAATCCGACCCTATCCGAATCCTCCTCACCTCTCAGCTGCCTCTGACATTGTCGACCATCCCCTTGTCCTCAACACGTTATCCAACCTTGGCTTCACGGACTCCGTCCTCTCCTGGTTTTCCTCTTATCTCTCTGGTCATTCATTCTCAGTCCCCTTCGCGAGCTCCTCCTCCCCATCCCATCCCCCTACTGTAGGGGTACCTCAAGGGTCAGTTCTTGGTCCCCTTCTGTTGTCCATCTATATTCACTCCCTTGGTGAACTTATTCTCTCCCAAGGCTTCAAATATCATCTCTGCTGGGATGATATCTAAGTCCTTGAAAGAAACAGCTTGGTTTAGTGTAAAGAGTACGGGCGTGGAAGTCAGAGGTCAGGGGTTCTAATTCCAGCTCCCCCACCAGCTGTGTGACTTTGGGCAAGTCACTTCACTTCTCTGAGCCTCGGTTGCCTCATTTGTAAAATGGGGATTAAGACTGTGAGCCCCATGTGGGACAACCTCATCACTTTGTATCCCCCAGCGCTTAGAACAGTGCTTTGCACAAAGTAGACTTTAACAAATGCCATTATTGTTATCATTATTATCTATATCTCCTGCACTGTTCTCTCTCCCTCCCTCCAAGCTCGTATCTCCTCCTGCCTTCAGGATATCTCCAACTGGTTGTCCGCCCGCCACCTAAAACTCAACATGTTAAGGACTGAGCTCCTCATCTTCCCTCGCAAGCCCTGTCCTCTCCCCGATTTCCCCTCACTGTGGACGGCACTACCATCTTTCCCGTCTCACAAGCCCACAGCCTTGGTGTCATCCTTGACTCCGCTCTCTCATTCACCCCATACATCCAATCTGTCACCAAAACCTGCCAGTCTCACCTTCGCGACGTCGCCAAGATCCGCCATTTCCTCTCCATCCAAATGGCTAACTTGTTGGTACACTCTCTCATCCTATCCCGAATGGATTAATGCATCAGCTTCCTTTCTGATCTCCCATCCACATGTCTCTCCCCTCTTCAGTCTATACTTCACTCTATTGTCATAATTATCTTCCTACAGAAACCCTTCGGGCATGTCATTCCCCCCTTCAAAAATCTCCAGTGGTTGCCTATAAAACTTCGCATAAAGCAAAATCTCCACATTATTGGATTCAAAGCTCTCCAACACCAGGCCCCCTCCTACCCCACCTCCCTTCTCTCCTTCCACAGCCCAGCCTCCAGATTCCGCTCCTCTGGGGCTGCTAACCTCCTTACTGGGCCTCGTTCTCACATATCCCGCCGTCGACCTCTGGCCCACATTCTACCTCTGGACTGGAACACCCTCCTTCCTCACATCCGCTAGACGAGGTCTCCTCCCCTCTTCAAATCCCTACTGAGAGTTCACCTCCTCCGAGAGGTCTTCTCAGACTTAGTCCCCCTTTTCGTCTGCTCCTCATCCCCTCCTTAATGCCCCTATTCCCACTCTCTGCTCTACTGCATTCCTCTCCCCACAGCACTTGTGTATATTTTTACATATGTATTACTTTATTTATTTTATGATGTGTATATAACTATAATTTCATTTATCCATTTTGATGATATTGACTACTGTCTACTCGTTATGTTTTGTTTCCTGTCTCCGACTTGTAGACTGTGAGCCCATTGTTGAGTAGGGATTATCTCCATCTATTGTCGAATTGTACTTTCCAAGCGCCTAGAACAGGCCTCTGCACACCGTAAGCGCTCAATAAATACGATTGAACGAATGAATTAGGACCCACGTCCTGTCGACTCCTGGGCCCATGCTCTTTCCACTAAGCGACACTGCTTTTAACTTAGAGAAATTATGACTCTGACCCTGGTCATCCCAGTTACGTTTGGAAATTTCCCTCACCTTTCCCCTGCTCCTCTCCGGAGTCCCCAGACCTGTCCTGGGCTGGGGAACACCGACCTCTGCTTAGCGAGAGGCTCATTCCATCTCGTCGGTCCTGGATGGGGGTGGCGGTGACAGGAAGTTCTGGGTGAGGGGTAAGAGCTGTCAGGATCCTTCCTCCCCTTCCTGGCTTTCCGGATGGCTGTGCCATCCCCTCAGACGACGGCTGGGTTATTTCCTGGGGGATTCCCCGTGGGAGGACGAGCCCGGGGCTCCCCTGAGACAGCTGACTCTCCAGAAATCTCGGAAGACAGGGATCGTGGGCTCCCTGTGGTCCCGGCCCCCACAACCTAAATGACTGCCCAGTCCCATATGGTTCCCACTCTGAGACTACTTCCTATGACATCACCAACTGACTAATCATTCCTTTTCTGTTATTCATTCATTCATTCATTTAATCGTACTTGTTGAGTGCTTACTGTGTGCAGAGAACTGTACTAAGCTTTTGGAAAGTACAATTCGGCAACAGATAGATACAATCCCTACCCAACAACGGGCTCACAGTCTAGAGGGGAGAGACAGACAACAAAACAAAACAAGTAGACAGGTGTCAGTACCATCAAAATAGGGGCATATAATTGTAGATATCTACACATCATTAATAAAATAAATAATTTCATTTAATTTTTTAATCTATTTTATTTTTATTTTAGAGCGTTCTGGTTAAGCTCTGAGGTTTGGAGCTTCATCCCATGCCAGGGCCTGGGACCATGTGAAATCTGCAGCAATCCAATTTAGACATTCCCCTCTAGACTGTGAGCTCACCATGGGGAGGGAAGGTGGCTACCAACCCTATTATATTCGTATATCGTACGCTCCCATGCATTCAGTACCAAGGTCGTCACATAGTAAGTGCTCAATAAATATGAACGATAGATTGATATGCATTATTTTCCCCTACTGAATTCCTATCTGCATTCTCCATTCCTCCCAAACTCATCACTTAACTGTGTCTCGCTCCAAACTCCCCCTACTCAGACCCCTACGTCACCACTTTTACCCCACTTGGAATTCCCTCTCCCTTCCTATCCACCAGACCACAGGGCTTCCCATCTTCAAAACTCCTTCCTGAAACTCTATTAAATCCACGGGACCTTCCCTGATTAGTTTTTTCATAATGGTACATGGTAAGTGTATACTATTTTCCAGGGACCGTTCTAAACACACACGCTAGTCAGGTTGGACACAGTCCCTGTCCTGCATAGGACGTCCAGTCTTAATCCCCATTTTACAGATGAGATAGTTGTGGCAAGAAGTGAAATGACTTTGCCAAGGTCACATGGCTGACAAGTGGTGGAGGTGGAATTAGAACGCCAGTTCTCTGACTCCCAGGTCCATGCTCTATCACCTGGGTTATGCAGAGCACTGTACTAAGCGCTTAGAAAGTACAATTCAGCAATAAAGAGAGACAATCACTGCCCACACAGGCCTTACAGTTCAGAAGGGGGAATACCGACATCAAAATAAGTAAACAGGCAGCAATATAAATAAATAAAATTATAGATACGTACACATCAGAACAAGTATACTGGAATCGAAATGAATGAATGAAATTATATCTATATACATATGTGCTGTGGGGTGCGGAGAGGTAGGGGAGAAGAGTAAAGGGAGTGAGGTGAGGTGATTCGGATGGGAGGGGGAGCTGAGGAAAAGGAGGGTTTAGTCTGGGAAGGCCTTCATCTGGATCTTCTTGCAAGGTCAAGAGAACGGCTGGACCACCATCTTTCTGAATTGTCTCCGCCCCTTACTCCCACCAGATCCGAATTCTTATGGTTGCAGGCTCTCTTCCCTCCTTGGCTCTTGTTTCTACCGGAATTGGAAGAACTGTGCTGGATGTGTGGCGTTCTAGGTGCCATGTGAAGAGTTCAAAGTCTTTCATTTTCCATTTACGACTTTAGTTTCTGTTGAGAAAAAGGCAAGTCAGTTTACAGACACACTTGACTGCTTCTGATTCTTTCTCCTGCTTGTTGTTGTTTTAGGTGTAATGTGAAGAGTTCAGAGTCTCTCATTTTCATTTATGACTTTAATTTCTGCTGAGACAAAGGCCAGTCTGTTTACAGACATACACCTGATTCTGATTCTTTCTCCTGTTTGTTGTTATTAAGCTCATGCTATGGGCCAGACACTGTACTAAGGGCTGGGGTCGATGCAGACTAATTAGGTTAGGCATAGCCTCTGTCCCACGTTGGGTTCACTATTTTAATCCCCATTTTTCAAATGAGGTACCTGAGGCACAGGGAAGTGAAGTGACCTGCCCAAGGTCATATAGCAGGCAGGTGGGGAAGTCGGGATTAAAACTCAGGGTCTTCTGCCACCATGCCCTGCGCGCTTTCCACTCTTCACACTGCTACTCAGGTTTGTATGCTTTGCTCTAATAATAATAATAATGGTTGCATTTATTAAGCGCTTACTATGTGCAAAGCACTGTTCTAAACGCTGGGGAGGGTACAAGGTGATCAGGTTGTCCCACGGGGGGCTCACAGTCTTCATCCCCATTTTACAGATGAGGGACCTGAGGCCCAGAGAAGCGAAGTGACTTGCCCAAAGTCACACATCTGACAATTAACAGGTCCGGGATTTGAACCCGTGACCTCTAACTCCAAAGCCCGGGATCTGTACACTAAGCCACGTTGCTTCTTTCTAGAATTACAGGTCTGGGTGATTTAGTTCAGGGGTTCCTGCTTACATAGTTTGTGAGCTCGATGTGGGCAGGGAACGTTTCAGCCAACAGCACTTAAATACCGAGTGCTTAATACAGTGCTCGGCACAGTAAGTGCTCACTAAACACCATTGTTACCGTTAAATGGAGATTTTTTCAGGGTTCCACTAGTGACCTGGAAGTGATTACCATGTGGGACAGGAACAATGTCTACCGCAGCGGTTATTTCAGTGTCTGGCATATAACAAGGGCTAAACAACTACTGTTTAAAACATTTGATAGTTTAGTTGAGTGAACGATTGCCTGAGTCTTCCCTAGAATAAGGTGACGCATTTCCTACAGAATTTTCCCCCCAAAGGTACCCGTCCCCATGATGAACTTTTTGTGTCCCTGTTTCTCGTAGCCATCCTCCGACTCCCAGCACCCTCTTTAGAGCAGTCTTCATTTTCCGTTTCCTCAGGCTGTAGATGAGGGGGTTCAGGGCCGGGGGCACAACGGCTTAGAACACGGACACCAGCAGGTCCAGCGTTAAGGAGAAGTCTGAGAGCGGCTTGAGGTGAGCGACAGCTTCTGTCGAGATTAATAAAATCACCACAGCTAAGTGGGGCTTGCAGGTGGAGAATGCTTTGGCCCCGCCCGGAAGATGCACACGTATGAGACGGCGATGGAATCGAGACATGAGACGTTCAGAATGGCGGAGAAGACCGTGACTCCAATTTTCTTGAGGTTCCCACTGGGGCCTGAAAGTTCTATCATTTGGGGAGTGTCACAGAAGAAATGGCAGGTCACATTGTATCCGCCGAAGCCGACGGAGAAGGTGGCGGCCGTGTGCGTGACGGCGCTCACGATACCACCCAACCAGGAGGCGGCGGCCATCTTCCCATATGCCCCTCGGTCCATGATGATCTCGTAGCACGGGGTGCGGCAGATGTTGGTGTAGCGGTCGTAGGACATGGCGGTCAGGAAGTATAGCTCAGAAAAAGCGAACAGCTGGAGGACAAACAATTGAAAGCTGCAGGCTAGAAAGGAGATTTCTCTACTGTTCGTCAGGGAGTTATGGATGGATTTAGGGACGGTGACGGAGATGAGGCAGAGGTCGAGGACGGACAGGTTCCTGAGGAAGAAGTGCATGGGGGTGTAGAGGCGCCGGTCGAGGGCGGTGACAGCGACGATGAGGAGATTCCCCATCATGGTCCCCAGGTAGACCGGGAGGAAGAGCACGGCCTGGACCAGCTGCAGCTTCCAGACCTCCGAGAAACCCAGCAGGAGGAATTCCGTCACCGCCGTGCCGTTGGCCATTTTCTTCCCAGAGATAAGATGTCCTATGTTTTTTAACCATTACAAATGTGTCAAATCATCCCACAGTAAGCTCTTTGTAAATACGTTTACTACTGTTCCTACTTTCTTCCGATGGGCAAAATCATGGTGACACATGTTTGACTCTCCCAAGTGCTAACTTACTACAGTTCTCTGTACATGGTCAGTGCTCAATACATGCTATTGATTGATGGCTTGATTAATCAATGGCTGCTTCCCCTTCTAGAATATGAACTCCTTGTGGACAAGGAACATGCAAACAACTCTGTTGTACTATACTCTCCCTAGTGCTTAGTACAGTGCTTTGCACGGGGTAAGGGCCCAATAGATACGATTAATTGATAGTTAGCGCTCAATAGAAATGCCATTGATTGATCAATTGATTGATGACACACAGCCAGTTTGAGGTTACCCATTTTTATTAGACTGTAAATACCTTAATAATAATGCATGGAGACTGTCTGAATCCTTTCCGGAAAAATTTCCTTTTTGTGGTATATGCTAAGCACTAACTGTGTGCCAGGCACTATACTAAGCTCTGGGGTAGATTCAAGCTAATCATGTTGGACAGAGTCCCTGTCCCATATAAGGCTCACAGTCTTAATCCCCCTTTTACATTTGAGGTAACCGAGGCACGGAGAAACCAAATGACTTGTCCAAGGCACACAGCAGACAATCGTCAGAGCCAGGATTAGAACCCACGTCCTTCTGGCTCCCAGGCCCGGGATCATTCCACTAGGTCACATTGCCTCTCTGCTGTGACCACTAAACCGCACACCCAACATTTCTCCTGACAACCTGATAACTGATACAATAGCAAATAGAGTTCTCAAGTACGGGTCAGAAACTGAGATGGTAGGGATTAAGTTGACCAATCTCATCTGCCTCCTCTTTTCCCGAACATTGGAACCCCAAAAGCAAATCTCTGATTTTAGCCTTCTCTCTGTTCGATGAAAGGACGGAACAAGTCGAGCCGTGGAGAGGATGGTTGTTTTATCCCTCTCCGGTTGGGAGGTATTGCAGGGCATCATTGTATCACTGTGTTCCCCCCGCCACCGCTTTTACTAATTGGGGTGCTAGTCTAGGGAGAGCCAAGGAGCTCAGAGACAGAGTGAAACCACGTGAGACACTGACCTTCCTGCCAGGCCTTTGCTAATCTCCTGGCACACTTGGAGTTTTTTTGTTTGTTAGTTTTCATGGCATTTGTTAAGCACTTTCTAGAGTCAAATGCTAATAGTCAAACGCTATTCTAAGCGCTGTTTGGACAATCCACTTAACCAGTGGTCCAGGTGTTCACGTTCAGGTATATAGAAGAAGTCGTAATAGTATTTATTAAGCGTTTACTATGCGTTAAACACTATTCTAGGTGCTGTTTGGATAATCCACATAATCATTGGAGCAGGGATTCATGTACAGGTACATAGTAGAAGTCATAATTGTATTCATTAAGAGCTTTATGTGTGCAGAGCACTGTACTAAGCACTTAGTGCAATGCTCTACCCATAGTAAGACCTCAGTACGACTGAATGAATAATAAATGATAGGAGAAAGTACACAGGTGGGGGATTAAACACAGTCCCTGTCCCTGATGCAGATTACAATCTAAAAGTGGACAAGAATCACATCTACCATCTCTGTTGTATTGAATGCTCCCAAGCGCTTAGTACAGTGCTATCCATCATCATCATCAATGGTATTTAATGAGTGCCTATCATGTGCAGAGCACTGTACTAAGCACTTAATTCCATAGTAGATACCATTGATCGATTGATAGCTGCCCTTCTTCCTCGAAGAAGGTTCACATAGGTAATAAGAATACAGTAAGTGCTTAACAAATGCCTTAATTATGATATAGTGAGTGCTTAACAAATTCCATAATACCATAGTGAGTGATTACCAAACGCCATAATAATAGTATAGTGAATGAACAGTGCCCCAGCGCTTACCACAGTGCCTAGTAGTACATAGGAAACGCTTAATAAATACCATTATTGTTATTATTATTATTCAATCCCATAATGATAAGATAGTGAGTGCTTAACAAATGCCGCAATAATAATGATATAGTAAATGCTTAACAAATAGCATAATAATAACATAGTGAGTGCTTAAAAATATCATCATAATAATATAGTAAGTGCATAACAAATGCTGTAATAATAGTAATACAGTGAGTGCTTATCAAATACCATTATAAGAATACAGTAAGTGCTTAACAAATGTCATAATAATAGTATAGTGAGCGCTTAACAAATGCCATAATAATAATATACTGAGTGCTCAACAAATCCCATAATAAGATAGTGAGTGCTTCACAAATACCATAATAATAATATAGTAAGTACTTAGTAAATGCCATAATAATAATGTGGTGAGTGCTTAACAAATGCCATAATGATAATATAGTGTGTGTTTAACAAATGCCATAATAATAATACAGTGAGTGCTTAATAATAATAATAATACCATTATATACCATAATAATAGCAGAGTGCTAAACAAATATAATAACCTAGTGAGTGCTTACCAAGTACAGCAACAATGATGATAATATTAATATTTATTATAAATATAAGCAAAAATACAGGTGGACCAATCTCTCCCTTGAGTGTTGTGATTTTTCTGGTTCTGGAGGTCGAACAGAACAGGTTGAATGGCCCACTGGGAATCCTAGTCTCTTTGAGCAGGCAGGATCCCCAGAGCATGGGAGAAGATGAGAGTCGTACGTTTTTCAGGAGTTTATAAAACCTGCTCCTCTGCTTGTGCAGCACGTTGTTCTGAGAGTATTTGCCATCAGTTCTGGGTTCAGATGCGGAGACCATCAGAGATCTAGAACTCTTTCTGGAGATTGTGGGTGCGGTGGCAGAGATACGGGTAATTGTGAGAGTTAAGGAGAGAATCCATCAATCAATGGGTGTTTACTGGGGGCAGAGCACTGCAATAAGTGCTTGGGAGAGTACAATATTACAGAGTGGGTAGACACGTTCGCTGCCCACTCCCTGTGTACTTGTTTTGCTTTGTTATCTGTCTCCCCCTTCTAGATTGTGAGCCCGTGTTGGGTAAGCATTGTCTCTATTTGTTGCTGAATTGTACTTTCCAAGCGCTTAGTACAGTGCTCTGCACAGAGTAAGCGCTCAATTTATACGACTGAATGAATGAATGAACGAACTTACAGTCTAGAATTAGAGGCAGACGTTAGTCAAACAATCAGTGGTATTATCCAGAGCTCATTGTGTGCAAAGCACTGAACGAGCAATTGGAAGGGTACAATATAACAGAGCTTGTGGACATGATCTCTGTCCCAATGAGCTTACACTGTACATGAAAAGGCAAACATTAGTCAATCAATCCGTGGTACGTATTAAGCGCTTGTGTGAAGAATACTAATTAAGCAACTGGAGGAGTACAATATAACAGAGTCAGTAGGCACATTCCTTGTCCACAACAAATTGACCGCCTAGAGGTTGCAAGCAAGCTCTCTTATTTCACTCCAGACCTGATTCTAAGACCCGTGAGGAAGGCGAACTGGATTTTCCTGATTTTCATAACTGGGGTATTAAGCTGAGAAAATTGAGATGCAGAGAAGCGAAGTGACTTGCCCAAGGTCACACAGCAGGCAAGCGGCAGAGCCGGGATTATGCTCTTTCTATTAGACGAAGCTCAGGGTACTGTTTACAAGACAGGGGATGACTAGGCTGGGGAGAGATGTTCTGGTCTGAAACAGGGACAGAGAAGGGAGAGGTCTTTATGATAATGGTATTTGTTAATGCTTACTATATGCCCAGCATTGTTCTAAACCCTGGGGTATATACAAGGTAATCAGGTTGTCCCACGTGGGGCTCAAAATCTTCATCCCCATTTTACAGATGAGGAAACCGAGGCACAGAGAAGTCAAGTGACTAGCCCACAGCCACACAGTTGACAAGTGGTAGAGCTGGAATCGGAACCCATGACCTCTGATTCGCAAGCCCGGGCTCTACCCACTAAACGACGCTGCTTCTATTTGTTAAGTGGTATTTGTTAAGTGCTTAATATATCGTTATCATCATTAATATATCATTATTATGGTATAATATTGCTATTGCTATTCTAATTACTGCTCTATTCTACTGCTCTATATTCTGTGCTGTTCCACTGTTCTATTATTACTCTTCTAAGAGCTGGAGTAGATTACAAATTCATTAGGTTGGATACAATCCCTGACCGGCATAGGGCTCACAGTCTAGGAAAGGGAGAGAAGAGGAGAACTGAGACACAGAGAAGCTGAGTTACTCGTCCAAGGTCACACAGCAAGAAGTTGGCAGAGCCAGAATTAGAACCCAGCTCCTCTGACTTCCAGTCCCATGTTCTTACCAATAGGCCATTCTGCTTCTCCCAGGCTTGTTAGTTTGAGGGTCCCTTGAAGCTGCAGAGACCCTGCCCTGAGAAGTCTTAATCTGCCCTCTGCCCTGCTGCGGCCTTTGACACGATACCTTGTTCTATATTTATTTATTTATATTAATGTCTGTCTCCCCCTCCAGACTTTAACTCACTATGGGCAGGAAACATGTCTGCTAATTCTGTTATATCATATTCACCCAAACATTTGTTGCAGTTCTCTGCAAATAGCCAATAAATACCATTGATCGATTGACTGACTAACTGTGAGATGCAGCGTGGCTTAATGGAAAGAGCGTGGGTTTCGGAGTCAGAGGTCGTGGGTTCTAATCCTGGGTCTGCAATATATCAGCTGTGTGACCTAGGGCAAGTCACTTAGCTTCTCTGTGCCTCAGTTACCTCATCTTTAAAATGGGGATTAAGACTGGGAGCCCGATGTGGGACAACCTTATTACTTGTATCTACCTCAGTAGTTATAACAGTGCTTGGCACATAGTAAATGTTTAACAAATACCATTATTATTATTTTTATTATTATTATTGTACACAATGGCACTGAAAACTGGAGGAGCTTGGGTTTAGCTGTAGTTACAGCTTTCCTTGTTTTGGAGAAAAATTAAAGTTGCTGGGATTTTTCTCAAATATTTTCCTTCCAGGACAGCATTTCCCAATAGTCAATTCATCAATCAATCTATCGTATTGATTGAATGCCTTTCATGTGTAGACGCCACGCCCTCGGTAGAGGGGAGCAGAGGAGAAAATGTAAAGGAAGAAAGAGTAGAATTTAATCCTCATTTTACTGCTGAGGTACCTGGAGCCCAGAGAAGTGAATTTACTTGCCCAAGGTCACAGAGCAGACACATGGCAGAACCGGGATTAAAGCCCAGGTATTCTGACTCCCAGGCCTATACTCTAACCACAGGACCAGACTCCTTGGATAACTTGATAATTTCATCGCCAACCATACTACAGGACCTTATTTCCCCACAAAGAAGAAATGGCCAATCGCACGGCGTTGAGGGAACTCCTCCTGTTGGGATTCTGGGAGGTCCGTGAGCTGCAGCTGGTCCAGGCCGTGCGGTTCCTCCTGGTTTCCTGGTGACCCTGATGGGGGAATCTCCGCATCGTTACCATCACCACTCTCGACCGGCGCCTCCACACTCCCATGAACTTCTTCCTCAGGAACCTGTCCGTCCTCGACCTCTGTCTCATCTCTGTCAACGTCGCCAAATCCATCCACAACTCCCTGACCGACCGCAGAGAAATCTGTTCCGGGTTGCATCTCTCAAGTCTTAGAAATCATCCCACGGGGTTGTCGAAGTGGCCCTGCTCACGGCGATGTCCTACAACCACTACAATGCCTTCTGCCGCCCCCTGCGCTATGAGCTCCTCATGGACCGAGGTGCCTGTGGGAAAATGCCTGCCGCCTCCTGGCTCATCGGGTGGCTGAACAGAGAAATCCACTCCACCGTGATTTTCTCTCTCCTATTCTGTGATATCAACGCCAACAGTCAGTTCTTCTGCAAAGTACCTTCCCTCATCCGGATCTCCGGAGATCGCTGTTCTGGCCTTGAACATGTTTCTATACCTCGGTTGTTTGGTCTCCATAGTCATCTTGCATCCATACCTTCAATCGTATTTATTGAGCGCTTACTGTGTGCAGAGCGTTGTACTAAGCGCTTGGGAAGTACAGGTCGACAACATGTAGAGACGGTCCCTGTCCAACAACGGGCTTACAGTCTAGAAGGTGGAGACAGACAACAAAACAAAGTAAGTAGACAGGTGTCAAAGTCGTCAGAACAAATAGAATTAAAGCCACATGCACATCATTAACTTAATAAATAGAATAGTAAATATGTATACATAAAATAAATAGAGTAATAAATCTGTACAAACATATATACAGGTGCTGTGGGGAGGTAGGGCGGGGGGGATGGGAAGGAGGAGTTAAAGAAGGGGGCTCAGTCTGGGAAGGCCTCTTGGAGGAGGTGAGCTCTCAGTAGGGCTTTGAAGGGAAGAAGAGAGCTAGCTTGGCGGATGTGTGGAGGAAGGAGATTCCAGGCCAGGGGGAGGACGTGGGCCGGGAGTCGACGGCGGGACAGGCGAGAACGAGGTACAGTGAGGAGGTTAGCGGCAGAGGAACGGAGGGTGCGGGCGGGTCTGTAAGAGGAGAGAAGGGAGGTGGGGTAGGAGGGGGAGAGGTGATGGAGAGCCTTGAAGCCGAGAGTGAGGAGTTTTTGCTTGATGCACAGGTTGACAGACAGCCGCTGCAGATTTTTGAGGAGGGGAGTAAAATGCCCAGAGCGTTTCTGCGCAAAGATGATCCCGATAGCAGCGTAAAGTAAACGCTGAAGTGGGGAGAGACAAAAGGATGGGAGATCAGAGAGGAGTCTGTTGCAGTAATCCAGTCGGGATAAAATGAGAGATTGAGCCAGCAAGGTAACGGTTTGGAGGGAGAGTAAAGGGCGGATCTTTGCGATGTTGTGGAGGTGAGACCGGCACGTTTTGGTGACGGCTTGGATGTGAGGGGTGAACGAGAGAGCGGAGTCGAGGATGACACCAAGGTTGCCGGCTTGTGAGACAGGGAGAATGGTAGTGCCGTCTACAGTGACGGAAATGTCAGGGAGAGGACAGAGTGTGGGAGGGAAGATAAAGAGTTCAGTCTTGGACATATTGAGTTTCAGATGGCGGGCAGACATCCAGATGGAGATGTCCTGAAGGCAGGAGGAGACCCGAGCCTGAAGGGAGGGAGAGAACGCAGGCTCATAGATGTAGATGTGGGTATCATCAGTGTAGAGATAAGATTTGAAGCCGAGGGAGCAAATGAGTTTACCAAGGGAGTGAGTGTAGATAGTGAACAGAAGGGGACCAAGAACTGACCCTTGAGGAATCCCTACAGTAAGGGGATGGGAAGGGGAAGAGGAGCCTGCAAAGGAGACTGAGAATGAACGGACAGAGAGATAAGAGGAGAATCAGGAGAGGACGGAGTCTTTGAAGCCAAGGTTGGATAGTGTGTTGAGGAGAATGGGGTGGTCTACAGTGTGAAAGGCAGCTGAGAGGTCGAGGAGCATTAGGATAGAGCATGAGCCGCTGGATCTGGCAGGGAGGTCATTGGTGACCTTGGAGAGGACAGTTATAGTGGAGTGTAGCGGGGAAAGGGAGAGGAAGCACCAGGAAAAAAAAGTCTGTAAGCTACTCACTTGCAGGGATTTTGTGGAGGAAAAGCCACGTCACCCAAGGCTCTGGGTCAGTGATGAATCTAAGTAGAAAGACAAAAAAAAATAGAGAAGCAGCGTGGCTCAGGGGAAAGAGCACGAGCTTTGGAGTCAGAGGTCATGAGTTCAAATCACGCCTCCACCAATTACCGGCTGTGTAACTTTGGGCACGTCAATTTACTTCTCTGTGCCTCGGTTCCCTCATCGGTAAAGTGGGGATTAAGGCTGTGAGCCCCGCGTTGGACAACCCGATTACCGTGTAACCTCTGCCGCGCTTAGAACAGTGCTTTGCACATAGTACGTGCTTCATAAATGGTACTATAATAAATGGAATTATTATTCCGATGGAACTCGTGCAGCCATACGGTAACTGAGGCAGGTGGGTCATTCTCACCTCTCGGACCAAACCCGAGATGGCCCCCTCTGCACAGAGACACTATACTTAAAAGAACCTACCCACGAGTCGACTCAGGCTCAACAGCACAGACTCCGACAGAGCCAAAGACAATACCCCTAGAGAGCAATGAAAAACTCAGAATAAGCCCCCTACCCTCATTCACCATAACCCGAGAATAAAGAGAGGAGGGCCGGGACTGGGAATGTACTGAAGAGACAGCAGCTGAGATGAGGTTCACCCTCCGGGGGCCTTATATAGAGTAGGGAAAGGGCGGGACTCAACCGCGTGGCAATCCCTTGATTGGGAGAGGCTGAGCAGTGGGCCACCATTGGAGGGGAATGTGCCCGTGAGCGGCTCATCCTTTGCAGAACAAACACCGTACCTGCTTGGCAGAGGGTGTAGGATGCGGAGGGGGCCTTCCTCGGCAGCCGGTGGCATGGAAAACCCATGGTGGAAGGACCTAAAAGGAATCTCGGGTACTCCAGGAGACCCAGGGAACGGGAGAGCTAGGGTACGGCCTAGGTGATTATTTAAAAAGAAGGAAAAACAAAACGAACTAAAAGTTAACCGATCCAACATTCTGTCCCGAAGAGGCGGGAATAAAATCAAATTCCTTTCGATTTGGACACTGAAGAACCTATGGGACTGGAACTGGGACCCGGCCGATCTTCAACTGTCCACCCCAAGAGGTGGACCCCGGGAAGAGTACCCTAAATCCCACAGGGAAATAAAATTGAAAAAAAAAAAACCCACGATGGCCCCCAAAAGAATAGAGGGGTTTAAAACATGCCTTAGAAACCTCAAAACCACAACAGGAACCGAAATGAAAAAGTAATTGACGTTTTGATTTCCTCTTAAATTCATTTAATTTAAGAAGAAATCAAAAAGCCAAAGCATCTTCTGACTATTAGTACCCATGGTGTCCCGGGAAGGGAGGTGGTTCCTTTAGAGGATGGACAAAGGGAATTTACGGCCCGAAAAAATTTTCATGTGTTGGGGATTTTTTTAATGGTCCATCCACCTAACGTCCAGCATTGGGGTGGACACATGGCTAGTAGGGCAGCCCAACTGGGCCTGCTCCATTTTCCAGAGTGATCTCCATCGATTTTCAAGGAAATCAAGTACCTCTGGACATCCGGAATATTGATATCATTTATCCTCCCATCAGGAAAACCAACATACCAGCCAAAAATCAATTTGGGCACCGATGGGGACCGAAAACCAGTGCAGGCACCCCAAAGGTGCCTAAAGGTTTACTTGTGACCCTGTGGGCCCCAATCGCACTGTTGGAAACGTGTGGGCATCGTCAATACCCTCGACCGACGCCCACCCCTCCCCTTGGTGCCGAAAGCACTCATTAGGCTATCCACGGGCACCAGAAATCCTTTTGGACCCTGTAGCCACCAAAGAATCGGTTTTGCGATCGTGGGTACAAATCAACAGATTTGTTCTGCCGGGAGCACCAACAAAGCGTTTGCTCTTGCAGGCTTCAGTTAGGGAGAGTGATTTTCGTTTGAAAAGTAGGGAGGTTGTAGGGTTTTGGCTTAAAAGCCTTCTACAGTTGTTCCTTTTTTATGTGAAGGACCAGATGCGGGAAAAGGGAGAGGAAGCACCAGGAAAATAACGTCTGTAAGCTTCTCACTTGCAGGTGTTTTGTGGAAGAACAGCCACGTCTCCCAAGGCTCTGGGTCAGTGATTAATCTAAATGGAAAGACAAAAAATGTTAGAGAAGCAGCGTGGCTCAGTGTAAAGAGCGCGATGTTAGGGGTCAGAGGTCATGGGTTCAAATCCCGCCTCAACCAATTACCGGCTGTGTGACTTTGGGCACGTCACTTCACTTCGCTATGCCTCCTTTCCCTCATCGGTAAAGTGGGGATTAAGGCTGTGAGCCCCGCGTTGGACAGCCCGATTACCTTGCAACCTCCGCCTCGCTTCGAACAGTGCTTTGCACATAGTAAGTCCTTAATAAATGCTACTATATTAGATGGGATTATTGTTCCAATGGAACTCGTGCAGCCATACCGTTACTGGGGCAGGTGGGTCATTCTTACCTCTCAGACTAAACTCGGGACGGCGAGCTCCGCACAGAGACACTATACCTTACAAGCATCTGCCCAAGACCCGACTCAGGATCAACAACACAAACCCCGACAGAGCCGAATCCCCAACCCCCAGAGAGCAGTGAAAAAGTCAAAATAAGCCCCCTACCCTCCCTCACCATGTCCCGGGAACAGAGTGCGGAGGGCTGGAACTGGGAAGGTACTGAAGAGGCAGCAGCTGATAGAAGGCCCACCCTCCTGGGGCCTTATATAAAGTAGGGAAGGGGCGGGGCTCAACCGCCTGACAATCCCTTGATTGGGAGTAGCTGAGCAGTGGGCCACCATTGGAGGGGATTGTGCCCAGGAGCCGCTCAGCATTTGCAGAACAAAAACCATAACTGCGTGGCAGAGTGTGTGGGAGGCGGAGGGGGGGGGGCTTCCTTGGCAGCTGGTGGCGTGGAATACCCCGTGGGCAATGACCGAAAATGAGTCTCGGGTGCTCCAAGGGACCCAGGGGATGGGAGAGCTAGGGTACGGCCTAGCTGATTATTTAAAAAGAAGGACGAAAAAAGCAAACTAAGAGTTTCCCGATCCAACATTCTGTCCCCAAGAAAAGGGAATCAAATCAAATTTCTTTCGATTTGGATAGTGAGAATCCAACAGCACTGGAACTGGGACCCTGCCGATGTTCAACTGTCCATCCCAAGGGGTGGACCCCAGGAAGATTGCCCTAAATCCCACAGGGAACTAAAATTGAAAAAACAAACACGATGGCCCCCCAAAAGTATAGAGGGGTTTAAAACGTGCCTTAGAAACCTCAGAACCACAACAGGAACCGAAATGAAAAAGTAGTTGGCGTTTTGATTTCCACAATTGAATTAAAAAAATTTAAGAGGAAATCAAAACGCCAATTACTTTTTCATTTCGGTTCCTGTTGTGGTTCTGAGGTTTCTAAGGCATGTTTTAAACCCCTCTATTCTTTTTGGGGCCATCGTGGGTTTTTTTCAATTTTATTTCCCTGTGGGATTTAGGGCACTCTTCCCGATGTCCACCTCTTGGGGTGGACAGTTGAAGATCGGCAGGGTCCCAGTTCCAGTCCCGTTGGGTCCTCACTTTCCAAATCGAAAGAAATTTGATTTGATTCCCGCCTCTTCGGGAAAGAATATTGGATCGGGAAACATTTATTTCGGGTTTTTTTCCTTCTTTTTAAATAATCAGCTAGACCGTACCCTAGGTCTCCCATCCCCTGGGTCCCTTGGAATACCCGGGATTCCTTTTCGGTCCTTCCCCACTGGGTTTTCCATGCCACCGGCTGCCGAAGAAGCCCCCTCCGCATCCCACACACTCTGCCAAGCAGGCACGGTGTTTGTTCTGCAAAGGATGAGCCGCTCACGTGCACTGTCCCCTCCAATGATGGCCCACTTCTCAGCTGCTCCCAATCAACAGATTGTCAGGCGGTTGAGTCCCGCCCCTTCCCTACTCTATATAAGGCCCCCGGAGGGTGGGCCTTTTCCCAGCTGCTACCTCTTCAGTACCTTCTCAGTGTTTGCCAAACTCTCTGTATTCCCGGGTCATGGTGAGTGAGGGTAGGGGGCTTATTTTGACTTTTTCACTACTCTCTGGGGGTAGGGGCTTTGGCTCTGTCGGAGTTTGTGTTCTTGATCCTGAGTGGGCAGATGCTTGTAGGTGTAGTGTCTCTGTGCGGAGGGGGCCGTCTCGAGTTTGGTTCGAGAGGTCAGAATGACCCACCTGCCCCAGTTACGGTATGACTGCACGAGTTCCATTGGAATAATATTTCCATTTATTATAGTAGCATTTATTAAGGACTTACTACGTGCAAAGCACTGTTCTAAGCGAGGCAGAGGTTACAAGGTAATCGGGCTGTCCAACGTGGGGCTCACAGCCTTAATACCCACTTTTGGTGGAGGCGGGATTTGAACCCATGACCTCTGACTCCAAAGCCCGTATTTTTTACCCTGAGCCACGCTGCTTCTCTAATTTTTTTTGTCTTTCTATTTATATTAATCACTGACCCAGAGCCTTAGGAGACGTAGCTGTTCCTCCACAAACCCCTGCAAGTGAGAAGCTTACAGACTTTTTCCCTGGTGCTTCTTCTCCCTTTTCCCGCATCTAGTGCTCCTCATAAAAAAGGAACAACTGTAGAAGGCTTTTGAACCAAAACCCCGCATACTCCCTTTTTTAAAAAAAGAAAATCACTCTCCCCAACTGAAGCCTTCCAGAACAAACGCTTTGTTGGTGCTCCCGGCAGAACAAATCTTTTGATTTGCGCCCACGATCCCAAAACCGATTTGTAGGTGGCAACAGGGTCCAAAAGTATTTCTGGTGCCCGTGGATACCCTAACGAGTGCTTTGGGGAGGGGTGGGCGTCGGTCGAGGGTATTGTCGGTGCCCACACATGCCCAAAAGAGCTATTGGGGGCCGCAGGGTCACAAGAAAACCTTAAATAACCGCGGGGCTGCCTAAACTGGTTTTCGGTTCTCTGCGGTGGCCAAATTGATTTTTGGCTGGTAATTTGGTTTTCCTGATGGGAAGATAAAGGATATCAATATTCTGGATGTCCAGACGTACTTTGATTTCCTTGAAAATCGATGGAGATCACTCTGGAAAATGGAACAGACTCGGGTGGGCTGCCCGACTAGCAATGTGCCCACCCCAGTGCTGTAGGAAGGTGGATGGGCCATTAAAAAAAATCCCCCAAACACGAAAACTTTTTAGGCCCGGCAATTCCCTTTGTTCATCCCTTAAAGAAACCACCTCCCTTCGCGGGACACCATGGATATTAGTAGTCGGATGATGTATTGGCTTTTTGATTTCCTCTTAAATTAAATTAAATTAAATTAATGTATGAGGAAATCAAAACGATAATTACTTTTTCATTTCGGTTCCTGTTGTGGTTCTGAGGTTTCTAAGACATGCACGTTTTAAACCCCTCCATTCTTTTGGAAGCCATCGTGGTTTGTTTTTTTTTTCAATTTTATTTCCCTGTGGGATTTAGGGCACTCTTCCCGGGGTCCACCTCTCGGGGTGGACAGTTGAAGATCGGCAGGGTCCCAGTTCCAGTCCCCTTGGGTACTTACTGTCCAAATCGAAAGAAATTTGATTTGATTCCCGCCTCTTCGGGAAAGAATGTTGGATCGGGAAACTTTATTTCGTTTTTTTTCCTTCTTTTTAAATATTCAGCTAGGCTGTACCCTAGCTCTCCCATTCCCTGGGTCCCTTGGAGTACCCGAGATTCGTTTTCAGTCCTTCCCCACTGGGTTTTCAATGCCACCGCCTGCCGAGGAAGCCCTCCTCCGCATCCCACGCACTCTGCCAAGCAAGCACGGTGTTCGTTCTAGAAAGGATGAGATGCTCACGGGCACAGTCCCTTCCACCGGTGGCCCACTGCTCAGTTGCTCCTAATTAAGGGATTGCCAGGCAGATGAGTCCCGCCCCTTCCCTACTCTATATAAGGCCGCCGGAGTGTGGGCCTTCTCCCAGCTGCTACCTCTTCAGGACCTTCCCAGTGCCTGCCCTCCTTTCTGTATTCCCGGGTCATGGCGAGTGAGGGTAGGGGGCTTATTTTGACATTTTCAATGCTCTCTGGGGGTAGGGGCATTGGCTCTCTGGGTGTTTGTGTTGTTGAGCCTGGGTCGGGTCGTGGGCAAATTCTTGTAAGTGTAGTATTTCTGTGCAGAGGGGGCCGTCTCGGGTTTTGTCCGAGAGGTCAGAATGACCCAGCTTCCTCAGTTACGGTATGGCTGCACGAGTTCCATTGGAATAATTTTTTCATCTATTATAGTAGCATTTATTAAGCACTTACTATGTGCAAAGCACTGTTCTTAACGCGGCAGAGGTTACAAGGTAATCGGGTTGACCAAAGCGGGGCTCACAGCCTTAATCCCCACTATACGGATGAGGGAATCGAGGCTCATAAAAGTGAAGTGACGTGCCCAAAGTCACACAGCCGATAATTGGTGGAGGCGGGATTTGAACCCATG
This sequence comes from Tachyglossus aculeatus, assembly GCF_015852505.1. Lineage (NCBI taxonomy): Eukaryota > Metazoa > Chordata > Mammalia > Monotremata > Tachyglossidae > Tachyglossus > Tachyglossus aculeatus. The sequence goes on along the minus strand of NC_052070.1, from coordinate 103,695,115 downwards.
TCCTCTGACTCCAAGGCCCGTCCTCTTTACACTGAGCCACGCTGCTTCTCCAATATTTTGTCTTTCTATTTAGATTAATCACTGACCCAGAGCCTTGGGAAACATGGCTGTTCCTCCACAAAACCCCTGCAAGTGAGTAGCTTACAGACTTTTATTTTCCTGGTACTTCCTTTCCCTTTTCCCGCATCTAGTCCTCCAAATAAAAAAGGAACAACTGTAGAAGGCTTTTAAACCAAAAACCCACAACCTCCCTATTTTTAAAACGAAAATCACTCTCCCCAACTGAAGCCTGCAAGAGCAAACGCTTTTTTGGTGCTCCCGGCAGTACAAATCTGGTGATTTTTGCCCACGATCGAAAAAACTGACTTTTAGGTGGCTACAGGGTCCAAAAGGATTTCTGGTGCCCGTGCATACCCTAATGAGTGCTTTTGGGCACCAAGGGGAGGAGTGGTCGTCGGTCGAGGGTATTATCGATGCCCACACATGCCCAAAAGTGCGATTGGGGCCCACAGGGTCACGAGTAAACCTTTAGGCACCTTGGGGGTGCCTACACTGGTTTTCGGTCCCCATCGGTGCCCAAATTGATTTTTGGCTGGTAATTTGGTTTTCCTGATGGGAAGATAAAGGATATCAATATTCTGGATGTCCAGTGGTACTTTGATTTCCTTGAAAATCGATGGCGATCACTCTGGAAAATGGAACGGACTCGGTTGGGCTGCCCGACTAGCCATGTGTCCACCCCAATACTGGAAGGAAGGTCGATGGCCCATTAAAAAAAATCCCCAAAACACGAAAAATTTTTCGGGCCGGCAATTCCCTTTGTCCATCCTCTAAAGGAACCACCTCCCTTCGCGGGACACCATGGATATTAATAGGCAGATGATGCTTTGCTTTTTGGTTTCCTCTTAAATTAAATAAATTTGAGAGGAAATCAAAACGTCAATTACTTTTTCATTTCGGTTCCTGTTGTGGTTCTGAGGTACCTAAGGCACGTTTTAAACCCCTCTAACCTTTTGCAGGCCATTGTGGGTTTTTCTTTCAATTTTATTTCCCTGTGGGATTAGGGCACTCTTCCCGGGGTCCACCTCTTGGAGTGGACAGTTGAAGATCGGCATCGTCGCAGTTCCAGTCCCGTTGGGTCCTCACTGTCCAAATTGAAAGAAATTGTATTCGATTCCCGCCATTTGGGGACAGAATGTTGGATCGGGAAACTTTTAGTACTTTTTTTAATCCTTCTTTTTAAATAATCAGCTACCCTAGCTCTCCCCTCCCCTGTGTCCCTTGGAGTACCCGAGATTCCTTTTCGGGCCTTCCCCACTGGGTTGTCCATGCCGCCGGCTGCCCAGTAAGCCGCCCTCCGCATCCTACGCACTCTGCCAAGCAGGTACGGTGTTTGTTCTACAAAGGATGAGCCGCTCACGGGCACAGTCCCCTCCAATCGTGGCCCACTGCTCAGCTGCTCCCAATCAATCAATCAATCAATCGTATTTATTGAGCGCCTACTGTGTGCAGAGCACTGTACTAAGCGCTTGGGAAGTACAAGTTGGCAACATATAGAAACAGTCCCTACCCAACAGTGGGCTCACAGTCTAGAAGGGGGAGACAGAGAACAAAACTAAGCATATTAATTAAATAAATAGAATAGATATGTACAACTAAAATAAATAAATAGAGTAATAAATATGTACAAACACATATACATATATACGGGTGCTGTGGGGAAGGGAAGGAGGTATGACAGGGGGATGGAGAGGGGGAGGAAGGGGAGACGAAAGAGTGGTCTCAGCCTGGGAAGGCCTCCTGGAGGAGGTGAGAACACTGTTCTAAGTACTGGGGAGGTTACTGCCTCTTCAGTACCTTCGCAGTGCCTGCCCTCCTCTCTGTATTTCCGGGTCATGGTGAGTGAGGGTAGGGGGCTAATTTTGACTTTTTCACTGCTCTCAGGGGATAGGGGCTTTGGCTCTGTCGGAGTTTGTGTTGTTGATACTGAATCGGGTCGTGGGCAGATGCTTGTAGGTGTAGTGACTCTGTGCGGAGGGGGCCGTCTCGAGTTTGGTCCGAGAGGTCAGAATGACCCAACTGCCCCAATTATGGTATGGCTGCACGAGTTCCATCGGAATAATAATTCCATCTATTATAGTAGCATTTATTAAGGACTTACTATGTGCAAGGAACTGTTCTAAGCGCGGCAGAGGTTACAAGGTAATCGGGTTGTCCAACGTGGGTCTCACAGCCTTAATCCCAGGTTTACCGGTGAGGGAACCGAGGCACAGAGAAGTGAAGTGACGTGGCCAAAGTCACACAGCCGGTAATTGGTGGAGGCGGAATTTGAACCCATGACCTCTGACCCCAAAGCCCGTGCTCTTTACACTGAGCTACGCTGTTTCTCTAATTTTTTTGTCTTTCTATTTAGATTAATCACTGACCCAGAGCTTTGGGAGACGTGGCTGTTCCTCCACAAAACCCCTGCAAGTGAGTAGCTTACAGACTTTTTTCCCTGGTGCTTCCTCTCCCTTTTCCCGCATCTAGTCCTCCACATAAAAAAGGAACAACTGTAAAAGGCTTTTAAACCAAAGCCCCACAACTTCCCTATTTTAAAAACGAAAATCACTCTCCCCAACTGAAGTCTTCAAGAGCAAATGCTTGGTTGGTGCTCCCGGCAGAACAAATCTGTTGATTCGTGCCCAGAAGACAGGGGAACCAGGGCCGCGAGGCAGAAGGGGACCAGGGCCGGGAGGTAGAGGGGACACAGGGCTGGCATGGAGAGAGAGACATGGGCCTGGAGGTAGAAGGGGACCAGTGCCGGGAGGCGCAGTTAGTCCAGGGTTGGGGGGAAGAGGGGGACAAGGGCCTGGAGGCAGTGGAGGACCAGGGCCAGGAGGCAGAGGGGTACCCGGGCCACTAGACGGGAGACCAGGGCCGGAAAGAAGACGGGAACCAGGGCCAGGAGGCAGAGGAGTACCTGGTCCGGGAGGCAAAGTGGGACCAGGGCGGAGAAGCGGTGTGACAAGGTCAGGGAGGCAGAGAGCTGCCAGGGCCGGGAGAAAGAGGGCTGGTAGAGAGGACGACCAGGGCCGGGAGGCAAAGGGGTACCTGGGCCAGGTAACAGGGGGACCAGGGCTAGGAGGCAGAGGGGTACCTGTGCCGGGAGACAATGGAACTATGGCTGAGAAGCAGAGGGGAATCGGGGCCGAGAGGCGGGAGGCTACCATGTCAGAGAGGCAGAGGCCGGTCAGGGCTGGGAAGCAGAGGGGGAGCGGGACAGGGAAGCAGAGGGGGCCCAGAGCCTGGAGGCAAAGAGAGACCTGGGACGATAGACAAGGGAACAGGGGCCAGGAGTCACAAGGGTCCCTGGCCGGGAGACAGGGCCTAAAGGCGGGGGGCGACCAGGTCAGAGATTCAGAGGCGGGCCAGGATCGGGAAGCAGAGGGGGACCAGGGCCGGGAAATGGGGATCAAGCCGCCAGGCAGAGTGGTACCACTGCCTCCGTGCCCTTGTACCCCCTGCTTCTCAGAAGTAAAGGGGAACTAGGGCCGAAAGTCAGAGGGGGACCAGGGACATAAGGCAGGGGGTGACCTGATCAGGAAGGCAGAGGGGAACCTGGGCTGGAGGCAGAGGAGTATCCAGGCCAGTAGATGGTGGACCAGGGCCGGGACGTAGAGGGGAACCAGGGCAAGGAGGCAGAGGGGTTCCTGGGCCGGAAGAAAGGGGGTCCTGGGCTGGGAGGCTAAGGGGCACCAAGTCCATTAGACAGGAGACCAGAAACGGGAGGCAGACGGATATCTGGGCCGTGAGACAGGGGGGCCAGGGCTGGGAGACAGAGGGGAAGTTTTGCCGGGAGAGAGTGGGACTGGGCCTGAGAAGCAGAGGGGAACCAGGACTGAGAGGCCGGGGGTGAACAGGTCAGAGAGGCAGAGGCCGACCAGGGTCGGGAAGCAGAAGGGGACCAGGGCCGGGAGGCAGAGGGGGACCAGGGCCGAGAGGCATGGGGCGACCTGGGCCGGGAGACAGGGAGACCTAAGCAGGGATATAGAGGGTCCCAGGGCCGGGACGGATAGAGGGTCCAGGGCCTGGAGATAGAGGGAGACCAGGGCTTGGTAAAACAGGGGTACCTGGGCCAGGAAGTAGAGGGGACCCCTGGCCGGGAAAGAGAGAGACCCAGTGGCCTGGAGGTAGAGGGAGATCAGGGCCGAGAGGCTCAAAGGGACCAGTGTCCGGAGGAAGAGGGAGATCAGGGCCTGGAGGTAGAGCGGGACCAGGGCCAGGAGGCAGAGGGATACCTGGGCCGGGAGACGGGGGGAACCAGGTTTGGGAGGCAGAGGGGGACCGGGGCCGGGAGGGAGAGGGGGACCAGGGTTGGGAAACGGGGATCAGGTCCAGCAGGCACAGGGTTACTTCTGCCTCCCTGCCCTTGCCCCCCCCCCCGTTCTCTTAAATAGGGGAAATGCAGCCAGAGGGGGACGAGGGACGATAGGCGGGGGAGACCAAGGCAGGGAGGTAGAAGAGGACAAGGGCCTGAATGCAGAGCGGGACGAGGGCTGGAAGGCATAGGGGGAGCAGGGCCATGATTTAGAAGGGTACCTTGTCCAGGAGACCGGGGGACGAGCGCCATGAGGTTGAGGGGACCCAGGGACGGGAGGCAGAGGGAGACCTGGGCAGGGGAGGCTGGGAGGCCTAGGGCGGTGGGAGACTAGAGCTAGGAGGCAGTGGGGTACCTGGGCTGGGATACGGGGGACTAGGGCCGGGAGGAAGAGGGGGATCAGGGCCAGGAGGCAGAGGGGTACCTGGGCCGGAAGGCAGAGGGGGAACAGGGCCAGGGTACAGAGGGGTACTTGGGCCAGAAGGCAAAGAGGGGACCAGGGCCAAGACGTGGGGGGAGCAAGTGCAGGGAGGCAGAGGGGGACCGGGGCCTAGAGGCAGAGGTGGACAAGGGCCAGGAGGCAGAGGGGAACCTAGGCAAGGGGACCAGACCTGGGAGGTAGAGGGGACGCAGGGCCAGGTCAGAGAGAGACCCAAGGGCCTGGAGGTAGAAGGAGAACATGACCGGGAGGCTGAGAGGGACCAGGGCCAGGAGGCAGAGGGGTACCTGGGCCGGGAGATGGGGGGACCAGGGCCGGGACGCAGAGGGGTACCTGGGCTGCAAGACGGGGTTCAGGCCTGGGAGGCTGAAGGGGACCTGGTCGAAGAGGTAGTGGGGTATCTTGGCTGGGAGGCAGAGGGAGACCAGGGCTGAGAGGCCTTGGAGACCAGGGCAGGGGGGCAGAGGGTTACCTGGGCTGGGAGGCAGAGGGGAACCAGGGCCAAGAGGCAGAGGGGTACCTGGGCCGAGGCACAGTGGGGGACTAGAGAGGGAAGGAAGGGGGGGACCTGGGTCGGGAGACTGGGGGACCAAGGCCGGGAGGAAGCGGGGACCAGGGCCGGGATGGAGAGAGACTCAAGGGCCTAGAGGTAGAAGGAGACCAGAGCCTGTAGTAGCAGAGGGACCAGGGCCAGTACGCAGACGGGAACAAGGGCTGGGGGGCATAGGGGAGCCAGGGCCAGGAGGCAGAAGGGTACCTGGGCCCGGAGATGGGGACCCAGGGCCAGGAGGGAGAGAGACCTAAGGGCCTGAAGATAGGAGACAAGGGACCGGAGGCACAGAGGGTCCAGGGCCATGAGGCAGAGGGTGACCAGGGCAGGGCGGCAGAGGGGGACCAGGGCCAGGAGGTAGAGCGGTACCTGGGCTGGGAGAAAGGGGGACCAGGGCCGGGAGGCAGAGTGGGATCAGGGCGGGGAAGCAGAGGGGGACCAGGGCCACGAGGCAGAGGGGTACCCGGTCCGGAAGACAGGGGGACCAGGTCTGGGAGGCAGTTGGGTACCTGAGTGGGAAGACAGGTGGATCAGGTCCGAGAGGCAGCGGGACCCAGGCCGCGAGTTAGAGGAGACCCAGGGCCTGGTGGTAGAGGGAGAGGAGTGCTGGCAGGTGCAGAGGAGCCAGGGCCAGGAGGAAGAGGAAGACCAGGGCCGGGAAACGGGGTCCCAGGCCCATAGGCAGAGGGGTACCTCTGCTTCCCTACACTTGTCCCCCCCCGCTTCTCGGACATAAAGGGGAACTAGGGCCGAAAGGCAGAGGGGGAACAGGGACGAGAGGCACGGGTGGACCAAGGCAGGGTGGCAGATGGAGACTTGGGCTGGGAGGCAAAAGGGGACCAGAGCCAAGAAGCAGGGGGGACAAGGGCAGGGCGGCAGAGGGGGGCCAGGGCCAGGAGGCAGAGAGGGACCAGGGCGGAGAAGCGTGGGCCACAAGGGCAGGGAGGCCGAGGGGAACCAGGTCCGTCAGGCAGAGGGGTACCTGGATCGGGAGACAGGGGGACCAGGGCCGGATGCAAATGGAGACCAGGGCGGGTCGGGAGACAGGGGGACAAGGGCCGGGATGCAGATGAGGACCAGGACGGGTGGGCAGAGGGAGACCAGGGCTGGGAGTAAGAGGAGACCTAGGGCATGGAGACAGTAGGACCAGGACTGAGAAGCAGAGGGGGACCAGGCCCGAGAGGCAGGGGGCGACCAGGTCATAGACGCAGAGGCTGACCAGTGCTGGGAGACAGAGGGGTACCTGGACTGGGATGCAAAGGGGGACCAGGGCGGAGAAGTGAGGGCGACAAGGGCAGGGAGGCCGAAGGGAACCCAGGGCCGAGAGGCCTAGGGGGACCTGGGCCTGGAGGCAGAGAGGGACAAGGAATGGGAGGCAGAGAGTTACCTGGACCGAGAGACAGGTGTACCAGGGCCGAGAGGCAGAGGGGGACCAGAGCCTGTAAGCAGATGAGAGAAGCAGCGTGGCGCACTGGAAAGAGCTCGGGCTTTGGAGTCAGAGGTCATGGGTTCAAATCCCTGCTCCACCATTGTCAGCTGTGTGACTTTGGGCAAGTCACTTCACTTCTCTGGGCCTCAGTTACTGCATCTGTAAAATGGGGATAAAGACTGTGAGCCCTCACCATGGGACAAACTGATCACGTTGTAACCTCCCCAGCGCTCAGTACAGTACTTTGCGCATAGTAAGCGCTTAATAAATGCTATTGTTATTATTATTATGGGAACTAGGGCGGTTTGGCAGAGGGGGACCAGGGCCAGGAGGAAGGGGGTTATCTAGGCTGGGGGCAGGGAGACCAGGGCCGAGAAGCAGAGGGGGATCAAAGCCAGGAGGCAGATGGGCACCAGGGCGGGTTGGCAGAGGGGGGACCAGGGCCAGGAGGAAGAGGTGTACCTAGGACGAGAGACAGGGGGACCAGGGCCGGGAGGTAGAGAAGACCCAGGTCATGGACGAAGACTTGCCCAAGGACCTGGAGTTAGAAAGAAACCAAGGTCCGGAGGCCCAGGGGTACCAGGAGGCACGGAGGGACCAGGTCCGGGAGGCAGAGGGGGACCAGGGCATGGTGGCTGGGGGGACCATGGCCAGGAGACAGAGGGTACCTGGGCCGTGAGGCAAAGGGACACCAGGGTCAAGAAGCGGGGAGGACTAGGGCAGGAAGGCAAAGAGGTACCTGGGCCGGGAGGCAGGGGGACCAGGGCAGGGAGGCAGAAGGGTCCGTGGGCCGGGAGACGAGGACCACTGCCGAGAGGCAGAGGTTGACTAGGGCCGGGAAGCAGATGGGGACCAGGGCCAGGAGGCAGACTGGTTCCTAGGCCTTGAGACGGGGACCAGGGCCGGGAGGTAGAGGGGACCAGGGTCATGATGGAAAGAGGGGCCAGGACCTGCAGGTCGAGCGAGACCAGGGCCGGGAGGTATAGAGGGATCAGGGCTGGGAGGCAGACGGAGATCAGGGCAGGAAGGCAGAGGGGGACCAGGGCCAGGTAGTAGAGGGTTACCTGGGCCGGGAGGCAGAGGGGGTCCAGGGCCGGGATTCAAAGGTGGATAAGGACGGAGATGCGGGGGCGACAAGGGCAGGGAGGTAGAGGGGGACCAGGGCCATTAGGCAGAGGGATACCTGGGTCAGGAGACAGGAGGACCAGGGCTAAGAAGCAGAAGGGGTCCAGGGCCGAGAGGCAGGGGGTGACCTGGTCATAGACGCAGATGCAGACCAGGGCCGGGAGGCAGAGAGGTACCTGGGATGGGAGGCAAAGGGGGACCAGGGTGGAGAAGCGGGGGCGACAAGGGCAGGGCGGCAGAGGGTAACCAGGGCCTGGAGGCTGAGCGGGGCCAGGGCTAGGAGGCAAAGGCGTACCTGGGACGAGAGGCAGATGGGGACCAGGTCCAGGAGACAAAGGGGTACCTAGGCCGGGAGACAGGAGGACCAGGGCCGGGAGGTAGAGGGGACCGTGGGTCGGGATGGAGACTCAACCAATGGCCTGGAGGTTGAAGAAAACCAAGACCGGGTTGCTGTGGGGGACCAGGGCTGGGAAGCACAGAGTGACCGCTGTCAGGAGGCAGAGGGGGACCAGGGCAGGGTAGCAGGGGTGGGCCAGGGCCAGGAGGCAGATCCGTACCTGGGCCGGTAGGCAAAGGGGACCAGGTTCGAGAAACAAGGGGTCAAGGGCAGGGAGGCAGAGGGGGACCAGAGCCGGGATGAAAAGCAGAGGGTTACCAGGGCAGGGCGGCAGAGGGGGACCAGGGCCAGGAGGTAGAGCAGTACCTGGGCTGGGAGAAAGGGGGACAAGGGCAGGGAGGCATAGGGGAACCAGGGCCGGGAGGCAGAGTGGGACCAGGGCCGGGATGCCAAGGAGGGCCAGGGATGGAAGGCAGATGGGGATCAGAGTAGGTAGGCAAAAAGGGACCAGGTCCAGGAGACAGAGGGTTACTTGGGCCGGGAGACAGGGGTCCAGGGCCGGGAGGCGGAGGGGGACCAGGGCCAGCAATCAGAAGGGTACATAGGCCTGGAAATGGGGGGACCAGGGCCGGAAGGTAGAGGGATACCTGGGCAGGGAGGTAGAGGGGACCCAGGGCGGGGACTGAGAGAGACCCAAAGGCCTCAAGGGGCAAAGGGGGACCAGGGCCAGGAGGCAAAATGGTATCTGGGCCGGTACGTTGTGGAAACAAGATCAGGAAGGCAGAGATGGACCAGGGCCTGGAGGTAATGGGGGACGAGGGCCAGGAGGCAGAGGGGTACCTGAGTCGGGAAATGAGGGTTCCATGGTCGGGAGGCAGAGGAGCACCTGGGCCGGCGGTCAGCGGGCCCAGGGATGAGTGGCAGAGGGGGACCAGAGCCGAGTGGCAGAGGGGGATCAGAGCTGAGAGACCGGGGGGGACCAGGGCAGGGAGGCAGAGGGGTACCTGGGCCGGGAGACGGGGGACCAGGGCCGAAAGGTAGAGGGGTACCTGGGCTGGAAGGCAGAGGAGTACAGGTGCTGAGAAGCCGGGGGACCCGGGCCGGGAGGCAGAGGGGAACCAGGACCAGGAAGCAGAGGGTTATCTAGACTGGGAAACAGGGGGACCAGAGCGTGAGGTAGCGGGGTACCTGGGCCAGGAGACAGGGTGACCAGGGCTGGTAAGTAGAGGAGACAGAGGGCCAGGGCCAAGAGAGTTGCCGGGGCCTGGAGGTAGAGGGAGACCAAGACTGGCAGGCTCCGGGGGACCAGGGCCGGGTGGCAGAGGGGAACCAGGGCCGAGAATCAGGGGGTAGCAGACCAGGAGGCAGAGGGGTACCTGGGCCAGGAGACAGGGGGACCAGTGCTGGCAGGCAGAGGGGACCCAGGGCTGGGACGGAGAGAGACCCAAGAACTTGTGGGTGGAAGGAGAACAGTTCCGGGAAGCACAGAAGGTTGAGGGCCAGGAGGCAAAGGAGGACCCGGGCAGGGTTGCAGAGGGGGAGCAGGGCCAGGAGGCAGAGTGGTACCTGGGCCGAAAGACAGGGGGCCCAGGCAGGGAGGCAGAAGGATACCTTGGCTGCAAGACAAGGGGACCAGGGCCGCATAGTAGAGGTGACCCAGGGCCAGAAGGTCGGGTGGGTGGGGGGCAGGGCCAGAAAGTAAAGTGGGACCAGGGCTGAAAGGCAGAGGGGGACCAGGGCCGAGAAGCCGGGGCGGGGGGGGGAAACCAGTGCAGGGTGTCAGAGCGGGACCAGGGCGAGGAGGCAGAGGGGCCAAGATTTAGAAGGGAACCTGGGATAGTAGACAGGTGGACGAGGGCCGGGAGGCAGAGGGGGACCTGGGCTGGAAAGCAAAGGGGGACCAGGGCCGAGAGGGGGTGGACAAAGGAAGGGAGGCAGAGGGGGACCAGGGCCAGGAGGCAAGGTGTTCCTGGGCCGGGATACGGGGAACTAGGGTCGGGAGGCTTGGATGACCAGGGCCGGGAGGCAAAGGAGTATCAGGTCCAGGAGGCAGAGGGGTACCGGGGCCCGTATAAGAGGGACCAGGGTCGGGAGGCAGACGTTGACCAGGGCTAGGAGGGAGAGGAGTACATGAGCGGGGAGACTGGGGGTCCAGGGCCGGGAGACAAGGGGACCTAGGTCTTGAGGCAGAGGGTCCCAGGGCCTGGAGGGAGAAAGGGGCCGGGCTTGTAGGTAGAGGGAAACAAGGCTGGCAGAGCTGGGGGACTCATGGCCGGGACAAAGAGAGACCCATGGCCCATGTCTTGAAGGGAGAGGGGGACCAGGGCAGGGAATCAGAGGGGACAAGGGCCGGAAGGTAGAGGGAGACCAGGGCTGGCAGAACATGGGGACCAGGGCATGGATGTAGAGGGTACCCATAGTCGGGACGGAGATAGACCCAGTGGCCTGGAGGTAGTGGGAGACCAGGGCCGGGAGGACCAAAGGGACCGGGAGATGGGGGACAAGGGTTGGGAGGCCGGTTGTTGGGTCGGGACCATCTCTATATTTTGCCAACTTATACTTCCCAAGCTCTTACTACAGTGCTCTGCTCATAGTAAGCACTCAATAAATACGATTGAATGAGTAAGTGACCAGGGTCTGGAGGCAGCGGGGGACCAGGGCCAGGAGGCAGAGGGGTACCCGAGCCAGTAGACGGGGGACCAGGGCCGAGAAGAAGTGTGACAAGGTCAGGGAGGCTGAGGGTGACCAGGACCGGGAGAAAGTGGGGGACCAGGGCCGGTAGACAGGGGACCAGGGCCGGGAGGCACAGGGGTATCTCTGTCGGGAGACAGTGGGACTAGGGCTGAGAAGCAGAGGGCAACCAGGGCCGAGAAGCGGGGCGTGACCAGGTCAGAGAGGCAGAGGTCGGCCTGGGCTGGGAATTTGAGGGGGACTATTGCCAAGATCCGCCCTTTCCTCTCCATCCAAACCGCTACCCTGCTGGTTCAAGCTCTCATCCTATCCCGTCTGGACTACTGCATCAGCCTTCTCTCTGATCTCCCAACCTAGTGTCTCTCCCCACTTCAATCCACACTTCATTCTGCTGCCCGGATTGTCTTTGTCCAGAAACGCTCTGGTCATGTTACTACCCTCCTCAAAAATCTCCAGTGGCTACCAGTTAATCTGCGCATCAGGCAGAAACTCTTCACCCTCGGCTTCAAGGCTCTCCATCACCTCGTCCCCTCCTACCTCACCTCCCGTCTCTCCTTCAACAGCCCAGCCCGCACCCTCCGCCCCTCTGCCGCTAATCTCCTCACCGTGCTTCGTTCTCACCTGTCCCGCCATCGACCCCCGGCCCACGTCATCCCCCTGGCCTGGAATGCCCTCCCTCTGCCCATCTGCCAAGCTAGCTCTCTTCCTCCCTTCAAGGCCCTACTGAGAGCTCATCTCCTCCAGGAGGCCTTCCCAGACTGAGCCCCCTCCTTCCTCTCCCTCTCCTCCCCCTCTCCATCACGACCGTCTTACTTCCTTCCCTTCCCCACAGCACCTGTATATATGTATATATGTTTGTACGTATCTATTACTCAATTTATTTATTTATTTTACTTGTACATATCTGTTCTATTTATTTTATTTTGTTAATATGTTTGGTTTTGTTCTCTGTCTCCCCCTTCTAGACTGTGAGCCCACTGTTGGGTAGGGACTGTCTCTATATGTTGCCAACTTGTATTTCCCAAGCGCTTAGTACAGTGCTCTGCACACAGTAAGCGCTCAATAAATACGATTGATTGATTGATTGATTGATTGACCAGGTCAGGGAGCCCGACGGGGAACAGGGGAGGGAGGCAGAGAGGGACCTGGGCCGCTAGACATGGGGACCAGGGACTAGAGGTAGAAGGGACCCATGGCCGGGACGGAGAGAGACCCAGTGGCCTGGAGGTAGAGGGAGGCCATGGCCGGGTGGCTCAAAGGGATCAGGGCCTGGAGGCAGAGGGGGACCTTGTCCTGGAGGTAGAGGAGGACCAGGGCCAGGAAGCAGAGTTGTACCTGGGCCAGGAGACGGGAGACCAGGGTCGGGAGGCAGAGAGGGACCAGGGCCAGGAGGCAGAGGGGGACCAGGGTTGGGAAATGGGGATCAGGGCAGGGGGCAAAGGGGGACCAGGGCCGAGAATCATGGGGACAAGGTCAGGAACGTAGAGCTGGACCAGGGAAAGGAGATAAAGGGGGACCAGGGCCGGTAGACAGGGGGCCAGGGGCCAGGAGGCAGAGGGTAACCTGGGCCAGGAGACGGAGCCTAGGGCTGAGAAGCAGAGGGGAATCAGGGCCGGGAGGCGGGGGGCGACCAGATCAGAGAGGCAGAGGCCAGCCAGGGCTGGGAAGCAGAGGGGGACATGGGCAGGGAGGCAGAGGGAAACCAGGGCCTGGAGACAAGGGGACTGGGGCCAGGAACAGAGGAAGACCGGGGCAGGGAGGTAGAGGGAGACCAGGGTCTGGATGCAGAGAGGGAACAGGGCCAGTAGACAAGGGGGTTGGGGCCAGGAGGCAGAAGGGTCCCTGGCCGGGTGATAGAGGGACCAGGGCTGGGAGTCAGAGGGGTACCTGTGCCGGGAGACAAGTTGACTAGGGCTGAGAAGCAGAGGGCAACCAGGGCCGAGAGGTGGGGGGCGACCAGGTCAGAGAGGCACAGGCCGGCCAGGGCTGACAAGCAGAAGGGGACCAGGGTCGGGAGGCAGAGGGGGACAAGGGCCTGGAGGCATGGGGGGAAATGAGGGTCGGGAAATGAGGATCAAGGCAGCAGGCAGAGTGGTACCACCTTCTCCCTGCCCTTGTACTCCCTGCTTCTCAGAAGTAAAGGGGAACAAGGGCCGAAAGTCAGAGGGGGACCAGGGACGTAAGGCAGGGGGTGACCAAGGCAGGGAGGCAGAGGGTGACTAAGGCCGGGAGGCAGAGGGGGACCAGGGCGGGGAGGCACGGGGACTAGGGCCAGGATGCAGAGGGACCATGGCTGGACGTCTGAAGGGACCCAGGGCTGGGAGGCAGAAGGGGACCAGGGCAGGGAGGCAGTGGGGCACCAGGGCCTGGAGGAATAGGGGTACCTGGGCCGGGAGACGGGACCAGGGTCGGGAGGCAGAGGGGGACGAGGGCTGCGAGGTAGAGGGGGACCAGGGCTGGGAAATGGAGATCAGGGCCAGCAGGCACAGGGGTACCTCTGCCACCCTGCCCTTGCCCTCCTCCCCAATCCCCCTGGCTTCTCGTAAGTACAGGGGAACTACAGCCAGAAGTCAGAGGGGGACCAGGGACGTTAGGCAGTAGGGATCAAGGCAGGAAAGCAGGGTGGGACAAGGGCCAGGATGCAGAGGGGGACCAGGGCGGGAAGGAGAGGGGGAGCAGGGCAAGGATTTAGAAGGGTACCTGGGCCGGGAGGTTGAGGGGACCCAGGGCCGGGAGGCAGACGGGGACCAGAGCAGGGCGGCAGTGGGGGACTAGGGCAAGGAGACAGAGGGGTAGCTGGGCCGGGATACGGGGGACCAGGGCCAGGAGGCAGAGGGGTACCTGTGCCGGGAGACAGTGGGACTAGGGCTGAGAAGCAGAGGGGAACCCGGCCCGAGAGGTCGGGGGCGACCAGGACAGAGGGCCAGGTAGCAGAGAGGGATCAGGGTGGGAAGGCAGACGGGGACCAGGGCCAGGAGGAAGAGGGGTATCTGGGCTGGGAGATAGGGTGACCAGGGCCTGGAGACAGAGAGGGACCAGGGCCAGGAGGCAGAGGGGGACTAAGGCTGGGAGGTAGAGGGTTACCTGGACCAGGAAACGGGGACGAGGGTCGGGAGGTATAGTGGTACCTGGTTTGGGAGACTGGGGGCAAGGTCCTGGATGTAGAGAGCACCCAGGGCCGGAATGGAGAGTGACCCAAGGGCCTAGAGGTAGAATGAGACCAGGGCCGGGAGACAGAGAGACCAGGGCCGGGAGGCAGAACGGAACTAGGGCAGGGCAGCCAAGGAGGACCAGGGCCAGGTGGCAGAAGGGTACTTGGGCCGGGAGACAACGGGACCAGGTCCACGAGTTAGAGGGGGCCCAGGGCCAGGACTGAGAGAGATCCAAGGGCTTGGAGGTAGAAGGAGACAAGGGCCAGGAGACACAGAGGGGTAACAGGGCGGAAGAGAGAGGGGGACCAAGGCCAGGAGGCATAGGAGTACCTGGGCTGGGAGACACGGGGACCTGGGCAGAGAGGCAGAGGGGTACCTGGGCTGGGAGACGGGAGACTAGGACCGGGAGGCAAAGGGTGACCAGGGCCAGCAATCAGAGGGGTACCTAGGCCAAGAGATGGGGTTACCACAGCCGGATGATAGAAAGATACCTGGGCAGGGAGGTAGAGGGGACACAGGGCCGGGACTGAGAGAAATCCACAGTCCTGGAGGTAGAAGGAGACAAGGGCTGGGAGTCACAGAGGGACCAGGGCAGGGCAGCAGAGGAGGACCAGAGATGGGAGCTAGAAGGGTATCAGGGCTGAGAGACAGGGGGATCAGGGTTGGGAGTTAGAGGGGACCCAGTGCCGGGAACGAGAGAGTGACCAGGGCCTGGAGTTAGAGGGAGGCTAGGGCTTAGAGGCAAGGGGCTACCAGGGCCGGGAGCCAGAGGGGGACCAGTGCGGGGAGGCAGAAGCGGACCAGTGCCAGGAGGTAGAGGGGCACCTGAGTCCGGAGACAGCGGGGCCAGGGCCAGGATGTATAGGGGACCCAGGCCTGGGAGGGAGAGAAGGGTCAGGGGCAGGAGGTAGAGGGTGACGAGGGCTGGCAGGCACAGGGGGACCAGGGCCCAGAGGAAGAGGGTGACCAGGGCCCGGAGGTACAAGGCTACGAGGGCTGGGAAGTACTGGGGCACCATGCCAGTAGGCAGAGAGTGACCAGGTCCGGGCGGATGATGTGGACAAAGGCAGGGAAGTAGAGGTGAACTAGGGCCGGGAGGGGGTCAATTCTTGGTCCCTTTCTGTTCTCTATCTACACTCACTCCCTTGGTTAACTCATTCGCTCCCACGGCTTCAACTATCATCTCTACGTTGATGGCACCCAAATCTACATCTCTGCCCCTGCTCTCTCTCCCTCCCTTTAGGCTCGTGTCTCCTCCTGCCTTCAAGACATCTCCATCTGGATGTCTGTCCGACATCTAAAACTCAATATGTCCAAGACTGAACTCCTGATCTTCCCTCCCAAACCCTGCCCTCTCTCTGACTTTCCCATCCCTGTTGACGGCACTACCATCCTTCCCGTCTCACAAGCCCGCAACTTTGGTGTCATCCTCGACTCCGCTTTCTCGTTCACCCCTCACATCCAATCCATCACCAAAATCTGCCGGTTTCACCTCCGCCACATCGCCAAGATCCGCCCTTTCCTCTCCATCCAAACCGCTACCCTGCTGGTTCAATCTCTCATCCTAACCCGACTGGATTACTGCATCAACCTCCTCTCTGTTCACCCATCCGCCTGTCTCTCCCCACTTCAATCTATACTTCAAGCCGCTGCCCGGATCATCTTTGTGCAGAAACGCTTTGGGCACGTTACTCCCCTCCTCAAAAATCTGCAGTGGCTACCAATCAACCTACGCATCAGGCAAAAACTCCTCACTCTCGGCTTCAAGGCTCTCCATCACCTCGCCCCCTCCTATCTCACCTCCCTTCTTTCCTTCTACAGCCCAGCCCGCACCCTCCGCTTCTCATCATCATCATCATCAATCGTATTTATTGAGCGCTTACTACGTGCAGAGCACTGTACTAAGCGCTTGGGAAGTACAAATTGGCAACATATAGAGACAGTCCCTACCCAACAGTGGGCTCACAGTCTAAAAGGGGGAGACAGAGAACAAAACCAAACATACTAACAAAATAAAATAAATAGAATAGATATGTACAAATAAAATTAAATAAATAGAGTAATAAATATGTACAAACATATACATATATACAGGTGCTGCGAGGAAGGGAAGGAGGTAAGATGAGGGGGATGGAGAGGGGGACGGGGGGAAAGGAAGGAAGGGGCTCAGTCTGGGAAGGCCTCTGGAGGAGGTGAGCGCTCAGCAGGGCCTTGAAGGGAGGAAGAGAGCTAGCTTGGCGGATGGGCAGAGGGAGGGCATTCCAGGCCCGGGGGATGACGTGGGCTGGGGGTCGATGGCGGGACAGGCGAGAGCGAGGTACGGTGAGGAGATTAGCGGCGGAGGAGCGGAGGGAGCGGGCTGGGCTGTAGAAGGAGAGAAGGGAGGTGGGGTAGGAGGGGGCGAGGTGATGGAGAGCCTTGAAGCCCAGGGTGAGGAGTTTCTGCCTGATGCGCAGATTGATTGGTAGCCACTGGAGATTTTCTCTGCAGCTAACCTCCTCACTGTGCCTCGTTCTCGCCTGTCACGCCGTCGACTCCCGGCCCACGTCCTCCCCCTAGCCTGGAATGCCCTGCAGCCACACATCCGCCAAGCTAGCACTCTTCCTCCCTTCAAAACCCTACTGAGAGCTTGTCTCCTCCAGTAGGCCTTCCCAGACTGAAACCCCGCCTTCTTCTCCCCTTCCTCCCCCTCCCCATCCCTCAACATACCTCCTTCCCCTCCCCACAGCACCTGTATATGTGTTTGTACATATTTATTGCTCTATTTCTTTTACTTGTACGTATTTACTATTCTATTTATTTTATTTTGTTTATATGTTTTGTTTTGTTGTCTGTTTCCCATTTCTAGACTGTGAGCCCGCTGTTGGGTAGGGACCGTCTCTATATGTTGCCAACCTGTACTTCCCAAGTACTTAGTACACACAGTAGGCGTTCAATCAATATGATTGAATGAATGAATGAATAGGGGACCCAGGACTGGGAGGGAGAGAAGGGTAAGGGCCAGGAGGTACAGGGTGATGAGGGCTGGCAGGCACAGGGGAACCAGGGCCCAGGGGCAGAGGGTGACTAGGGCCCGGAGGTACAAGGCTAAGAGGGCTGGGAAGTACCGGGGCACCATGCCGGTACGCAGAGAGGGATACGCAGAGAGGGACCAGGTCCGGGTGGAAAATGTGGACTAAGTCATGGAGGTAGAGGTAAACTAGGGCTGGAGGGCGAAGGGGACCAGGGCCGGAAGGTCTTGGGGGACCAGAGTCAGAGAGTAAAGTGGGACGAGGGTTGAAAGCAGACATGGACAACGGCCACGAGGTAGAGTGGGACCAGGGCCGAGAAGCGGGGTTGGGGGCAGGGCAGGGTATCAGAGCAGGACCAAGGCCAGAGGGAAGAGGGTGAGAGGGGCCGAGAAGCAGGAGGGACCAGGGCAGAGAGGCAGAGGGGAACAAGGGCCGGGAGGCAGCAGGTTACCTGGGCCGGAGACATTGGTACCAGGCCCGGGAAGTAGAGGGGTAACTAGGCCATGAGACGGGGGACCAGGTTCGGGAGGCAGAGAGGTACCAGGGCCGGGAGTCGGAGCAGGACCTGGGCCTGGAGGCATAGTGGGACCAGGGCCAGGAGACAGAGGGGTACTAGGGTTGGTAGATGGGGGACAATGACAAAGAGACAGAGCGGGACCAGGGGCAGCAGGGTGACGGGTACCTGTTCAGGGAGGCAGAGGGGTACCTGTGCCAGGAGATGGGGGACTAGGGCTGAGAAGCAGAGGGGAACCAGGACCGAGAGGCCGGGGGCGAGCAGGTCAGAGAGGCAGATGCACACCAGGGCCAGCAAGCAGAGGGGAACCAGGGTGGGAAGGCAGAGGGGTACTGGGGCTGGGAGACATGGGGACCTAGGCCGGTAGGTTGAGGGTACCAGGGACGGGATGGAGAGAAGTGTCAGGGTCTGGAAGTAGAGGGAGACCAGGGCTGGTAGAACAGGGACAGCAGGGCCGGGAGTTAGAGGAGAGCCATGGTGGGACAGAGAGAGAGAGACCCCTTGGCCTGGAGGTAGAGGGAGACCGTGGCCTGGAGGTTTAAAGGGAGCAGGGCCGGGAGGCAGCGGGTGACCAGGGCCTAGAGGTACATGGGGACGAGGGCCAGGAGGCAGAGGGGTGACTGGGCCCGGAGACGGGGGACCGGGGTCAGGAGGCAGAGGAGGACCAGGGCCAGGAAACGGTGACCGGGGCCGAGGAGCAGAGGGGGACCTGGGCTGGGTGGAAAAGGGGGCCAGGGCTGAGAAGCATGGTGGACAAGGGCTGGGAGGCATAGGGGGACCAGGGCCGGGAGGCAGAGGGTTACTTAGGCCGGATACAGAGAGACCAGGGCTGGAAGGCAGAAGGGTATCTGTGCCACGAGACAGGGGCACTAGCTTTGAGAAGCAGAGGGGAACCAGGGCTAAGAGGCAGGGGGCGATCGGGTCAGAGAGGCAGAGTCATACCAGGGCCGGGAAATAGAGGGGGACCATGGCCAAGAGGCAGAGGGGTACCCGTGCCAGGAGAAAAGGGGAGCGGGGTTGGGAGACAGAGAGGTACCTGGGCCGGGAGACAGGGGGACCTAGGCCGGGAGGTAAAGTGTCCCAGGGCCGGGACGGGGGGAGAGGCCAGGGCCTGGAGATAGAGGGAAACCAGGGTAGGCAGAACAGGGGGACCTGGGCCGGGACGTAGAGGGGACCCATGGCTGGGACGGAGAGACCCAGTGGCCTGGAGGTAGAAAGACAGTAGGACCGGGAGGCTTAAAGGGAGCAGAACCGGGAGGCAGAAGGTGACCAGGGCCTGGAGGTAGAGGGGAACGAAGGCCAGGAATCAGAGGGATATCTGTGCTGGGAGACAGTGGAGATAAGGGCAGGAAGGCAGAGGGGTACTTGGGCTGGGAGAAGGGGGACCAGGGCCGGGAGGTAGAGAGGGACCTGTGCCGGGAGGGAAAGGGGCACATGGGCCGGAAGGCAGAGGGTTACCTAGGCCGAAAGACTGGGGGACAAGGGCCGGGAGACAGTTGAACCTAGGCCGGGATATAGAGGATCCGAGGACCAGGATGGAGAGAGGGGCCTGGGCCAGAATGGATAGAGGGGCCAGGGCCTGGAGGTAGAGGAAGATCAGGGCTGGAAGAACAGGGGGACCAGGGCCTGGAGGTAGTGGGGACCCGTGGCCAGGATGGGGAGAAACCCAATGGCCTGGAGGTAGACCAGAGCTGGGAGTCTCAAAGGGAGCAGGGCCGGGAGGCAGAGTGAGACCAGGGCCAGGAGGCAGCGGGGTACATGGGCTGGGAGAAGAGGGGCCAGGGTCGGGAAGCAGAGGGTACCAGTACTGGGAGGCAGAGGGGCACCATGGCCCAGAAACGGGGAAGAGGGCCGGGAGGCAGAGGGGGACCAGGGCCAGGAGGCAGAGGAGTACCTGGGCCCAGAGGTAAAGGGGGACCATGGCCGAGAAGCCGGGAGTACAAGGTCAGGGAGGCAAGAGGGGACAAGGTCCGGGAGGCAGGGGGGACCAGGCCTGTGAGGCAGAGGGTTACCTGTGCCGGGAGACAGTTGGGAGTGGGCTAAGAAGCAGAGGGGAATGAGGGCCGAGAGGCGGGGGGTGACCAGGTCAGAGAGGCAGAGGCCGGCCAGGGCCGGGAAGCAGATTGGGATCAGGGCAGGAAGGCAAAGAGGAACCAGGGCCAGGAGGCAGAGGGTTACCTGGGCCAGGAGACATGGGGACCTAGGCCGGGAGGTAGAGGGTCCCAGGGCCGGGACGGAGAAAGGAGCCAGGGCCTGGATGTAGAGGGAAACCAGGGCTGGTAGAAAAGGGGCATCTGGGCCGGGAGGTAGAGGGGACCCAAGGCCGGGAAGGAGAGAGATCCAGTGGCCTGGCCGTAGAGGGAGGCCAGGGCCGGGAGGCTCAAGGGACAAGTGTCGGGAGGCAGAGGTGGTCCACGGCCTGGAGATGGGAGGACCAGGGTTGGGACGCAGTGGGAGACCAAGGCCGGGAGGAAGAGGGGGACCAGGATTGGGAAACGGGGATCAGGGACAGGAGGCCCAGGGTTACCTCCAGGAGGAAGAGGGAAACTAGGTCCAGAAGGCAAAGCGGGACCAGGGCCGAGAAGTGGGGGCAGCAATTGCAGGGAGGCAGAGAGGGACTAGGACAAGGAGGCAGAGGGGTACCTGGTCCGGGGGAGATGGGGGACCAGGGTCGGGAGGCAGAAGGGGACCAGGGCTAGGAGGCTTAAATGGACCAGTGACGAGAGGTAGATGGGGACCCGGGCCTGGAGGTCAAGGGGGACCAGGGCCGGCAGGCAGAGGGGTTCATCTGCCTCCCTGCCATTGTACCCCCCCCACCCCCAGCTTCTTGGAAGTAAGGGTGAACTAGGGCTGGCAGGCATATGGGAACCAAAGACTGGAGGCAGATGGTGACCAGGGCATCGTGGCAGGGGGGACCAGGCCAGGAAGCAGAGAGGGATCAGGACCGGGAGATGGTGGACCAGGACCAAGAGGCAAGGGGGGACCAGGGCCGAGATGCGGGTGGGACAAGAGCCTGGAGGCACAGAGGGATCAGGGCCAGGAAGCAGAGGGGGACCTGGGCGAGGAGACTGGGGGCCCATGGCCGGGACGTATAGGGGGACCAGGGCAGGAAGGCAAGGGAGGACCATAGCCAGTAGGCAGAGTGGTACCAAGGCCGGCAGATGGGGGACCAGGGCCTGGAGGTAGATGGGGACCAGGGGTGGTAGAAGAGAGGGACCAGGGGTGGGAGGTAGAGGGGACCCACGGCCGGAACGGTGAGAGACCCAGTGGTCTGGAAGTAGAGGGAGGCCTGGGCCTGGAGGTTCAAAGGTACCAGGGCCGGGAGGCTTAAAGTGACCAGGGCCGTGAGACGGGGGACTAGGTTCGGGAGGCAGAGGGGGAGCAGGGCCGTGAAGCAGATGGGGACCAGGGCCAGGAAATGGGGATCAGGGCCGGCAGGAAGAGGGTACCTCTGTCTCCCTGCTCTTGTCACCCCACTCCCGCTTCTCGGAAATAAAGGTGAACTAAGGCTGAAAATTAGTGGGGGACCAGGGACGTGAGGCAGGGGGAGAACAAGGCAGGGAGGCAGACGGGGTAGTATCTGGGCCGGAAGACGGGGGGACTTAGGCCAGGAGGTAGAGAGTCCCAGGGCCAGTTTGGAGAAAGGGGCCAGTGCCTGGAGGTGGAGGGAGACTGTGGATGGCAGAACAGAGGGACGAGGGCCGGGAGGTAAAGGGGACCCATTGCCGGGACAGAGAGAGACCCAGTGGATTGGACATAGAGGGAGGCCAGGGCCTGTAGGCTCAAAGAACCAGGGTCGGGAGGCAGAGGGGGACCAGGTCCTGGAGGTAGAGGGAGAACAGGGCCAGGAGGCAGAGGGGCCCAGGGCCGGGAGGCAGAGGGGGACCAGTGCTGGGAAACGGGGACCAGCGGCAGCAGGCAGAGGATTAAATCTACCTCCCTTCCCTTATCACTCCCCCGCTTCTCGGAAGTAAAGGGGACCAAGGGCAAAGGTCAGAGGGGGACCAGGGGACAAGAAGCGGGGGGGACCAGAACAGGGAGGCAGAGGGGATCCAGGGCCGGGAGGCAGAATTGGACCAAGGAGGGGAGACAGAATGGGACCAGGACCAGGATTTAGAAGGGTACCTAGGCCAGGAGACGGGGGACCAGGGACGGAGGTAGAGGGGGATCAGGGCCAGGAGGTAGAGTCGTACCTGGGCCGGAAGGCAAAGGGGGACCAGGGCCGAGAAGGTGCGGTGACAAGGGCAGAGAGGCAGAGGGAGACCATGGGCCGCAGTCAGAGGGGGACCAGTGCCTGGAGCTTGAGGAAACCCAGGGCTGAGAGGCAGGGGTGAACCATGGCAGGGCAGCAGTGGGGGACCAGGACTATTCATTCAGTCGTATTTACTGAGCGCTGACTGTGTGAAGAGCACTGTACTAAGCGCTTGGGAAGTACAAGTTGACAACATATAGAGACGGTCCCTACCCAACAACGGGCTCACAGTCTAGAAGGGTGAGACAGACAACAAAACAAAACATGTGGTCAGGTGTCAAGTCATCAGTATAAACAGAAGTAAAGCTACATGCACATCATTGACAAGATAAATAGAATAGTAAATATGTACAAGTAAAATAGGCAGAGGTGTACCTGCGCCAGGAGACGGGGGACAAGGGGCGAGAAGCGTGGGGGGCAATGGAAGGGAGACCGAGGGGACCAGGGTCGGGAGGCATAGAGTGACCAGGATTGGGAGGCAGAGTGGGACCAGGGCCGGGAGGTAGAGGGGGACCAGGGCTGGGAAACGGGGACCAGGGCCAGCAGGCAGAGGGTTTCCTCTGCCTCCTTGTCCTTGTTTCCCTCCCCCCATTTTTGGAAGCAAAGGGTAACTACGGCTGGCAGGCACAGGGGAACCAGGGACTTGGCAGGGCGGACCAGGGCCAGGAGGCAGAGGGGTATCTGTGCCGGGAGCCAGTGGGACTCGGGCTGAGAAGCAGGGGAAACCAGGGCCGAGAGTCGGGGGCCAACCAGGACAGAGAGGCAGTGGCCGGCCAGGGCCGGGAAGCATAGGGGGACCAGGGCCAGGAGGCAGAGGGGTACCTGGGCTGGGAGCTAGGGTGACCAGGGCCAGGAAGTAGAGGGCGACTGGGCCGTGAGATAGGGGGACCTTGGCCAGGAGGTAGAGGGTCCCAGAGCCAAGATGGAGAGAGAGGCCAAGGCCTGGAGGTAGAGGGAGGCCAGGGCTGATGGAATGGGGGACGAGGGCATGAAGACAGAGTGGGACCAGGGCCTGGAGGCAGAGGGGTACCTGGTCCAGGAGATGGGGCACCTAGGCTGGGAGATAGAGGATAACCATGGATGGGACAAGGAGAGGGGCCAGGGCCTGGAGGTTGAGGGAGACCAGGGCTGGAAAACATCCGGGGACCAGGGACAGTAGGCAGAGGGGGAACTGGCCGGGAGGTATAAGGCGACGAGGTCTGGGAAGAACCGAGGCACCAGTGTGGTCCAAGTGGAAGATGGGGACCAAGGCAGGGAGGTAGAGGGGACCATGGGCCAGAGGGGGAATATTACCAGCGCCAGAAGGGACCAGGGCCAAGAAGTAAAGGGGGAGCAGGAACCAAGGGCAGAGGGCTACGAGGGCAGGGCAGCAGAAAGGTGTCAGGGCTAGAAGGCAGAGGGGTACCTAGGCGGGTAGAAGAGAGGACCCCAGGCCGGGACAGAGAGAGACCCATGGGCCTGGAGATAGAAGGAGACCAGGGCTGGTAGACATAGAGTTACCAGGGCCTGGCGGCAGAGGGGAACCCGAGCCGAGTGGCGCGAGTGGGGGTAGGGGTGGGGGACCAGGGCCTGGAGGAAGAGGGGGACCTTGACTGCAAACCAGGGACATCAGGCCCGGGACGTAGTGAGGACCCAGGACAGGACAGAGGGAGTGACCAGCGTCAGGAGTGACAGAGGGACCAGGGCCGGGAGGCAGATGGAGATGAGGGCGGGGAGGCAGAGGGATACCTGGGCTGGGAGACGGGGGACCAGGGCGAAGAAGCAGAAGAGGACCAGGGCCGACAGGCAGGGGGTAACCAGGTTAGAGAGGCAGAGGCGTACCAGGGCCGGGAGGCAGAGGGGGACCAGTGCGGGAGACAGGGGGACTAGGACCGGGAGGCAGAATGGTACCTAGGCCGGGAGACGGGGAGGACCAGGGTCAAGAAGTAGAGGGTCCCAGTGCCGGGCCAGAGAGAGGGGCCAGGGCGTGGAGGTAGAGGGAGACCAGGGAATGGAGGCTTAAAGGGATCAGGGCTGGGAGGCAGATGGGGACCAGGGCATGGAGGCAGAGAGGGACCAGGGCCAGGAGGCAGAGTAATACCTGGGCTGGGAGACAGGGCGACCAGGGTCAGGAGGCAGAGGAGTACCTGTGCCTGGAGATAGGGGGACCAGGGCCAAGGGGGAGAGTAGGACAAGGGCCGAGAGGCAGGGGGGACCAGGATAGGGAGTCCGAGGACGACCAGGGCCAGGAGGCAGAGCGGGACCCGGGCCAGGAGGCAGAGGGTTGACTGTTGGAAGACAGGGTGATCTGGGCTAGAAGGTAGACGAGACCCAGGGCCGGAACGGAGAGAGATCCAAGGGCCTGGAGCTAGATAGTGACCAGTCCCGGGAAGCATAGAGCTTCCAGGGCCAGGAGGCAGAGAGGTACCTGGGCTGGGAGGCAGAGAAGGACCAGGGCCGAGAGGCGGTGTCTACCAGAGCAGGGGTGCAGAGTGAAACTAGGACCAGGAGGCAGAGGGGCACCAGCGCCGGGAAACAGGGGGACCAGGGCCAGGAGGCAGAGGGGGACCAGGGTCAATCAATCAATCAATCAATCGTATTTATTGAGCGCTTACTGTGTGCAGAGCACAGTATTAAGCGCTTGGGAAATACAAGTTGGCAACATAAAGAGACAGTCCCTACCCAACAGTGGGCTCACACTCTAGAAGGGGGAGACAGAGAACAAAACCAAACTTATTACCAAAATAAAATAAATAGAATAGATATATACAAGTAAAATAAATAGAGTAATAAATATGTACAAACATATATACATATATACAGGTGCTGTGGGGAAGGGAAGGAGGTAAAACGGGGGGAATGGAGAGGGTGATGAGGGGGAGAGGAAGGAGGGGGGCTCAGTCTGGGAAGGCCTCCTGGAGGAGGTGAGCTCTCAGTAGGGCCTTGAAGGGAGGAAGAGAGCTAGCTTGGCGGATGTGGGGAGGGAGGGCGGGCATTTCAGACCGGGGGGATAACGTGGGCCG
Source organism: Tachyglossus aculeatus (assembly GCF_015852505.1). Taxonomy (NCBI): domain Eukaryota; kingdom Metazoa; phylum Chordata; class Mammalia; order Monotremata; family Tachyglossidae; genus Tachyglossus; species Tachyglossus aculeatus. Next base: position 103,670,253 of record NC_052070.1, on the reverse strand, counting down.
GGGGTCGACGGCGGGACAGGCGAGAACGAGACACAGTGAGGAGATTAGCGGCAGAGGAACGGAGGGTTCGTGCTGGGCTGTAGAAGGAGAGAAGGGAGGTGAGGTAGGAGGGGGCGAGGTGATGGTGAGCCTTGAAGCCGAGGGTGAGGAGTTTCTGCCTGATGCGCAGATTGGTTGGTAGCCACTGGAGATTTTTGAGGAGGGGAGTAACATGCCCAGAGCGATTCTGGACAAAGACAATGCGGGTAGCAGCATGAAGTATGGATTGAAGTGGGGAGAGACACGAGGATGGGAGATCGGAGAGAAGGCTGATGCAGTAGTCCAGACGGGATAGGATGAGAGCTTGAACGAGCAGGATAGCGGTTTGGATGGAGAGGAAAAGGCGGATCTTGGCAATGTTGCGGAGCTGAGACAGGCAGGTTTTGGTGACGGCTTGGATGTGAGGGGTGTATGAGAGAGTGGAGTCGAGGATGACACCAGGTTTGCGGGCTTGTGAGACGGGAAGTGCGGTAGTGCCGTCAGCAGTGATGGGAAAGTCAGGGAGAGGGCAGGGTTTGGGAGGGAAGACAAGGAGTTCAGTCTTGGACATGTTGAGGTTTAGGTGGCGGGCAGACATCCAGATGGAAATGTCCTGAAGGCAGGAGGAGATGCGAGCCTGGAGGGAGGGGGAGAGAGCAGGAACAGAGAGGGAGATTTAGGAGTCATCAGCATACAGATGATAGTTGAAGCTGTGGAAGCGAATGAGGTCAGCAAGGGAGAGAGTGTAGATGGAGAACAGAAGGGCAACAAGAACTGAACCTTGGGGAACCCCCACAGTAAGGGGATGGGAGGGGGAGGAGGTGCCTGCAAAAGAGACGGAGAATGAACTAGATAAGAGGAGAACCAGGAGAGGACGGAGTCTGTGAAGCCAAGGTCAGATAGCGTGTTGAGGAGAAGGGGGTGGTCCACAGTGTCAAAGGCAGCTGAGAGGTCGAGGAGTATAGGATACAGTATGAGCCGCTGGATTTGGCAAGGAGGAGGTCATTAGTGACCTTTGAGAGGGCAGTTCCCGTGGAATGTATGGGACGGAAGCCAGACTGGAGGGTGTCGAGGAGAGAGTTGGTGTTGAGGAATTCGAGGCAGCGTGTGTAGACAACTCGTTCAAGGAGTTTGGAAAGGAATGGCAGGAGGGATATGGGGCGATAACTAGAAGGTGAGGTGGGGTCGAGAGGTTTTTTTTAGGATGGGAGACACATGGGCATGTTTGAAGGCAGAGGGGAAGGAACCAGTGGAGAGTGACCGGTTGAAGATGGAAGTTAAGGGCGGGAGAAGGGATGGAGCGAGAGACTTCATGAGATGAGAGGGAATGGGGTCAGAAGCACAGGTGGCCGGAGAAGCACTTGAGAGGAGAGAGGAGAGCTTCTCTGAGGATACTGCTGGGAAGGATGGGAGAGTAGCAGAGAGTGTTGAGAGCCGGGGGATTGGAGAAGTAGGGGGAGTGACTTTGGGGAGGTCAGACCTGATGGATTTAATTTTATTAATGAAGTAGGAGTCCATATCGTTGGGGATGAGGGAAGGAGGAGGGGGAGGAACCGGGGGCCTGAGAAGGGAGTTGAATGTACGGAAGAGCTGACGGGGATGATGGGCATGGGTGTCAATAAGGGAGGAGAAATAGTTTTGTCTGGCAGAGGAGAGGGTTGAGTTAAGGCAGGAAAGGATAAACATGACGTGAACGAGGTTGGCATGGTGTTTAGACTTTCGCCAGAAGCGTTCGGCAGCTTGAGCATAAGAGCGAAGGAGGCGGACAGTGGCAGTGATCCAGGGCTGTGGGTTAGTGGTACGAGAGTGGCGAAGGGAAAGGGGAGCGAGTGAGTCTAGCTGAGTAGAAAGGGTAGAGTTGAGAGCAGTAATCTGATCATCAAGACTGGGTGGAGAGGAGAGGGAGGCGAGGTGGGGTGTGAGGCGCTCAGAAAGATGGATGGGGTCAAGAGAGCGGAGATCTCTGTGAGGGAGTAATATGGATTTACAGGGGAAAGGAGTGTGAGTGAGAAGGCAGGTGAGAATTTATGATCAGAGAGAGGGATTTCAGAGTTGTTGAGGGTGGACACAGTGCAACGGTAGGAGATGATGAGGTCGAGGGTATGACCAAGTTGGTGAGTGGGTGAGGTTGAGTGGAGGAAGAGGTTGGCAGCGTCGAGGAGAGATAGAAGAGGCCTCCACTGGAGAGAGCAGCAGAAGAGACCGTGTCGTCCGGAGACAACCATGTTTCAGTTACGGCGAGGAGGAGTAGAAAGCTGGAAATGAATAGGTCCAGGATGAAAGAGATCTTACTTATAACGTAGCGGGGGTTCCAGAGGCAACACCTGGCAGTAGCTGCCGAGGGAGGGGAGGGTTGGGGAAGGGTGCGAGGGGTGTGGAGGGTTGGATTGGGAGGAGATGGCGGGGGCGTAGGCGGGGAGAGTGGGAAGAGGGGTGGCAATGGGAAAGGAGAACTGGGATGGGGTGGGGGCGGGGAGAAGGGGAGGGAGGGTCTGGGAGGGAGGAGTGGAGGACTGGCGCTAGTACAGAAGGATCCTTAGTAGGGGGTGAGGGGGATTTTGCTTGGTGGGGGAGAGGGAGGGAAAAAGCTGGGTGGGAGAGGGGAAGGGGAAGGTGAGGAATGGGAATGGCAGTTGGGAGCAAGCTAATTGAAAGTTCATGGTGAGGGCAGCAGGGCGAGTGACAGTACAGCAGGAGGTTAACAATTGAGATGCAGAAGCGATAAAACAGTAGCAATGATATAAATAGGCGATGGCATCACAGGGGGTAGTGAAACGATTAACATGCTATGGCAATAATAATATTGGCAGATAATGATGTCACAGAGGGCAGATACAAACTGTTATGTACTGGAGTAGGGTGGACCTGTTAAGGGGGTCAGGGAGCAGAGATACCTGGGGAGAGGAGTGAACAGCCAACTAGCATGGGAGGGCTGAGTAGGTGCGAATGAGGTTGTCGTTAATGTAACTTGGTGAAAACAAGGGCCTTCTTCCCGGAGGGGGGTGATAGTCAGTCAGGACCGGACCGGGAATGGGGGGTGGGGGGCAATTTAAGGAAGGTCGCTTAAGTGGGGGGTGGGTGGAAGCAGGGGGCATCTATGGGTTCGCTCTGAGGAGAGGATCCTTCCGGGAGGAGCGGGGGCCCTGCGGTGTGATGGCGGGCGGGCCTCTCGGGAACGGAGTCCCGGGAGACTATGGCGGCGCTCTGAGCAGAGTATCCTTCCGGGAGTAGCAAGGCCGCGCGGTGTGATGGCGGGCGGGCCCCTCAGGAACGGAGTCCCGGGCGTCTATGGCGGCGCTCTGAGGATCGTTCCGGGAGCAGTAAGGCCGCGCGGTGTGATGGCAGGCGGGCCTCTCGGGAACGGAATCCCGGGCGTTTGGGCGGTGTGGACCAGAGCAGGGAGGGAGAATGTGACCAGAACCAGGAGGCAGAGGAGGAATAGTGCCAGGAAACCGGGACAAGGGCCGGCAGGCAAAGGGGCACCTCTGCCTTCCTACCCTTATCACCCCGCAGCTTCTCGGAAGGAAAGGGGAACTAGGGCTAAAAGTCAGAGAGGGACCAGGGGACGAGAGGCGGGGAGATAGGGGGGACCCAGAACAGGGAGGTAGAGGGGGTCCAGGGCTGGGCGGCTCAAAGGGACAAGGGCGGAGAGGCAGAGGGGGACCAGGGCCAGGATTTAGAAGGGTACCTGGGCCAGGAGATGGTGGACCAGGACCGGACCAAGAGGGGACCCAGGGCTGGGGGGCTTAGGGGTACCTGGGCCTGGAGACGGGGGACCAGGGCTACGAGGCAGAGGGGGATCAGGGCCAAGAGGCAGAGGGGTACCAGGGCCGGGAGATGGGGGACCAGGTCCGGGTTGCAGAGGGGGACCAAGGCAGTTTGGCAGAGGGGGACCAGGGCAGGGTGGCGGGGGCAGACCAGGGTCAGGAGGCAGAGGGGTACCTGGGCCTGGAGACAGGGGGACCAGGGCCGGGATGTAGAGGGGACCAAGGGCCGGAATGGAGACTCACCCAAAGGCCTGATGGTACGAGGAAACCAAGGCCTGGATTCACAGAGGGACCCAGTCCGGAATGCAGAGGGGAAAAAGGGCATTATGGCAGGGGGGAAGTAGGTCCAGAAGGCAGAGGGGTACCTGGGCCGGGAGGCAAAGGGGCACCAGGGTCGAGAATCGGGGGAGACGAGGGCAGGGAGGAGAGGGGGGACCAGGGCCGGGAGTCTACGGAGTACCAGGGCCGGGAGACAGATGGGGACCAGGGCATGTAAGCAGAGGGGGACCAGATCCAGTAGGCAAAGGGGTACCTGGGCTGGCAGACGGGGGACCAGGGCCAGGAGGTAAAAGGGAACCAGTTCCGCGATGGAGAGAGACCCAAGGGAAGCAGATGGGGACCAGGGCCAGGAGGCAGAAGGGTACCTTGGCCGGGGGACCAGGGCTGGGGGAAAGAGGGGGACCAGGGCTGGGAGAAAGAGGGGGACAAGGGCAGGGAGGCAGAGGGGGACCAGGGCCAGGAGACAGAGGGATACCCGGGCCAGGAGATACTGGGGGATCAGGGCCGGGAGGTAGGGGGAACCCAGTGTCGCGATGCAGAGGGAGACCAGGGCAGGGCGGCTGGGGGGGACTATGGCCAGGAGGCATAGGGGTACCAGGGCCGGTAGACGGGGGACCAGGACCTGAAGGCTGAGGGGTTCCTGGGCACGGAGTCAGATGTCGACCAGGGCCAGGAGGCAGGGGAGGGCCAGGGCCACAAGGCAGAGGGGTACCCGGGCCGGTAGACATAGGACCAGGGCAGGGAGGCAGAGGGGTATCAGGGCCGGTAGACGGGGGACCAGGACCAGCAGGCTGAGGGGTTCCTGGGCACGGAGTCAGATGTCGACCAGGGCCAGGAGGCAGGGGAGGACCAGGGCCAGGAGGCAGAGGGGTACCCGAGCCGGTAGACATAGGACCAGGGCAGGGAGGCAGAGGGGTATCAGGGCCCTAGACGGGGGACCAGGACCAGCAGGATGAGGGGTTCCTGGGCACGGAGTCAGATGTCGACCAGGGCCAGGAGGCAGGGGAGGACCAGGGCCAGGAGGCAGAGGGGTACCCGGGCCGGTAGACATAGGACCAGGGCAGGGAGGCAGAGGGGGACCAGGGTCAGAAGGCAGAGGGGTACCAGGGACGGGAGGCAAAGGAGGACGATGGCCGAGAAGAGGAGGTGACAAGGGCATGGAGCCAGAGAGGGACCAGGGCCGGGAGGCAGGGGAATACCTGGACCGGGATACAGGGGGATCTAGGCCGAGAGGTAGAGGGTCCCAGGGCCAGGACAGAGAGAGGGGCCGGGGCCTGGAGGTAGAGGGAAGCAAGGACGGGTAGAACAGGTGAACCAGGGCCAGGAGGTAGAAGGGACCCTTTTCCGGGACGTAGAAAGACCCAGTGGCCTGGAAGTAGAGGGAGGCCAGGGCCGGTAGGCTTAAAGTGACCAGGGGCAGGAGGCAGGGGGGATCAATGGCCAGAGGGCAGAGGGGTAGCTGGGCAGGGAAATGTGGGGCCAGGTTCGGGAGGCAGAGATGGACCAGGGCCGGGAGGTAGAGGGGGACCAGGGCCAGGAGAGAGAAGGGGACCAGGGCAGGGTGGCAGAGTGGGTTCAGGCCCAGGAGCCAGAGGGTAACTAGGCCGGGTGACGGAGGACCAGGGCCTGGAGGTACGGGTGACCCAGGGACGGGATGGAGAGAGAAACAAGGGCCTGGACGTAGAAGGGGACCAGGACCAGAAGGCACAGAGGGACCTGGGCCGGGAAGCACGGGGAGGGAACCAGGAGAGGGAGATAAAGGGTCACCAGGGCCTGGAGGCCGAGGGGGACAAGGGCGGGGAGGTAGGGTGGTATCAGTGCCAGGAGGCAGAGGGGTACCTGGGCCGGTAGACGGGGTACCAGGTCCGGGAGGCAGAGGGGGACCAGGGCCGGGAAGCAGAGGGGGACCAGGGCCTGTAGACTGGGGGAACAGTGCCAGGAGGCAAAGGGGTACCTGGGCCGGGAGACAGGGGGAACTAGGCCAGGAGGTAGAGGGGCCCGGGGTCGGGACGCAGAGTGGGGCCAGGGCCTGGAGGTAGAGGGAGACCAGGGCTGGCAGACAGGGGAACCAAGGCCAAGAGATACAGGGGACCCGTGGCCGTGACGAAGAGAGTCCCAGTGGCCTGGAGATAGAGGTAGACCAGGGCCAGGAGGCTTAAAGGGACCAGGGTCGGGAGGCAGAGGGGGACCAGGGCCTGGAGGCGGAGGGAGACCAGAGCCTGGAGGCAGAGGGGGACCAGGGCCGGGAGACGGGGGACTAGGGTCGGGAGACAGAGGAGTACCTGGTACTGTAGACAGGGGCACCTAGTCCGGTAGATAGAGGGGATTCAGGGCCAGGACAGAGAGAGGGGCCAGGGCCTGGGGGAAGAGGGAGACCAGGGCTGACAGGTACAAGGGGACCACTGCGGGGAGACACAGGGGGACCAGGGCTGAGAGGTACAAGGCGACGAGGGCTGGGAGTAACGGGGGCACCAATGCCGGTAGTCAGAGGGCGCCCAGGACCGGGCAGAAGATGGGGACCAAGGCTGAGGGGTTGATTGGACCTAGGGTCGGTGGGAGAATGGGACCAGTGTTGAAAGAGAGAGGGGGACAGGGGCCGGGAGGCAGAGAGGGACCACGGCCGGGAGGCAGAGGGATACAGGGCAGGGAGACGGCGACAAGGGCCAGAAGATAGAGGGGACCAAGGGCCGGATTGGAGAGAGACCCAAAGGGCTGGAGGTACAAAGAGACCAGGACCGTGAGGCACAGAAGGACCAGGACCAGGAGCTAGAAGGGGGTCAGGACAGGGTGTCAGAGCAGGACCAGGGCCAGGAGGCAGAGGGGTAACTGGGCCCGGAGACAGAGGGGGACCAGGGCCGAGAAGCAGGGGGGACCATGGCAGAGGGGCAGAGGGCGAACTAGGGCCGGAGGGAGAAGGGGAACAGGGCTGGATGGCAAATGGGGACCAGGGTAGGTTGGTAGAGGGGGACCATGTGCAGGAGGCATATGGGGATCAGGGCCGGGTGGCAGAAGGTAACAAGCACTGGGAGGCAGAGGACGATAAGGACAGCGAGGCAGAGGGGAATAAGGGCCGCGAGGTCGAGAGTTACAAGGGCCGGGAGTCAGAGGGGAACGAGGGCCGAGGCAGAGGGGAACCAGGGCCGGGAGGCAGACGGGGATCAGGGCCGGGAGGCAGAGGGGGATCAGGGCCGCGAGGCAGAGGGGGACTAGGGCCGGGAGGCAGATTGGGACCAGTGCCGGGAGGCAGCGGTGGACCAGGGGATGGAGGAAGAGGTGAACCAGCGGTGGGGAGGCAGAGGGGGAGCAGAGCAGGGAGGCAGAGGAGTGCCAGGGCCAGGATTTAGAAGGGTACCTTGGCCGGGAGAAAGGGGGACCAGGACCGGTACGCAAAGTGGGACTAGAGCAGGTCGGCACCGGGGTACCAGTTCCAGGAGGCAGTGGGGTACCTGGGCCGGTAGACGGGGTACCAGAGCCGGAAGGCAGAAGGGTACCTGGGCCGGGAGGCAGAGGGGGACCAGTGAAGGTAGGCAGAGGGGGACCAGGTACAGAAAGCGGATGAGTACCTGGGCCGGAAGATGGGGGTCCAGGCCGGGGGGCAGAGGGGGACCAGGGCCCGGAGGCAGAGGTGTAGGAGGGAGGGGGACCAGGGCAGGGAGGCACAGGGGTCCCTGGGCCGGGAGACAGGAGGACCAGGGCCGAGAAGCAGAGGGGGACCACGGCCGAAAGGGGGAGGCAGACCAGGGCAGGGCGGCAGAGGGGGAAAGGGCCGGGAGGTGGGCAGCATGTCTGGGTGGTATATCTGACTCGGGACTGCGACGGAGAGGGGGACCTGGCCCTGGATGCTGAGGTGGACAAGGGCAGGTAGGCAGAGGGGGACCAGGGCCAGAAGGCAGAGGGTTACCTGGGCCGGGAGGCCGGGTCACGAGGTCCGGGAGGCAGATGGGAACCTGGGCCTGGAGACAGGCTGACCTGGGCCAGAAGACAGGGGCACTAGGGCCGAAAGGCAGGGGGATCCAAGACTGAGACTCAGGTGGGAACCAGGGCAGGGAGGCAGAGGGGGACCAGGACTAGGAGGCAGAGGGTGACCAGAGCAGGGAGGCAGAGGGATACTTGGGGTAAAGGCGGACCCGGGCCGCAGATGGAGGGGAACCAGGGCCGGGACGGAGAGAGACCCAGGGGCCTGGAAGTAGAAGGAGACCAGAACCGGGCGGCACAGAGGGACCAGGGCCGGGAGGCAGAGTGGGACCAGAGCAGGGCAGCAGAGGGGGACCAGGGCAAGGAGGCTGTATGGTCTCTGGACCAGGAGACAAGCCGACCAGGGCATGGAGGTAGAGGGGAGCCACGGCCGGGGAGGAGAGAGACCCAAGTCCTGGAGGTAGAAGGAGACCAGGGTCTGGAGTCACAAAGGTTCCAGGACCGAGAGGCAGAGGGGGACCAAGGCAGGGCGGCAAAGGGGCACCAGGTCCACGATGCAGTGGGGTACCTGGGCCATGACACAGAGGGAACTGAACAGTGAGGCAGAGTGGTACTTTGACCAGGAGATGGGGGAGCAGGGCCAGGAGGTAGTGGGGGACCAGGGCTGAGAGGCGGGTTGGACTGGGGCAGGGAGGCATAGGTGGACCAGGGTTGGGAGGTAGAGGGGACCCACGGCCGGGATGGAGAGAGACCCAAGGGTCTGGAGTTAGAAGGAGACCAGGGGAGGGAGGCACAGAGCTACCAGGGTCGGGAGGCAGAGGTGGGCCAGGGCAATGCGGCAGAGGTGGACCAGGGCAATGCGGCAGAAGGTGACCATGGCCAGGAGAAAGAGGGTTACATGGGCCGGGAAATGGGGGATAAGTGCCGGTAGGAAGTGGTTGACTAAGGCCTGGAGGCAGAGGGGAACCAGGGCCAGGAGGCAGAGGGGTACCTGGACCAGGAGACAGGTGGACAGGGGCAGGGAGGCAGAAGTGTACCTCGACCCGGAGACAAGGGAACCAGGGTCGGGAGGCAGAGGGGGACCTGGGCAGGGCGGCAGAGTGGTGCCAGGGCCATGGCACAGAGGGACCAGAACAGGGAGGCAGAGGGGTACCTTGGCCAGGAGACGGGGGACCAGATCCAGGAGGTACTGGGAGACCAGGGCTGAGAGGCGGTGCAGACTGGGGCAGGGAGGCATGAGGGGACCAGGGCCGGGAGGTGGAGGGGACCCTGGCCAGGACGGAGAGAGACCCAGTAGATGGTACCAGTGCCTGGAGGCAGAAGGAGACCAGGGCCGGGAGGCAGAGGTGGTCCAGAGCAACGCGGCAGGAGGGGACCATGACCAATAGGCAGAAGGTTACCTGGGCCGGGAGACAGGGGGACCAGGGCAAGGAGGTAGAGGGGAATCAGGGCCGGGGAACAGAGTGACCAGGATCGATAGGCAGAGGAGGATCATGGCCAAGAGGCAGAGGGGTACCGGGGCTGTGACGCAGTGGGGAACCAGGGCCGTAAGGCAGAGGGGCACCTGGCTGGGAGGCAGATGGGTACTAGGGCTGAGAGGCGGGAGGTACCAGGGCAGGGAGGCAGTGGTGGACCAGGACTGGGAGGCAGAGTGGGACCTGGGTTGGGAGGTGGAGGGGACCCACGGCCAGGAGGCAGAGGGGTACCTGGACCGGGAAACAAAAGGACCAGGGCTGGGAGGTAGTGGGGTACCTCTGGATCGGAAGTCATGGGGACTAGTGCTGGTTGCTAGAGGGGAACCAGGGCTGGGAAGGAGAGAGGGCCCAGGGCCTGAAGGTAGAGGGAGACCAGGGTTGGGAGGCACAGAGGGACAAGGGCTGGGAGGCAGAGGGGAATCAGGGCTAGGAGGCACTGGTGTACCTTTTCCAGGAGACAGGGGGGTCAGGGCCAGGACGTAGAGGGGTTACCTGGGCCAGGAGACCCGGGCACCATGGTCGGGAGGTTGAGAGGTACCTGGGCCGGGAGACAAGGGAACCAGGGCCGGGAGGTAGAGGGGTACCTGGGCCCATAGACAGAGGGACCAAGATGCAGTGGGGGACCAGAGCCGACAGGCAGAGGGGTACCAGGGCCGAGACGCAGGGGGGAACCCGAGCACGGAGGCAGAGGGGTACCTGGGCTGTGAGACGGGATTCAGGCCTGGGAAGGAGAGGGGGACCAGGGCTGAGAGGCGGGAGGGACCAGGGCAGGGATGCAGAGTTGGACCAGGCCTGGGAGGCAGACTGGTCCTGAGTCAGGAGACAGGGGGACTTGGGCCGGAATGTAGAGTGGTACCTGGGCCGGGATGTGGAGTGGACCCAGGGCCAGGACGGGTAGAGAACTACCAAGGTAATAGGTGACTAGGAGACTAGGGCTGGGAGGTACAGAGGGACTAGGGCCAGGAGGCAGAGGGGGACCAGGTCCAGGAGGCAGAGGGGGACCAAGCCG